>NC_139591.1:10534558-11097058 GCF_946808225.1 Silurus aristotelis
TTTTCTATTGTAAAATAATTTAATATTGGTCCACTTTATTGATTACTTATTTTATTAAATAAACATCTTTATGAAATTACTATGATTAAATGTATTTCCCAATGTTAAAATTAAGCAAATTTATAACTAAATGTTTATTAAGATTGTAAATACATTTTCTCTTTAGATTTTTGTTAGATGTATTAAAAAAACAAAACAAAATGCAAGAGAACTCGAATGCAAAAAAGAAAATACAAGAAAGGAAACAGAAACCTTTATTTCTAAACATACAATGTATGTACAATTATGCCACAGATCATGTCAGAATATTGCTCTTGTGGTTGTTTTTGTCTTAATTTTAATTTTTATTTTTTAAAGCAGTAAAATTCTGCCTTTAAAGACTTGCAGTAACTTTAACTTGAATTGTTACAACGTTCTAAACAAGTGATTACTAAAAGTCTATTGGTTCAGAACATTCACAAAGACACTAAAAGATGTAGAATATGCTCTAAATATTTATAAAAATACATTTCAGAACTATCCTGTGTTTTATCCTGAGAAGCTTAGTATACATTTTTAATGGTTTAAATCCAAAAAGAAAGTGTAAGTCTTAAAATCCTTCCATCATAGAGACTTTTAAAAACTATAAATTTCTATGAAATTTTTACACTGGTTTGGAACATTCAACATTTAAACACAAACAACATAAAAATTGGTGCATTGCAGATTAATTGTGCAATACTACATTATAGTATTTTCCCTGAGTATGTTCAGAAGCACACAATATTCTTATTAAATATAAATTATTTTTATTTGTTTAAAATTCTACTGTCACTCAAAATCATTAACTTGCATTTAATACATGTAATAAATAATAAATTCGCTGAACAAGGCTTTATACACTTATTCTGCAAATGTAAATGCAAAACTGAAAGCATTACATTCCTGCCTTGTGAAAAAAACAGCACAAGCCGCAAACTGCTCATTTAAGAACAAAATCATAATTTCTAAAGTTTTTTCTCACTAAGAAAAGCTTGGAGCATATTCTACATCTTTTGGTGTCTTTGTAAATCGCTGTCTCAGACATGTAAATTCTGGCATTTCTGCATGTTCTGAGACAAGGCTATCCAAGTAGGCACAAATGTATACATTAAAAACAGGTATATTAAATAAATTTTACTCATTATACCACCTGATTAATCAAGATTTTTATGAAAATGTTCTCTCAATTACTGTGTTAATGCGATGACATTCAAAACGCCTAGATTTTCTTGGTCATGCATATTTTTTAAAGACCAACAGACTATTATTTTTTATACTTAGTATTCTTAGTATAGAAAGTATTCTGAGACTTGTTAACAAGCTCAATACAAGAATATGAAGCAACATAAACAGCTTGAGTTATAATCCAATTTTTTAAAGTGAAAAGAGAGATTTGTGTAAAACTTCAACTTTCAAATATTTTTTTTAATTCCCTTCTCTACAGCTTTTACATTTCAATCTCATGTCATAAATGACCATTTTAATTCCCACCAGTTTATAAACAAATGTGGAAGTGTATAAGGAATTAGTCATGGAGGTTTTGATAAATGTCGTGTCATTGAAAATGAAGGACAATAATTATGTAATAATTACATCTGTAAATAGGCCTATTCTGTTTACATAAAAATGCATGAAAACAGTGTAAACTAAATAAATGTGTAATTACTAAACGTAAGTACCCACCAACCTATCCATTCCTATCAACACACACACACAAAAGGACACAATCCTACACATCATTTCCCTTTAACTTGGCACAAAAAAGAGCACAACTTTACCTGGTTCATGTGCTGAGCATTATGTCTATAATGTAGTGGTGGACAAAGTACACAAACCATGTAGTTGAGTTAAAATAGAAATACATTAGTTAAAATATTACTCCATTAAAAGTAAAAGTGCCCCCTTTAAACTTTCACTTAAGTAAAAGTACAAAAGTATTTGCTTTCAAATGTACCTGAGTATCCAAAGTACTATGGTTTACGTATTTTGGCTATAAGGTCCTATTATTATTTTGGTCACAAGTTTCTTTCTTAATCAACTCAGTTTATGTGGAAATAATCTAATGTAACTCTTAGCACACCAAACTTTTAACAGAATTATATTAATTAGTCAAAATCTGATTAACATCTATTAAAATTATCATGAGCCCAAAACCTTCTTTTTAACTACTTTAAAAATAGCATAAATAATGCCACGGGTGTTGTGGCGAGTTACAGTCAGGAGCTTCTTTTATTACTCAACATGTTCTGCTTGTTGTTGAACTAATGCTGAACTGGATGTTGGTGCTAAATAGATACCACCAAGCGGCAATCAAAACAACAGAGCATTGATTGGTGGCTTGTTGCGTGCTTGACCAGTTAAGGAACGACCGATTTGCAAAATGTTTTTGAGTAAAAGATATTTGACTTTAAAATGTAGTGAAGTTAAAGTCTTTCCAAATGGAAATACTTCAGTAAAGTACAGATACTTAAAAAAGCTACTTAAGTGCAGTAATGAATTAACCCAGCCATTAGGGTTGCACAAGCCAGTGCACTCTTAGTGCCGGTTCCAAGCCCGGATAAATGGGAAGGGTTGCATTATAAAGGGCATCCAGCGGAAAACATGTGCCAAATCAAATATGTGGATCACGAATCAGAAATTCATACTGGTCGAGGCCTGGGTTACCAACGACCGCCACAGGTATTGTTAGCCAACAGGGCACTGGTGGAAATTAGGCTACTGTTGGCTGTAGGAGGAGAAAGAGAGGAGGATGGCGTCTACAGAGACAGCGGGAAAAGGAAATGTGTAGGAAAGTGGAGGTTAGGGTTGGTACTTTAAATGTTGGTACTATGACTGGTAAAGGGAGAGAGATAGCTCATATGATGGAGAGCAGAAAGGTAGATATGTTGTGTGTTCAGGAGGCCAAGTGGAAGGGGAGTAAGGCCAGGAACAATGGAGATGGGTTTAAACTGTCCTTTATGGTGTGGGTGGAAAAATAAATGGTGTAGGGGTGTCATCAGTGCCCATGCTCCACAAGTGGGTTGTGAGATGGGGGAGAAGGAAAAATTCTGGAGTGAGTTAGATGAAGTGGTAGAAGGTGTACCTAGGAATGAACGATTGGTGATTGGGGTAGACTTTAATAGCCATGTAGGTGAAGGGAACAGAGGTGATGAGGAGGTGATGAGTAGGTATGGCTTTAAGGAGAGGAATGTGGAAGGGCAGATGGTGGTAGATTTTGCTAAAAGGATGAAAATGGCAGTGGTGAATACGTATTTTAAGAAGAAGGAGGAGCTATGGTTGAGTGTAGGAAGGTGCACACAGGTGGACTATTTTCTATGTAGGAGATGCAACCTGAAGTAGATTGGAGACTGTAAGGTGTTGGCAGGGGACAGTGTAGCCAAGTATAAGATGGTGGAAACTGAAGGAGGAAGACTGTAGTGTAAGATTCATGGAAGAGCTCAGACAGGGGCTCGGTGGTGCTGAAGAGGTGCAGGATGACTGGGCAACTACTGCAGAGTAATAAGGGAGACAGCAAGAAAAGTACTTAGTGTGAAATCTGGAAATAGAAAGGAAGACAAAGTGATGTGGTGGTGGTGGAATAAGGAAGTGCAGGAAAGCATAAGGAGAAAAATGTTGGCAAAACAGATATGGTATCGACAGAGAAATGAGAAAAGTAGGCAGGAGTAATGGAGATGCATCAGCAGGTAAAGAGGGAAAGAAAGAAAAGGCATATGAGGATCTGTATGTGAAGTTGGACACTAAGGAAGGAAAAGGATTTATCCTGATTAGCTAGGCAGAGGGACCGAGCTGGGAAGGATGAGCTGCAAGTTAGAGCAAAAAAGAATGGAGATGGAAATGTGTTTACTAGTGAGGAGAGTGTGTTGAGAAGATTGAGGGAGTACTTTGAGCAGCTGATGAACGAGGAAAATGAGAAAGAGAAAAGGTTGGATGACGTGGATACGGTGAAGCAGGAAGTGGATAGGATTAGTAAGGAGGAAGTGAGAGCAGCGATTAAGAGGATGAAAAGTGGAAAGTCGGTTGGACCAGATGGCATACCGGTTTTTAAATAAATTGTTTAACAAGATTTTGGATGGTGAGAGGATGCCTGAGGAATGGGGAAGGAGTGTGCTGGTACCAATCTTTAAGCATAAGGGAGATGTGCAGACCTGCAGTAACTACAGGGGAATAAAGTTGATCAGTCACACCATAAAGTTATGGGAAAGAGTAGTGGAAGCCAGGCTGACAGAAGAGGTGACCATCTGTGAGCAACAGTATGGTTTCATGCCAAGGAAGAGCACCACAGATGCATTATTTGCTTTGAGAATGTTGATGGAGAAGTATAGAGAAGGTCAGAAGGAGTTGCAATTGTGTTTTTTTGGATTTAGAGAACGCGTACGACAGTGTTAGCAATAACACGTTACTAGTAACATGTTACTGTAACGCAGTTACTTTTGACAGTAACTAATACTGTAACGCATTACTTTTTAAATAAAATAACTCCATTACTGTTACTGTATGGTGCGTTGTCCGTTACTTTTTTAAATGAATTAATTTTGGCTGAAGTGTAGCCTACAGCTTAACCTGTTTACAGCAGCGACGCATTGTAGGATTAGTGGATGCCAACCACTGTAAACACGAAGAAGACGCACCGTGGGCATGTTTCAGTTTATTCAAGTATGTGCGGCAGTAATGGCGAGTCAAGGCAAGAGCAAGACGAGTTTTTCAAAGTGGAAATATGCTCATTATTTCACTTTAGTTGAGCATAAAGACAAAAACATTTTAGTCAAATGTAAGCTGTGTCTTTCTGGTTCGAAGGTCGTATCTACTGCGATAAACAGCAACTCCAATCTGTTCGAAGCATCTCCAGAAACTCCATGCTTTGATGAAGCTAGAAGCTAACCTGGTGTTATGTTGTACATTGTTAACAGTTTTCATACTTAAGCTGTGAAAGGAACATTTTTAAGGGCTTAATACAACAGCTTTTATGATGCAGAAGCCACTTTAGTTTTTGATTCTGAATATATTATTCAGCTTGTTTTGTTATTTATTTCAGAAATCCTTGTGATATATTCAGTTGTGCTGGTCTGACTTAAATAAAATAGTGTTTAAAAATTACTTTGTGTTTAAGTCAGTTTTGTGTTTGTATAGACCATGACGCATAAAAGGGCATTCAAGGGAACATTAAAGAACGTTCTTCAAAAAAGTAACTAAAAAGTTACTTTTAACAGTAACGCATTACTTTTTGGTGTAAGTAATCAACAAAGTAATTGAGCTACTTTTTGAATGAAGTAACTAGCTACTGTAACTAGTTACTATTTCTTAGTAACTAGCACAACACTGGTTATAATACAGTTTGCATAGTGTTTATCAAAAATAAAAAAAAACTCTTCTTTTGGTAACCTGGAATATATGTCTGTGATAAGGATTTCATTTCGCTTTTGATCATCATCACTGCACCCCGCAACATTGTATACCTGCCACAAATGGACATTCGGTGTAACCCAGATGAGGATGGGTTCCCTCTTGAGTCTGGTTCCTCTCAAGGTTTCTTCCTTATGCCATCTCGGGGAGTTTTTCCTTGCCACAGTCGCCAGTCGCCACCGGCTTGCTCATCAGGGACAAACTTACTCATAAAGAACATATTCATTTTTAATCACCGCATTATCTGTGTAAAGCTGCTTTGAGACAATGTTCATTGTTAAAAGCGCTATACAAATAAAAAAATAAAAAAAATAAAAAATAAGCTTGCTGGCTCAGGGAAGAAGGATTGGGAGGCAGAATTCTCCACAACAGATATTATTTGCCCAGTTCACATTGTCTCATTTTACTTTACTGATTCCCTGTGTTTTTTTAAACAATAGAAACTCAGAGCCACAATTACATCAAAGCACCTTGAACGTTTTGTGAAAAAGTTTTCTGTTTACTGCCCATTGTTCTTCTTCTTATTTCAGTTTCTCCCATTAGGGGTCGCCACAGCAGATCATCCGTCTCCATACCCCCCTGTCCTCTACATCTTCCTCTTTCAAACTAACTACCTGCATGTCTTTCCTCACCACATCCATCCAAACCTCCTCTTTTCCTTCTTCCTGGTGGCTTCATCCTCAGCATTCTCCTACCAATATACCCCATGTCCCTCTGCAAAAATCCAAACCATCTCAATCTCACCTCCCTCACCTTATCTTTAAAACGTCCTACATACATTGTCCCTATAATAAACTCATTTCTAATCCTGTCCATTCTCGTCACTCCCAACGAAAACCTAAACATCTTCAGCTCTGCTACCACCAGCTCCATCTCCTCTCTTTTAGTTATTGCCACTTTCTTTAAACCATACAACATAGCAGGTCTCACCCACAGTCTTATAAACTTACCCTTTCACTCTTGCAGATGCCCTCCTATCACAAATCACTCCAGCCACTCTTCTCCTGCACTCTTTTCTTCACTTTTTAACACACTCTGCGTTACTTTGCACTGTTGATCCCAGGTACCTGAACTCCTCCACCTTCTCCACCTCTTCTCCTGCAACCACACCACTCCACTGCCCTCCCTCTCATTCACAGACATGTACTCTGTGTTACTCCTACTGACTTTCATTCTCCTTCTTTCCAGCGCATACCTCCAGCTCTTCTCAACCTGCTCCCTTCTCTAACCACAAATCACAATATCATCCGCAAACATCTTAGTCCACGGAAACTCCTGTCTGACCTCGTCCGTCAATCTGTCATCACTGCAAACAGGAAAGGGCTCAGAGCTGATTCTTGA
This sequence comes from Silurus aristotelis, assembly GCF_946808225.1. Lineage (NCBI taxonomy): Eukaryota > Metazoa > Chordata > Actinopteri > Siluriformes > Siluridae > Silurus > Silurus aristotelis. The sequence goes on from NC_139591.1 coordinate 10,541,321, forward strand.
TGCAGTCAAACCTCCACCTTGAACCAGTCTGTCGCTCCTACTGCACACTTCACTGCTGTCACACTGTCCTCATTCATGTTTTGCACCAAATTACATACTTCTCTGACACACCTGACTTCCTCATACAATACCACAACTCCTCTCTTGGCACCCTGTCCAATGCTTTCTCTAAATCCACAAACACACAATGCAACTCCTTCTGACCTTCCCTATACTTCTCCATCAACATTCTCAAAACAAATATTGCATCTTTAGTGCTCTTTCTCTATGAAACCATACTGTTGCTCACAGATGGTCACCTCTTCCTCAGCCTGGCTTCCACTACTCTTTCCCACAACTTTATGGTGTGACTGATCAGCTTAATTCCCCTGTAGTTACTGCAGGTTTGCACATCTTCCTTATTCTTAAAGATCGTTACTAGCACACTCCTTCTCCAATCCCGAGGCATCCGCTCACCTTCCAAAATCTTGTTGAACAACCTGGTTAAAAACTCCACTGCAATCTCTCCTAAACATCTCCTTGCTTCTTCCTGTATGTCATCTGGTCCAACCGACTTTTTACTCTTAATTGCTGCTCTAACCTCCTCCTTACTAATCCTTCTACTAATCTTTCTGCTTCACAATCTCCACACCATCCAACCTTCTCTTTCGCTCTCATTTTCCTTGTTCATTGGCTGCTCGAAAATAGTCCATCCATCTCTGTAACATACTCTCCTCACTAGTCAACATATTTCCATCTCCATACTTTATTATTGTACTGCTTTGTACAAGTACAAGTACTTATTGTACTTGTAATCCTTGTACTCCTGTCTACTTTTCTCATCTCTGTGTCAATCCCAATTCTGTTTTGCAAACCTCTTTCTTTTTAAGCACTTTCTCATTCCACCACCACCACCTCTCTTTGTTTTTCTTTCTATTTCCAGATGTCACACAAAGTATCTTTCTAGCTGTATCCCTTATCACTTCTGCAGTAGTTGACCAATCATCCAGCACCTCTTTACCACCACTGAGCCTTCTTCTTCACCTCCAAAACCATCCTACAGACCACCATCTGATGCTCTCTAGCTACACAGTCCCCTGCCAACACCTTACATTCTCCAACCCATCACCTCCTCATCACCTCTGTTCCCTTCACCTACATGCATTTAATTCTGCCCCAATCACCAATCTTTCATTCCTAACTCACTCCTTCACCTCCATCTCACAACCCACTTGTGGAGCATAGGCACTGATAACATTTATCATCACCCCTTCAACTTCCAGCTTCAGAAACTTCCTTTACCTCCACTACACTTTTACTGTACTCTTCCTTCAGGATCATCATATCTACCTTTCTCCTCTCCATCATATCAGCTACCTCTCTCCCTTAACCAGTCATAGTACCAACATTTAAAGTGCCCACCCTGACTTCCACTCTCCTACACTTCTCCTTTTCCTGCTGTCTCTGTAGACATCTTCCTCCTCTCCTTCTCCTCCTCCGGCCAACAGTAGCCCAATTTCCACCCTGTTACCCTGTTGGCTAACAATACCTGTGGCGATCGTTGGTAACCCAGGCCTCGACCGATCCGGTATGAATTTCTGATTTGTGATCCACATATTTGATTTGGGACAAGTTTTACACTGGATCCCCTTCCTTAAGCAACCCTCCCCAATTATCCGGGCTTGGGACTTGCACAAAGAGTGCACTGGCTTGTGCAACCCTAATGGCTGTGCTTTATGAGTCACCAACATTAATTTCAATTTAATTCTTTTTTATTTGTATACTGCTTTTAACAATGAACATTGTTTCAAAGCAGCTTAACACAGATAATGTGGTGATAAAAATTAATAAGATTGTTCTTTGTAAGCGTAAGTTTGTCCCTAATGAGCAAGCTGGTGGCGACCGTGGCAAGGAAAAACTCCCCGAGATGGCATAAGAAAGAAACCTTGAGAGGAACCAGACTCAAGAGGGAACCAATCCTCATCTGGGTTGCACCGAATGTTCATTTATTGCAGATATATGATGTTTTGGGGTACAGTGAAGGTAATCGTAAGCAAACTGTAGTCCTGAGTCAGTGTAGGAGACTGCTTACTTTAACTACAGTCCAAATCTATCCTCAAAGCTCCCGTTCTTATCCCGAAATTTCATGGAACCACCCAAGGCGTTGATGAGAAACTGTCCTCAGCTGCAGAGTGGCCTCCAATCGAAGAGGACACTATCCAGAGGCAGGCCTGGAGAAAGTGGGAAGATCCGTGGAGGGAAAAGGGGCAGGAACAGTGGTCACTGGAACTAAGGACACTGTGTAGTTGGGGACTCTGGCAAGACTCGCTATGGCAGCATAAATAAAAGGGAGAACCAGAAGGTAACACAGACATGAGGGATCTCTGGGATAAGAGACGATCCACCACACCACCGTCAACAAACCTGAGTAAACGTGTGAGAGTGAGGGGACGACAGCATACAAATATCCCAGTTCACCAAACATTCTATATCCATGATCTCTCTAGATCTGCTCCTTTACCTAAGAAAAATATACTGATAAAAGACTTGACTAAATATATATGTTTCCAGCCTCGACTTGAACACTGAAACTGTGTCTGAGTCCCGAACACTAATTGGAAGGCCGTTCAATAACTGTGGATCTTTATAAGAGAAAGATCTGCCCCCTGCTGTAGTCTTCATTATTTGAGGTATCAACAAATAGCACCTTTTAAACTCAGTAGGAGATCATAATGGTACAGAAGTTCATACTGTAATATTATTCACGTGAGCCTCAAAGAAAAGACAAGGGTCAATAATCACACTGTCTAATGTCCTTTACACAGTCCTAAAGTTCTTATACCCCCTAATCAGCCACCAGCAAAAACGGTTTGTTAAATTACACTTCGCATCTAGTCATGAATGAAAGGTAAGAAGAGATTGACTCAAACACATTGTAAATCTGCCCCTTTTGACTTTGACTCTTTTTTTCCTCCCACAAGTAGCACAGGCCTTTGTTTAGCCATGCAGCAAACATTTTAAAATATCTTGCAAAAATACTTTAATTTTTTAATCCAATTTCTATTTTCCTTTTGTTTAATAGGGCCAACATTTAGACAAAGTCATATAATAAAATATGATTGTATGATTGGCTGTGACTTGATGGCAAGTACAAGACTCTGTTCAAACATTTTAAAATGTTAATAATACAGAGGGAAATTTAAAATACAGATTCTGCTTGGAGTGAACCGATTGAATATTTTTTTCTGTTTTTAATCCCTTTATTACGGTGGCCGAGAAGTGCAAAACACATTAACAAATCCGAAAACAAATTAACAAATCCAAAAACAGATTACCAAATCCAAAAACAAATTAACAAATCCAAAAACAAATTAACAAATCCAAAAACAAATCAACAAATCCGAAAACAAATTAACAAATTCAAAAACAAAAACAAAACAACAAATCCAAAAACACTAACAAATCCGAAAACAAATTAACAAATTAGAAAACACTAACAAATCCAAAAACAATATAACAAATCCGAAAACAGATTACCAAATCCAAAAACAAATTAACAAATCCAAAAACAAATCAACAAATCCGAAAACAAATTAACAAATTCAAAAACAAAACAACAAATCCAAAAACACTAACAAATCCGAAAACAAATTAACAAATTAGAAAACACTAACAAATCCAAAAACAATATAACAAATCCGAAAACAGATTACCAAATCCAAAAACAAATGAACAAATCCAAAAACAAATGAACAAATCCGAAAACAAATGAACAATTCAAAAACACATTAACAAATAAAAAAAAAAACACAACGACAAGCCAGACAAACCGGAAAAAGTAGGTATAGTTTGCGAATGGAAACTTACACATCATTGGAGAAGACACCTGTCAGTCAAGATATACAGGTGAGTGACAGGTGTCTCGTCCAATGATCTGTAACTTTTTATTCGCAAACTATACCTACCTTTTCCGGTTTGCCTGGCTTGTCGTTGGGTTTTTTTGGATTTGTTACAGTTTTTACCAATTGCTTACACACGTTTCCAAAACCAAATCTCCTTTTTTCAAAACTCTACACACAATTCTCAAAACTGCACACACAAAATGCAAAATAGCTCACATCTCCTTCAAAATGCAACACTGCATTCAAAATGCCATAAACACAAGTCAAAATGAAGCATTTGCATCAAATGGAAAACACTTCTTTCATAATAATTAATTTCTGGATATACCATGTAAACATTGCTGTTCTAAATCTAAAGCTCTTTGGTCTTTTATAGGCCATACAATTTCATACAATTTCATACAATGTTCTACAGTGAAAGTAATGCAATGTAGAAACAGAAAATATGTATTAGGCCAAAAATTACTGTTGTATACATTAGCATACAACAAAACAATAAAAATGCAAACCAAAAGTATATTCTTTACAGTAGAATACAGTAAATTGTGTGTGGGCTCCCGGTCCAGGAATTGGCAGGGGGGAGGGGGGGTGCAGTCCCCAGTGCTAAGCTTCATCTCTTCTCCGAGCTGGGTCTGGCCACAATTCTTCGTCCACATCACAAGCTACGTTTTCTCTTGCCAAACATCAAGGGAAGTATCTCCTAGCATGGTGTATCCAACTTTGAACAGAGGCAACTAACATTGTCCCCACATGCGTCCTCCATTGCCTGGAGAAGTGGCATGCGGGCCGAAGGTTGGTGATCATACACTTTCCAGTGCCAGGCTGAGAAGAATTCCTCTATGGGATTTAGAAAAGGTGAATATAGGGGTAGGTACAAAACTACAAATTGTGGATGGGTGGCAAACCAGTTTTGGACCAGAACAGCCCAGTGAAAACTAACATTGTCCCATATAACCACAAACCTAGCAGGCGCCTGATCTGGATCAGGGACAAGCATTGTGTGAATTGCATCCAGAAAAGTGAGTATTTGGCCGGTGTTGAATGGACCTAGTGTGGCATTGTGATGGAGGACCCCGTTTTGAGTGATGGCAGCACACATGGTTATATTACCCTCACGCTGTCCAGGGACATTGGTAATTGCCCTCTGTCCTATTACATTTCGTCCACGGCGCCTGGTTTTGGTGAGGTTGAAGCCAACCTGATCCACTTAAATAAATTAATGACGTATTACATGGGCATCCATCTCCAATACTCTCTGTAACAGACAAAATGATATACAGATGAGTAAATATGGTGTGTCTAAAGTACTGGAAGTAGTGTTGCATACATACCTCTACAAAGTCATGTTGCAGATTCTTGACTCTGTCAGAGTTTCTCTCAAATGGCACCTTGTAAAGTTGTTTCATCATCACTTGTTGCCGTTGGAGGATGCGTTGTATGGTCGACAGGCTTACAGCATTGATGTTGTTAAATATGCTGTCAATACTCAAGATATGCTCTCTTAGCTCTCGAATCCTAATTGCATTGTTGGCCAAAACTATATTTATAATTGCAGTCTCTTGTACATCTGTAAACAAGCGTCCTCGTCCTCGATGATGTCTTAGCCTTTCCACTCTGTACAGAATTCAAACACAGTATGTGTCCAGCATTGGATCTGTAAGCCATTTACAAAAAAATGTAGTACAGCATGATAACCAACCTCATTCATTCAATGCAGTGTAGTAAATGGATGGCTTGGAGTTACAAATGTTTAATACATTGCAATACTATGCAGTCATACGTATTTTAAAGTACATTACTATAATGCTAAAATAGTCATTACATAGTTGCATACTTGTTCTGATTTCTGTAGGTTATGGACGCCACTGTAAATCGACTCAAGTTGGGCTGGACATGATCAACAAGGGTTGCCCTAATCTCATAAGAGATGGCTCTCCTTTCTTCTCTTATTTGCCCTCGTCCTATTCTTCCTCTTCCTCTTTCTCTTCCCTGTCCCCTTCCCCTTCGATCAATTAAGCAATTAGTGTTTGCAGATGTGTCTGTGTGACCTGGTGACTAAGTGTAGCATTTTGATTGGTTGTGTTTGGAAAAGGAAAGCAAGTCACTTCCTGATAGATCTTTGTGTTTTTGGTAGAGAATTGTGTGTAGTGTTTTGAAAAAAGTGTTTTATGCATTTGAAGACTGAGTCAAAGGCTCAGAAATAGCTTGTGGTTTTTAAGATTTGGCATGTAGTTTTGCACTTTGAGTGAGAGGTTTCAAAAATTGTGTGACATGAAAAGATTTTGTGTGTAAGCAATGGTAAAAATGTTTCGTGCAATGATTCAGACAAACCGGAAAAGGTAGGTAGTTTGTGAATGGAAACTTACAGATGATTGAACAAGACACCTGTCATTCAAAATATACAGGAAGTATGAAATCTTATACCTTTGTTTCTTGTACCTCTGTAAAATTGTCCGTTTACTTTAAACTTATTTATATTATTTGGATTAGTGCATAGTATAAATATAAAAAATAACAGAAATAAACATTGGCAAGCAAGGAGAAACTGGTATTAATTCAAAGATACTTTGAGGAAGGAAATTCATATGCAGTGATGTTGGAGATGCTGCAGTATATCATGACATAAAGATCTAAGAAATTGTACGATTTGGCACATGTTTTATGCTGGATGACCTTCCTAACGCAACCCTACCCATTTATCCGGGCTTGGGACCGGCACTGTTTGTTCAACTCTAATGGCTGGGTTCGGTTCCCTGACCGAGAATCGAACCCGGGCCGCGCCAGGAGCACCAAATTCTAACCACTAGACCACCAAGGAACCCAAACGGTGATAAACAATAACAGAGACGACTTTCTTTTTAATAATATACTTCTGATGGGAAAATTTAATATATAAAATCGAAATACTTGAAACCAACGTTTTTTTTTTTTTGCATTTTAGAATGAGTTTATTTCGTTCACAACAGCCCTAAAAGTGATTAGAAAGAAATCAAATCAAATCAAATTTTATTTGTCACATACACATACATACAGGGTACGACATGCAGTGAAATGCTTATGGCAGTGTGCAGTTAAACAGTAAACAAGAAAAATGCAATGAATCTTTTGTCCTTTATAGAAAAATATGATTTACAGAATAAACCATAGCCCTGTTTATTTTTATCCTTTTTTTACTTTAATTTTATTATTATTATTATTATAAATTGTATTTATGTATGTGTATATATTTGTATTTTCATGCATCTGTTCTGTGTATTGTAATGTAAATTGTACATGTTATTGCCATGTTGTTTGTATATGGTTAATTGCTTAATAAAAACATAAATAAATAAATAAATAAATAAATAAATAAATAAATAAATAAATAAAGGTGGAAAAAATGTTGTACTTCCTGTATATTTTGGATGACAGGTGTCTCGTCCAATCATCGGTAAGTTTCCATTCACAAACTATACCTACCTTTTCCAATTTGTTTTCGGATTTGTTAATTTGTTTTCGGATTTGTTAATTTGTTTTTGGATTTGTTAATTTGTTTTCGGATTTGTTATTTTGTTTTTGGATTTGTTAGTGTTTTCTGATTTGTTAATTTGTTTTCGGATTTGTTAATGTGTTTTTGGATTTGTTGTTTTGTTTTTGAATTTGTTAATTTGTTTTTGGATTTGTTGATTTGTTTTTGGATTTGTTAATTTGTTTTTGGATTTGTTAATCTGTTTTTGGATTTGTTAATTTGTTTTTGGATTTGTTAATCTGTTTTTGGATTTGTTAATTTGTTTTTGGATTTGTTAATTTGTTTTCGGATTTGTTAATGTGTTTTGCACTTCTCGGCCACCGTAGTTTATTCTCTTTATTTCGTAGCATTTCTCTTGGCTGCACTGCTTCCAGTACGTGTATGTGGATGTTGGATTTTTTGTACAATCAGAATTCAGCCTCTATGTGCTGTCTTGTCAATCTAATCTGCCCAGGGCCTGCAAAGTCTATACTGCTGTACCTTTTACCATAGAGAATATTATGAATGGGTCTGTTTCTTTAACCAGAACCATTTTACTTGGCCCAGAATAGCATCAGCAAAACACGTGCTGCACACATTAATACATCACAAATTCGAAATACTTGAAAGTAAAACCAAAGTTTTTTGGCATTTTATAATGAGTTTATTTCTTTTACAAAAGCCCTTAAAGTGATTAAAAAGAAAAATGCAATGAATCTTTTGTCCTTTATAGAAAAATATAATTTACAAAATAAACCATAGCCCTGTTTATTTTTATCCTTTTTTAATTTAATTTTATTATTATAAAAAAAAATTATTCATCTATTTTTTCCCCTCTTTAACCTAAATATGTGTATTTTCATGCACCTGTTCTGTGTATTGTAATGTAAATTGTTCTGTTATTGCCAGCTTGTTTGTACATGGCTAATTGCTTAATAAAAAAAATAATAAATACAAAAAAAAAGTCTGTTGTACTTCCTGTATATCTTGAATGACAGGTGTCTCATCCAATGATCGGTAAGTGTTCCATTCACAAACTATACCTACCTTCTCCGGTTTGTCCAAATTGTCGTTGTGTTTACAGATTTGTTTTTTGTTTTTTTTTCGCATTTGTTATTTTGTTCCGCATTTGTTATTTTGTTTTCGCGTTTTTTATTTTGTTTTCGCGTTTGGTATTTTGTTTTCTGATTTGTGTTTGCACTTTTCGGCCACCGAAATAAACTGTTGGGAATAAATTAATACAATTTCATGAAAAAAATATTAGAATTCAAGTTGTAAATGTAGGTCAGTGCTTCTGATAGTGTTTAGGCCAGCAGAGAAGGCTTTGCTGGCCCTAACCACCCACCACTGTGTTTACCTGTATTTCTTCGGATATAGGCTGCCCTGTATACAGTGGTAGCAATTACTACCTCCAGGAGAGCCGAGTCCAGAATGTCCTGCCTGCCCACCCAATACCACTCCTCTGGACCATAACCCTTCAAGTCCACCAGGCAGGGGCGTAGCCATCATTTCAAAAGTGGGGGGGACGAAATGTCTAGTGTTACCTGTTTTTTTTTTTTTTTTTTTTAGTTAACCCTTACACAATTGACAGGTTTTATTTTTAATCATATTTTTTTTGCTTTATAATTTAGAGGATTATAAAACAGAAATAAAGAAATACAACAGCTTGCCACTGGGACAGTACCCATCTTTGTACCTCATTTACCCCAAAAATGTATAGTTGTACATTAAGGTACACATTGGTTCTCTAAGGTAGTAATGTGTACCTTTTTGAGTATAAAGTACGAGAATGTCCTTATAATGGTACTAAGAGTATATTGTTTACATATTTCAAATTGTATTTTGTGTATGCACAGTACATGGCACACAGTAATGGATACTTGCACATTCAAATAATACTTCATTTTGTTCTATTCTACAGTCCATGTTTCAGGAATAAAACAAGTAATTCAAAACAAACTTTTGAAACAAAATATGTATTTAACTCAACATGTCAAGACCCGATATCAATTATACAATGAGATGAAATACACATTTAGTGTCACTTATTTTAAGCTTCCTGGCTGGTTTGTTTAAAAGTAGTAGCTTTTTACACAGTGTTAAAGCGAACATATATCTCAATATATAAAGCTACTTAAAACTGCCAAAACGTAAAATTAGTGCAATAATGAAAGAGCACGCCATAAAATAAAGATCGTTCCTATCAGCATACTGTAACGTTTTCCCTGTCATCTACCCTCATTTTCCGGACTACATTATCCATCATCCTTTGCACCCCGTCATCCACCTGTCTGTTCACCTGGACTCTATTTATACTCATCACCACTGTCTTCACTGATTGTCGGTTATCGTCTTTACTACGTTGTATGTATGTGTGATTTACCTGCTTCTTATTATTAAAATCACATCTTTAATGTTACTATTCGTGTCCTCGTCTCTCCGTGTACATACCGTGACACACAGAGTTAAACATGCTGTAAAATCTCAGTTCAACATTATCTTTATTCTTATTTGAAGGGTTTTGATATCACACTTGTTAAAACAAAAGACGTTATAAAAGATTTTAAGGAAAATACACAGAAAAAAGTGAACGTTTGTCCAAGCAGCTATTTTTCCTTATAATCCTTTAAAACTTGCTAATTATTCAACAAGAGCAACACAATTCGGATACCATATGCAACTTACACTACTTGACTTTTTTGTAAAAAAAAAAAAAAAGGAGTGAAGCGTTTTTTGCCGCTTTGAGCTCATCGGAACCGAATGTTGGACCGCGGCTGCGACTCGAGCTACAGTACTAGGGCGCGTGATGATGACGTGACAAGTGAGTGACTGATTGCCATGAATACGTAAACGTCATGTATAGACTATCTTGACTCTTTGAATTTTAAATCACTCTGCATTTATACACATTGCTCCATTAAAATCTCAACATGTCGCGAACACACACTCTCCACTAAAAAAAAAAAAGTGAGGGGGACGAATTTACTTTTTATAAAAACTGCGGGGGGCATGTCCCTTCTCTTATGAGCACTTCTGCAAAAATGAGCTTATCAAAGAAAAGAAAAGTGGATAGTGAGCGCCGAGTGTTTAATACGGAGTGGGCAACACAGATCCAGGTTAACTGACCAACACCTCGGATCTAACCTGAGAATTGCCACAACAAAACTTACTCCAGACTTTGATGAACTGGCAAAATAAGGAGTTTAACAACACTGTCCCTACTGAAACTGCTGTGTTTATTGATGCACTGGCAAAAAAAATAAAAGATCAACAAGTTGTCACTTCACGAAAATGAATTTGTGTTTTTCTGCTGAACTGAACCTGCTCAACTGAAATTTAATAAATTAATTATTAATTTAATTAATGCATTTGGAATACGATTTGTAAAATGAGCTATGAATATTCCTGCTTTACTACATGTTACAGGCCAAATCTCTAATGTCTTCCTCTTCTTCTTCTTTCGGCTGCTCCCATTAGGGGTCGCCACAGCGGATCATCTGTCTCCATACCACCCTGTCCTCTACATCTTCCCTCACCACATCCATGAACCTCCTCCTCGGTCTTCCTCTTTTCCTCCTTCCTGGTGGCTCCATCCTCAGCATTTTCCTACCAATATAACTCATGTCCCTCCTCTGCACATGTCCAAACCATCTCAATCTTGACTCCCTCACCTTGTCACCAAAACGTCCAACATGGGCTGTCCCTCTGATAAACTCATTTCTAATCCTGTCTTTCCTCGTCACTCCCAACGAAAACCTTAACATCTTCAGCTCTGCTACCTCCAGCTCCGCCCTCTGCCTTCTACTCAATGTCACTGTCTCTAATCCATACAACATCGCAGGTCTCACCACAGACCTCGAAACTTTCCCTTTCATTCTTGCAGATACCCTACTATCACAAATCACTCCTGTCACTCTTCTCCACCCACACCACCCTGCCTGCACGATTTTCTTCACTTCTCTATCACACTCTCCATTACTTTGCACTGTTGACTCCAGGTACCTAAACTCCTCCACCTTCTCCACCTCTTCTCCCTGCAACCGCACCACTCCACTGCCCTCCCTCTCATTTACACACATGTACTCTGTCTTACTCCTACTGACTTTCATTCCTCTTCTCTCCAGCGCATACCTCCACCTCTCCAGGCTCTTCTCAACCTGCTCACTACTCTCACCACAAATCACAATATCATCCGCAAACATCATAGTCCAGGGAGACTCCTGTCTGACCTCGTCCGTCAACCTGTCCATTACCACTGCAAACAGGAAAGGGCTCAGGGCCAATCCTTTATGCAGTCCAACCTTCACCTTTAACCAGTCTGTCGTTCCTACTGCACACTTCACTGCTGTCACACTGTCCTCATACATGTCCTGCACCACCCTCACATACTTCTCTGACACACCTGACTTCCTCATACAATACCACAACTCCTCTCTTGGCACTCTGTCGTACGCTTTCTCTAAATCCACAAATAGACAATGCAATTCCTTCTGTCCTTCTCTATACTTCTCCATCAACATTCTCCAAGCAAATAAGGCATCTGTGGTGCTCTTCCTCGGCATGAAACCATACTGTTGCTCACAGATGGTCACCTCTTCTCTCAGCCGAGCTTCCACTACTCTTTCCCATAACTTCATGGTGTGACTGATCAACTTAATTCCCCTGTAGTTACTGCAGGTCTGCACATCTCCCTTAAGCTTAAAGATCGGTACCAGCAAACTCCTTCTCCATTCCTCAGGCATCCTCTCACCTTCCAGAATCTTGTTAAACAATCTGGTTAAAAACTCCACTGCCATCTTTCCTGAACATCTCCATGATTCTACCGGTATGTCATCTGGTCTAACCAACTTTCCACTCTTCATCCTCTTAATCGCTGCTCTCACTTCCTCCTTACTAATTCTATCCACTTCCTGCTTCACTAGCTCCACATCATCCAACCTTCTCTCTCTCTCATTTTCCTCGTTCATCAGCTGCTCAAAATACTCCCCCCCCCTTTTCCTTAACACACTCTCCTCACTAGTCAACACATTTCTATCTCCATCATTTATTGCTCTTACTTGCAACACATCCTTCCCAGCTTGGTCCCTCTGCCTGACCAATCGGTACAAATCCTTTTCACCTTCCTTAGTGTTCAACCTCTCATACAGCTCCTTGTATGCCTTTTCCTTGGCTTTTGCCACATGCCTCTTTACCTGCTCTTTACCTATCTCCTTGTACTCCTGCCTACTTTTCTCATCACCGTGTCGATCCCACTTCTGTTTTGTTAACCTCTTTCCCCTTATGCTCTCCTGCACTTCCTCATTCCACCACCACGTCTCTTTGTCTTCCTTTCTATTTCCCGATGTCACACCAAGTACTTTTCTAGCTGCCTCCCTTATCACTCCTGCAGTAGTTGCCCAATCATCCAGCACCTCTTCACCACCACCGAGCCTCTGTCTGACCTCCTCCCTGAACCTCACACTACACTCTTCCTCCTTCAGTTTCCACCATCTTATTCTTGTTTCAGTCCTTACTCTCCTCCTCTTCTTCTTCACCTCCAAAACCATCCTACAGACCACCATCCGATGCTGTCTAGCTACACTGTCCCCCGCCAACACCTTACAGTCTCCAATCTCCTTCAGGTTGCATCTCCTACATAGAACATAATCCACCTGTGTGCACCTTCCTCCACTCTTGTAGGTCACCCTATGATCATCCTTCTTCTTAAAATACTTATTCACCACTGCCATTTTCATCCTTTTAGCAAAGTCTACCACCATCTGCCCTTCCACATTCCTCTCCTTTAGGCCATACCTACCCAAACCCTCCTCATCACCTCTGTTCCCTTCACCTACATGTCCATTAAAGTCTGCACCAATCACCAATCGTTCATTTCTAGGTACACCATCCACCACTTCATCTAATTCACTCCAGAATCTTTCCTTCTCCTCCATCTCACAGCCGACTTGTGGAGCATAGGCACTGATGACATTTATCATCATCCCTTCAACTTCCAGCTTCACGTTCATCACCCTATCAGAAACTCTCTTCACCTCCACTACACTGTTACTGTACTGGCCCGGCCCCTCTCAAATTTTAGAACCCATTGTGGCCCTGGTTTAATGATTGTGACTGTCCTTTCCTTTCATGGTAGTGTGACATATCACAAAAGATGGCAGTACATTCGTTTACAAAATTCACAAGAATAGCCTTTGGTAATCCCATATCCAAATTTCTTAGTGACAGATGGAAGACATTTTAAAAAAAAAACTAAAAGGAAATGTACAAAAGAGGGAGAAAAAAAACAGTCCATTTCAAGGTGGATAAAGATAAAGATGTGGATAAAGATTTAATTGGGCTTTATCAATTTTATCACATCTACAATTCACGATCACAATTTACAATACCACAACAACTTCTGAAACATTTACTTTGTAAATGTCTGATTTATTTTCTTACTTAGGACTTACCTCATTAGTGTCACTCTGGAAAGTTTCCCCTTCCAAGACATGTAGATATTTTTTTATTTTCCTGTATAGTTTCAATCACAAAGAGAGAGACAGCTTCAAACTATAGACTCCTTTACTATTAGTCTAGATCAGTGGTCTTTACTATTAGTCTAGATCAGAGTCAAAAATTAACTTTTCCAATAAGTGGCAATATTTGCCTCCTTGAACTGATTTCCAGGGCCTTTTTTAAAATGTGTCAGGCAATTTCGATAATCACACCTTGTTGTATAATGTAAAATACTAATTTAACCAATTTATTCATTAAATTGGAAATAGTTTATTAAACTAAAGAATCTTTAAAACTGTATATAAATTGTACATACAATCTTTTTAAACTAATAGGGTTGCAAATTATATTAAAATCCTTGATTATTGCTCATTATTGTAATAGTTATTGTTGTCGATTAATAGAAAATAAAAATATTTTCTGAGTGGTCAGTGCACTCAACTCCTGCGTTTCCACTACTAAATAATCTAAAAGCCTCTAATTGGCCATTATTGTGTTCATAAGCTTAACAAAAATGTGTGTGAATGGTTATAAAGTTGAACGCTGCAAAACAACACAAAAGCAATCTGATGAGCTGAACTAAATTTTCAAATTGGCCAAAAGAAAAGGACAGTGATTCCCGAACCACAGAGAAATTTTGCCCAAATGATTGTTGATGAGTATCACATATGTATAAGTACAAATTTGACAGACACACAGAAGAAGCTAAAAGAAATGGAGGAGGGAAATAAAAAATTGAGAAATGACAACAAACAATTAAAAACAATGCTCATGAGACTTCCGCGTTATTACATGTAAGATTTTTAGAATACACACAAATTTTTTAACACATTAAACTTGTTGCATCTTATTTTTATTTTTGGTGGTCTACACCACCAGAATTCCAGGATTTCCAGTGGAGGAGGATCCGGCGGTCGGCGGCACGTATGGCTTGAGGAGCGACACATTGAAAGTTGGGTGTATCCGATATCGGGGGGGAAGCTACAGCCACCTCATTAATCCACCTCACAAACTTAAAGGGCTCAACTTCCGGAAGGGGGGCCGAAGCTCTAGGTCCTTGGTAGACAGCCATACCAAATCCCCCGGGCTGGTAAGCCGGGGTTCCAGCCACCTCGCATCAGTGTGTCTCAGTGTCTCCCTCAGGGCCCGTCGTAGTTGGGTGTGTGCAGACTCTCACACCCTTACACTCTCCCTGAAGCAGTAGTCAACCGCAGGTACCTGAGAAGGCTCGTCTGACCGCGGGAACAGTGAAGGTTGGAACCCTAGCTTGCACTGGAAGGGTGTGAGGCCGGTAGTGTCCTGATGCAGGAAGTTTTACGCATACTCCACCCAGGGAATGAATCGGCTCATATCTGTTTGGTCCTGGTGGCAATAGGACCGCAAGTACCGTCCCACTGATACTCCCAGGAACCGAAAGAACGCCCCACACACATGTGAAGTGAACTGGGAGCCACGGTCTGAGACTGTCTCCTCGGGAAGACCGAAGTTCCGAAATACATGGTGGAAGAGGGCTTCGGCGGTCTCTAGTGCAGTAGGTGGCCACGGAAGGGGACGACGCAGCAGGCCTTGGAGAACCGGTCCCCACCACAACAATGCAGGTGTACCCCTCCAACTGCGGTAAGTCCGTCACAAAGTCAATCCCCAAGTGTGACCATGGTCGTGCTTATTAGTTCTGTCAGGTAATTAATCAAGGGAAGTTTCAGTCTCATTTGAGGTGTGAATTGTGGCATGCTGTCTATTCTCACCTGCTCCATCCATGATGTAGGCAAAGTAACTTGTCATTGTCATGCACGGAATGCACAATAATTTAAATGGATTGATATAATAAACAAACATATATAATAAAGGCAAACATGATAAATCTGTGTCAAATCTAACTCAAAAATAACACAGGGAAATGAGTGTGTATTGCAACACTCTGTTTTTGCATCTCTCAAAGCCTGGCTTGTGGTGGGGGCTACGTTCGCTGAGTAGCCCCAAGGGGGGCGTCATGGGAGGAACCGCTGGAATGCAGCTGACTGCTTCTTGGCCTCCTGAAACCTGTTGACAACCGCATTAACAGCGTCGGTGAATAGACTGATCGGCACCAGCGGGGCGTCCAGGAGGACAGCCCTATCCCTGTCGGAAAGATCTGACAGTGTGAGCCAAATATGTCTGAGTAGAAACAAGGGTGGCTATTAGCAGTCTCTATGGTAGCCCTAGGTCTATAGCACAGTGGAGCTCACGGACCTGCTGACCACTCGAGACATCTCCAACGTCTAGCTCCCACAGCAGATCAGCCTGATAGGCATGCAGCACAGCCATAGTGTGCAGACAGTCTGTGGCCTGACCCACTGAAGCATAGGCTTTGCCTACCAGCGGCAAGGTGGTTCTCAGGGGCTTGGTGGGCAGTGCTTGGGCTTTGAGCGCTGGCAAAATTATGGATCACAACCTCTAGGATCTCCTCTGCCTGAGGGGTAGGTTTAGGAGGCTCACAGACCTCCACCCCCCCACCCCCCCTCTTTAGAGGAAGAAAGGCAGAACTCTTTAGAGAAAGAAAGGCACCACACAAAAGGAAGAAACTGTTGAAAGGCATGCTTCCGAACCTTGCAATCGGTCGCTGGACCAGGCAGATGAGGGAGGCGAATGGGATGAGCCCATCTCCAATCCCTCTGTGAGGCCCGCTTGTGAGCCCCAGGCCCTTAAATGACATTTTGCCTTGGTTAAAGCTGGGACAGTACCACGAGCAGCGGAAGCACCCTCCTCAAAGAGTGCTCTTTGGGAGCAAGTGTCATGCGAGCGCAATCTGCACAGTTGGCTCCCTCGAGAACCAACCTGGCATGCTCCACTCCTAGACAAGTGACAATGCAATGATTGGAAAATTCCATAAATCCATATTTTATCGAATATAGAAAACACATCAAATGTTTAAATTGAGGAATTTTTTTTTTTAATTTGAAGGGAAAAATGAGAAAATTACTAAAGTGAAATTGGGGACATGCACTGTAAAAAATTATTCAGTGGCTTTGTAAATATCACAAAAATAAATACTTGTATTAACTCAATAAAATCTCTAAATATCATTTAAGAGATTATTTAAATTGGAATGACCAAAATTAATCGGTAAAAATCCCAGAGATTTTTAAAAATTATATTTACTTAAATAATTAAGTATATTTTATTAAGAAAAATAAGCATTTAACCAACAAATTATATTTTTTATATATATTTAATGTTTTTGGTACATTTAAATTAAAATATTTGTGAATGATGCAATTAAATTTCTTAGTCTTAAAGACCAAAACGATTACTAACTTCCAATCAAATTTTTTTGTATTTTGCATCGACTAAATAAATTGAGTATGTTTCGTCATTGTTATTTACTTGGGTGGTGGGCATATAAAGTCACGTGTGAGAAAGTTAAACGCAGAAAATAACGACTAAGTTAGTCCAGCAATTGTAAGTTAACTAGACTGATGTAAGAGATAACGTTAATGGGACAAATCCCGGTGGGCTGTAGTGTCATGGTCCGTTAAAAGAACGCTGTCTCTCAGGGTGAGTTCACATCATGTCGTAACTTAATTGTCCAAACTACAATATTACTGCGTGTAAAAAGTCTACATTATTAGTGTCTCTGTATAAGTGCAAAGTACAAAAGTTGTAAAGCACTCACATTTCAAATCAATTAATTGTCTGTCATTCTTATGACTCAAAGAAATGATGAAGAATTCAGCAAGATGTTTTTAAACTGTAATGTTTTTAGTCAGTCACGTTTATGTGTGTACATTTTTTCCTTTGTAATTGCCATGAATATTAGCTCTAACCTGTTATTCTTTATATTTGTGTCTTCAGGATGTTGCTGATCAACCTATTTGTGTTCAAGATGAATTAGCAGAGGAAGTGCTGAAGATCTACCTGCTTCAGAAAGATGGGTCAGTCACCGATGTAGGCATTGCGATTGAGGGTGTTGTTGTCCTCAACAAACTCTGTGATTTTAGCAGAGCCTGCTGCTATCTTATGGGATTGACATATGCCTTGGACCTGCGATACCCCAAGAACATTAAATATACTTTAGAGGTCTTCCAAAAACTTTTCCTGGAGCTGAATCCACTTAAACTTTCAACCAAGGTACAGACACTAAAAAATTACTTGATTACATAGATTGTTGTCCATCATCCATGTGTTGTATAATTGTTAAAATGTCTTTTGGATGGGTGTTATCTAATGTAAGGTTTAAATTGTACTCCGCTTTATGCCAGTTAAGTTTTGTAAGGCCAAAAGGTTGATGAATTTTGTATGTTTGTTAGTCCCCAGTAGCTAAAATGTAAATTTTTTCAATGTTGTCATTTTTAAAGTATGCCAGGTTAGTTAATGACATGTCACTGGTCTAATGTGGCATATAAATGTATTAATGTATAACTTTGTAATTTTTGAGTTCAGTGGCTGAAATTTGTATTAAATTTTTTTTAATTGTAGTCATGATCAAATTTTACAAATAAATGTTTAAAATGATATGGTGGTGTTTTTCATTTTGTTTTTTGTACTCATGGACTGAATGGTAAATACAGTTTACTTTACAGTAAAGAGTTAAATATAGGACATTTGTATATACAGCATGTAAATTAAATCTACCCTTAAATTAAAATTATTTTTAGTGTTTTTGATTTACTATCAAATTACTATTGTTTAGGGATTTTAATTATATTTACTCAATTTTATTTATGATATCAGTTCATTTCATTATTTAAATCTACTGAATTTTTTTAGTCACATTTATTTAACTTTTAAAGTATATTTCAATGATTTCACAGCTTTCAAATTTACTCAATTTTTTTAAGTGTAAAAATGCTTCACCAAAAAAATTTTGTAGATCATAGTAATATTTTTTACAGTGTGGGTAACAAAAGTCTGTTATTTTGTGCTGTGGTTCACAATCGAAAACCTGATAAGGGACTGATGATTTTTATTATATACTGATGCATAAAACATAGACTTTAAAGAAGCTGTACTTTCATTTTCACATGATGTATGTTGCTGTCTGATTTTGTGTGTGTGTGTGTGTGTGTGTGTGTGTGTGTGTGTGTGTGTGAGTGTGTGTGTAAGGAAGTGACAGTTGTTCTGACAATTCCATAACAGTAGATGGCAGGAGAGACTGCTCATAGATATACAGAAATGTGTCAGGCAAGCATTTAACAATCTGCATAGCCTGTGGCAATTTTGAAACCATCACACAACCTTACGCGTGGAGTAACACATCAGATCTGTGCCTAGAACATAAATGGTCAATTTTACAGTAAGAATTAATGTTTAATTGTGCAGTGTTCCAATGTGAAAGATATTGCTGTTGTATAGGGCTTTGTCATTGGAAGACCTAAAGCACCCACAATTGTGCTGTTTTTACTTCTTTTCTTTGGGGTTTTGGATAAGGCAGATTATTTCAAAACTGATAAGGTTGCAACTGTGTCCAGAAAAAATGTGACAGGTTGCCAGCTATTGTCAGTGTTAATTTTGGTATTTTTTTTAAAATCCTAATGCTATCTCATTACACATGGTAAAATTTTGTCTTTTCAAACTTTCCAAGTTTGTTTATAAATAATTTATGGCTTGTAAAAAATAATAAATAAGTCTCTCTGTGTTGTTTTATTGTAAACAGTTGTTGGTAGACCACCTCTGGTGTTTACCCCCAGTGGTGGACAGTAATGAAGTAAATGTAATTAGGTAGTTACTGTAATTAAGTAGCTTTTGTACTTTGCTGAAGTATTTCCATTTGGGCAGACTTTTACTTTAACTTCACTTAATTTCAAATTCAAATCTTACTTTTTACTCAAATACATTTTGCGAAATCAGTCGTTCCATTTTATTTATGAGTGTAAAAAAACTTAACTGGTTAAGCACGTAGTCAGCCACCAATCAGGGTAGAGAGCACACGCTGTTTTTAACTTGTTTTGGTGGCATCTACTTAGCACGAACATACAGTTCAGGGTCAGTTTAAAGCCAAGAAGAACATCTTAAGAGTAATAATACAAATAAACCTTAAACCAAAACTGCCTCTCTCAATTCCTGGTATTTAATTTGGTTCTAAAGGAAATTGTTTAGCCTTAAGGCTTTGGGCTCATGACAATTTTAATAGATATCAATCAGTGTTTGACCAATTAATATCATTCTATTGATATATTTGTGTGCTGAAAGTTTTTTCACATAAACTGAGCTTTTTAGCCATAATAAATCATAGTATGACCTCAAAGTTCACTCCCTACACTAGTAAAAGTATTAGTATAAAAACTTTCTTTTGGCTTCTCCCATTAGGGGTCGCCACAGCGGATCATCCGCATGTTTGATTTGGTACATGTTTTTACGCTGGATGCCCTTCCTAACGCAACCCTCACCATTTATCCGGGCTTGGTACCGGCACTAAAAGTGGCTGGGGTTGGTTCCCTGACCGGGGATCGAACCCGGGCCCCATCGGTGAGAACGCCGCATCTTAACCCCTAGACCACCAGGAGACCAGTAAAGTTGTATTTATCTAATATTAATACCTGCTATAATTATACTCATATATACTAATACTTATTAGTATATATGAGTATAATTATAGCAGGTATTAATATTAGATAAATACAACTTCCAATGAAGAACAACATGACATACTACACTGTGTCAATATTTATTTTACAAAAATAAAGACACCCTGGAAAAGCCACATGTAAAAAACTAAGTACAGGTAGTCGTCGACTTACGACCTATGCAACTTATGACCATTCGACCACAATCGCTAGCTGCAGCATACGACAGTGTGTACCTGCTTCCGGCATCATTTTACAGTACTGTACATATAGCCTACTCTACTTACGACCAAATCGTGTTACAACCGGTCTGTCGGTCCCAATCGTGGTCGGTCCCAATCATGGCCATTTTCCACAGGATTTAAGAGGCTAAGTAGCAGCCTGGTGCTGTTAATCATATGCCCTTGATTAATTGATCATCAGCAAGTGTGACCACCTCAATTCAGACCAATTCAAAGTTTAAAAAATGTTTTGGTCTGAAACATTCAGTTGTGTAACACATTACCAAAGAGGAAAGACATCAGCAATGATCTTAGAGACGTAACTGCTGCAGGCAAGCTGCCCATAAATCTGGGAAGGCATATAAGACTATTTTCAAACATTAGAAAGTCCATAATTCTACAGTGAGGAACATTATTCACAATTTGAATATGGATATGCAATGCTCCACAAAAAAAAACTACCAGAAGTAACATCTCAGATTCTAAAGGCCTCAGTTAGCATGTTAAATATGAAATTTTATGACAGTTTAATTGAAAAAGACAAAGTATATTTTGTTTGGACAAAGCTTTTTCTCTCTAAAAAAGAACATGGCAGCATAGCTTATGTTTGCAAAGCTGTATCTGAACAAGCCACAAGATTCCTGGAAAAAGGTCCTTTGGCCAGATGACAACAAAGTGCAAATTTTGGCCATAACGCACAACCCCACATTCGGTGAAACATTTATCCCAGCTGTCAAGCATGGTGGCAGAGGAGTGATTATTTGGGCTTGTTTTGCAGCCACAGCACCTAATTACCTTGCATGAGCTCCTTTGTATAACAAAGTATTTTAGAATCAAATGTGAGGCCATCTGTCAGATAGCTATATCTTGGACAAAATTGGGTAATGCAACAGGAAAATAATCCCAAGCACAGCATTAAATCTACAGCCAAATGGGGAGAAAAAAAGAACAGAATCAAATGTTGCAGTGGTGCAGCCAAAGTCCAGATCTCAATCAGACTGAAATGTTGTGACAATACCTTAAGATAGGTGTGCATAAAAGAATGGCCACGAATAAAAAAAAAAAAATACTGAAGCTACATTGTAAAGTGAGAGACTGATAAATTCAACACAATTACTTCAAGTCTTTGCTTTGCTGTTAAAGGCGGTTCAACAAGCTATTGAATTATAAGGCGTACTGATTGTTTCTCCATTTTGGCTTGATTTTTTGTAAAAGTAAGTAATGACGGTGTAATATGTCAAATGTTATTGCTAATCTGAGGTTCTATTTACCTAATGTGAAATATAAAAAGAATATGTTTACTGTACGTAAAATACAAAAAAATGTGTAATTTTACATTAGATACATACAACTACTGTTTTATCATTACACATTTAGCATTTTTCAGTAAGGTTTCCAGAGTATACATAACCATGCAACTGTTGCCAGTTTTCCTGTTTACAAAAACTGCACTCTCTCAGGAATTCATATCTTGTCACACTAGTCATTTGGGACTTTTGGGTATCTATAGAGAATAAATTAAGGGGTATATGTTGTGTGTTAAAAGTCTTACAAACAATGTTAATTGCCCTTTCTTAATTCCCACAGGCATACACAGAAACATACTGTCTTAATTGGCCTACCGTTTTTGCTCACCTTTTTGGTTATGTCCAGACCAAAGTGAGGACAAATAATATATCCCTAATTATAATATGATAAGAAAACAATAAAAAAAAGACCATAAAATTCAAGTGATATACAAGGGGAATTATCAAGGATTAAGTCATAGACAACAAATAACCATATAATTTTGAGCCTTTTAATTAGTGTTCGGGTCGAGGCTGGAAACGTTCATTTAGTCAAGCCTTTTATTGGTAGGTTTTTCTTAGGTCAAGGGGCAAATCTAGAGGGATCATGAAGGTAGAGTGTTCAGTAAACTGGAATATTTGAATGCTGTCGTCCCCTCACTATGACGCGTTTACTCAGGTTTGTTGATGGTGGTGTGTTGGGCCATCTCTTATCCTAGAAATCCCTCATGTCTGTGTTACCTTTTAGTTTAGTTTAGTATAATTAATGCAAGATTTCATTCGGAGCCATTGTAGACTAAAACTGGGGTGATGTCATATTTTTTAGATCTAATAAGGACTCTTGCTGCTGCATTCTGGACTAACTGAAGCTTATTTATGCACTTACCCGAAACACCCAGACAGTAAAGAATTAACATAGTCTAATTTAGATGTAACAAAAGCATAAACTAGTTCTTCTGCATCCTTTAACGACATCATATTTCCAATTTTAGCAATATTTCTAAGCTGAAAGAAGTCTATCCTGGTAATGTTAGTTATGTGAGCCTCAAAGGAAAGACTAGGGTCAATAATTACACCAAGGTCTTTGGCTGCTAAACACACTGAGACATCCAGAGATGCTCCGTAATCGAAAGTTTACTTTTAGCTGCATGCAGGCTTAGTAAAAGTACCTCCATCTAATACGAGTTGAGCAGAAGGAAGTTATCAAGATGTTTGGATGTCATCATATACGATAGAAAGATTTTATGTGAAAAAATAAATGGAGCAAAACATAATGAAATACTGCAAAGGAACCTGCTTAATTGGATTGAAGAAAAAAATAAGTGGCCCAATCAAGTCCTGATCTTAGTCCTACTGATAATCTGTGGCAGCCCAAATTCCAAAAGAAATTATGAGACCATGTAAAATGTAAATAAACAGAATGCAATGATTTGCAAAACTATGAGCTAATGGTGATGGCGGCAGAGCCAGCCGCCCGACGGGACCTGAGGCATCGGAGCGTGGCGAGAACACTTCGCTCCTTCTTCCACTCCAGCTACTCCTCACTTACTTTCCTGGGCACCAGAACACTATTCCCCTTCAACACTACCCCCCTTTCCCTTTTACCCTCACTTCTTGTCCCAAATAAAGACACTCTTAACCCCAATTTAAGCTTTGCTGTGTCTATGTTCAGCCTGACGCGGCGGCAAGTCGCCACAATGGAAAAAAGGATTGTTCTATCCCAAACTGTTATTGCAAAGCTGAAGATTCTCAATTGGAGTATAGAGTGTCTTTAAATGCAGTAACATTAAATTCACTTGAACTAGGAGACCCAAACCTGTTCCAGCATGAGAATGCACCTGTGCACGAAGCAAACTACATAAAAATATGCTTTGCATAGTTTTGGAGTGAAAGATCTCCTGCTTTTGGAATGCTGACTTCACTCCAGGCCTCCTCAACTCACCTTTATCATTACCTGACTTTACTAACACCCTTGTGTCTGAATTAGCACAAATCTCCATTAACAAACACTCCCAAAACATCCTCCCAGAAGAGTGGATGGAATTATAATAGCCAATTGGGACTAAATGTGGAATGCGGTGCTCAAAAAGCACATGCTATACTTTATGAACAGGTGTCCACACATTTTTGCCAATATAATATATATCTCATGAGCCAAACGATGTAAATGAAAATAAATTAGGAGCATAGTTTCTTCATTATACTTCTTGTTCTTTGAAGCTTCTTATAAATTCGGACAACCCTAAAGGCAGAAGTTCATTAATCTGCAAAAAAATGTCTACATATTGTTGAACAGTTTCAGAATAATATTCCTCAAAATAAAATTGCAAATAATGTCTACAGTGCATAATATCATCAAAAGTATCTGAAACATCTTTTACAGAAATATCTGTAAAAAAGGGATGAGGGTGAAAACTGCATGGGCTCAGAAATCATTGTCTGTGAACACAGTTCCCATGACATCTACAAATGCAGGTTAACGATTTGATATGAAAATAACATAATCCAGAAAAAATTATTTATCTCTGTTGTTAAAAGAAGAGAAGACCTCTTTTCTGAAAATGTTTGTATTAATATAATGATTAGTTTAAAACTGTATTTTACAAGCATGACAGCAAGACAGACAGGGTAACAACCTGAAAGCAGAGTTTTTGCCTCTCTAAGATACTTTTATTTTATACATTTTACTGACCACACTTACCACGTCTTTAAAAAAAAAAAAACTTCAACTATTTATTTTTTAATTAACAGTTTATTATTAATAATAAATAACAATAATTAAAAATAATTATTAATAATAAATAATATTAATTATATATAATAATTGTAATTATTAATTATAGTCTGATCCCTCTCATGCTTCTTTAGTGGAACTGTCCACAATAGAATCTTGAATCTTTAGGCTGTAAATGTGGAGCCATTATTAGCAGCAGTGAGTGGTTTCCAATTTATGAGAACTTCTTCCAGAAGGTATTTCCAACAAGATGTAAAATGACACAAAAAAGAAAGGGAGAGAAGGGGGAGAAACATTGATCATTAGGTATGCTTAACGTTATGAAATGATATGAGACGGGAAAAGAGAAGAGGGGGTGAGAGAGAGAGCAAGAGGGAAAGGATTATTAGGTATGCTTATTGTCATGAAATGGTTAAGGGCACTCTACAGTGTCATCAGAATGCCAGTGTGGATAAAACTTATGATGAGCTTAGGTCCTCTGAGTTTGTCAAAGTCTCTTGCTGCTCCTTTTTGGACTAAAGAGTGCATATGTATGCACTTACTATAAAATCCATAGAGTAAGGCATTTCAGTAATCCATCCTAGAGGTAATAAAAGCTAAAAACAAGCAAACACTGTATAAAATCTGTTACACATTCCTCAACATTATTAAACTGATGTCTTTCATCTTGCTGAAATATACTGTACACCCAGCTGTGTATTGTCAGTATAACAGTGGAAGAAACACCAATAGAGATAATTTAGTTAAAAACTTTTAAAAGTGTTGCCTATTGCAACACTGACACTGGAAGAGTTAGAATTCTACACTGTTCTGGTGTTGACCTAATACTTACTAACCCTAGAAAAATGAGAGTCACAAATTATTTAACCAAATAGAAGTCAAATATTACAACATCCTGGTGTTGACAGAACACTTTTTTTTAAGAAAAAAAATAAACACTGAGTTATCAGGTTTTCTTATTTGGGTTCTCCATTGGCTACTTTAAAAAACTGTAAAAAAAAAACCCAGACAAATAATTTAATCTGAAAAGAACAAATTTACTGTGAATTAACATATGACTCTATATTACTTAAGAAAAAATTATTCTAGCACAGAACAACAAGCCATCAAGCCAGTGACTTATATAACGTTACAATTAACAGTCCAAAATCATGTAAAATAGATTGTCATTACCATAGGACATTTGTAAATCAAATAGATTGTAGTACAACAATTCCTAAGGTTTTTTGAGTACAAGTCTGTGCATCACATGCATTACTGTCTGCTCTAAATCAGACATGACAAGTGACACTGTTATATTGGGATTGGAAGATTTTGTAGTGATACATTCTTGTTGCTTGATGCTACGCCTAAAATAAATCTAAATAAATGTTTTTTTAAACCCTGCATAACTTTTAAATTACATGGAACAACCGTCCTGAGAACAAACCAGCTCAATATTTATGACAGGATACAAACCAAGTTTAATATGCTGAAATAATTTTACTGTTTTAGCAAGCAGTGATTGAAAGATGTAACATTTAAACATCATTCAAGAACTTGGTTCTCAGCTCCTGTACCCTTGGGCTCTGACTTGTGGTGTTAACATCATTTCTATAGACTGCAGTCTGGTAAAACAAAATGGTGTATTAAAGAGTTCCTCAATTGCTGCTAGTAATGAGAATGCTAGACAGAATCAACCACAATGAACACTGACTGCTGCTGCACCTAGAGGGAAGAATGTATGCACACACACACACACACACACACACACACACACACACACACACACACACACACACACACATATTTCATTCGCATATTTCATTTGCATATAATACAATACATTAACATGTTATGTTGTGTAATTAGTGTTTTGTGTTGGATTTCCGGGTTGCATCAAAATCAAATTGTCGAACCACTATTTGAATATTTAGGAATCCGACAAAACCATTTTTGTTATTTACAAAAAAATTATTGATTACATATGGAAGGAAATGTCAGTCATTGTGTTATTGTGCCTTTATATATATATATATATATATATATATATATATATATATATATATATATATATATATATATATATATATATATATAAAATTATTATTATTATTACTATCATTAACAATGTTGTCTTCGGAAAGGGTGGGGTCTAAAACTCACTATTTTCCGATCCTTTGAAATACAGGAATTAATGAATAATAACTGTGTTAGGGCATGAACCAGGGCTGACTGTGTTAAAGGCAGGAATGCTAGCAGTTTGGCAGAGGGGTGTGTGTAAACCAAATGTAGAAACAGACTCAGAAATGATGAATGACCCAATTTTTATTTTAAATGTTCAAAAGGCACAACAATTAACAACAGCAAGAATACCAAAAACTTGGGTTCAATCTTAGAAACAAAGACCAGGCAACTAAAGGCAGGAGACTCAGAAAAACAAACACAGGAAAATTTAAAAAATCAAGCCAAAAGCATGACACAAAAGGGGAGCTTAAATGGAAACAGGGCTAACAGAACTCAGGTGGAACAAGGGGAAATAGTAGAACTAATGAGGAACAAAGGGGGAAAATTGTGACATCTGGTGGGGAAAACAAGGAAATATTAAGGTAAGAAAAAACTAAATCCCGACAATCTGCATTTGTAAGTGACTATCTTATTTTTGTCTTACAGTCCTTTTACACTTGTTTTTGCCTTAATAAATGAACTATAAACAAGGACCATATGTGTGGCACAACGAATGTGGAATATATAAAATGAATAAAATAATTATAAACATTTAATAATATATTTTATAACTTTAAATGAACAGTTTCTTTTTTTCTTGAAAAAGAATCCTACAGAACCACATAATTACTTCAATACTTGATTAAAATTTACAATAGATGCCATCAAGCTTTTTCCATAGCTGGATCAAATCTCCTGTCACTACAAAATTTAATTAAGGATATAAAGAAAAACAGTACACAAAAACAATACTGCTAGATCAGTCAAGCTGTCATCTATCCTCATCCTCCTTGACCTTTTGCCAGCATTTTATACTGTCAACCACAAGAATCTCCTGTCCACTATCAGGAGTCTTGGAATTCATGGATAAGCATGGAAATATTATGACTCCTACCTGAAAGGTACTTATATCAAGTAGCATGGGAGGGGCTTGACATCAGCTACACACAGACTATTTACTGGTGTCCCACAAGACTCAGTACTTAGTCCTTTCCTTTTCTCCCTCTAGCCCAGGGGTGGCCAACCAGTCAGAGACCGAGAGCCACATTTTTTACTGTGTTACCGCAAAGAGCCACATCATACACATGGGCACACATGAACATCACCCATCCCTTCCTCTTACTTACACACACACACACACACACACACACACACACACACACACACACACACACACACACACACACACACACACACACACACACACACACACACACACACACACACACCTCTGCTCAGCCAGATTTATTGTAAATGTCACACACCAACATAATGACAGAAATTGACTCCTACAGTTCTAAGACCACAGGACAGTCATTTTCAACAATGAACATTGTGTGCACTGTCTCACACACACAAACACTCAGTTCGAACAAGTCCACAAACAAAAATATGATAATTTACAATAGCGTTTTTCTTTTACTATGCATGTTACTTAGTGGGACTTTTGGCATTCCTTGCCTTGAACAATCCCCTTCAAATCTGCCTCGTATTCCGTTGTTGCCAGCAATTCTTTCACATGGGTGTCAGTCAGAACAGATCGATGCTTTGATTTTACATGTTTCAGGGTAGAAAACCCAGACTTTGTGTCTGTTTTTTTTTTATGTGCGTGTTCACTTCGCTTGAGTTCAATACGGTATTTTCGCATGTGCGTGAGATGAATATACCGCAGGGGTGGGCAATTAATTTTTACAAGGAGCCACATGAGAAACCTAAATTGTGTCAGAGGGCCACACTATTTTATATACCATAATATTTTAGGGATGCACCAAAATGAAAATTTGTTTTGGAAGTAGTTACATCCACAATTTTTTGTGTTATGCCTTTTTATCCCCGGCACCATCACTGGAAAACGTTCCTGCCTTTTCAAAAACGTCCCCTACAAACGGAGTGCGCATGCTCGGATTACCTACTTTTTTGCGCCGCGTTCTTCTCATATTTAAAATGGCAATCGGGATGTTTGGATTTCAGGTGATAAAAAAAACCCAACTTGGAAAAACTCTTGAAATTTCAGCATTGCATGTTTTGCAAATCGCTATCCGCACACCGCAGACATGTTGCTCTTATCCAGATAACTGTGTGCTGGCTGCGCTTTTTTATTGCGTCATTACAATTGTGTTTCGTCTGATATACCGCAAAGTTTCCTAGTAGGGGCAAGGTCATTTAAGTCTTAAAATACCGTATTGAACTCAAGCGAAGCGAACACGCACATGAAAAAAACAAACAAACACAAACTTCGATATGAACGTAAGAGCCGCATAAAACCAGCCAAACAAAAACCACATTGAAATGAGTTCTGTATTCTGTTTCTTTAATATGTGCAGAGAAAGAACAAGTCTGTCATATGCTATGATGTATGCATGTGCCAGAATGGTGATAAAAATTAAGTTGAGACCTTGTAATTGATTTCATTCTCTCTAAATATGAAGTTATTTACTGTGATGTAATTCCCAGGTTTAAGTGTAAGAGCAAGTGTTATGTTGTGTAATGATATGTGTGATGTTTGAGCTGTATTAATCACACACAGCAATGTAACATGCTATAAAGGACTGTATTTTCATGTACTCTTCATGTTACTTAAGCAGCCTTATTCAGCCTTCTGTGCATTCAGATGTTATATTCATGTGTCTGTTTGTTTTCTACCATCAGGGGCTGCTACCGTTGTCTATGTTAGTGGGTCGTCTATGTTATGTCTTTATTAGTTGGGAGAAAAAAGAGTTTTATCCCTTACTGTTGTGACTTGGAAAAATGATATGTGCACTGTGATAAAGAGAAGCTGACCTTTTGATTGTTATTCACAATCAAATCAGTTATTCACTAGTCCTACCTTTCCAACTCCATCTTCCCCAAAGTTTGCATAATTTAATGCTGCACCACTTAACATGCAGTCTGAAATAAAATGTCCCTGTTAAATTATATTATCTGTGTCCATTGTCATTGTCTCCCGGACTACATAAAGGACTTCCCGAATACTACTGACTTTCCCGGTACGACACCTATACCCCGGTTTCTCGATTACCACGCTTATTACTTCCCCGAGTCATTACCTTTACTTGCTCTTTGCTGTTCTACTTCATTCAAACTCGTAGAACACCCTTTGGTTTCCGCCTGTGTTTGTCGGCCTGACAGCAGAACGGACTGTAACAATCGAAGTAGGAAACAGCAATACCTGCTATGGAACCACAGCCAAGTACACGCTTGGACCACCGCTGCTCTCCAGGAAGCCTTCACCCTGGCCGCGGCAATCCGGGCGCTGGCCTCCTCCTCTGGCAGCCCGATGGCTCTTCCAACCACCTTTTCCGGCGACGTGGCTGAGTGTCATGGCTTCCTTCTCCAGGTGACGCTATACATTGAGATGCAGCCACATAAATTCCCTTCGGATCGGGCAAAGGTGGCGTTTTTTCTCTCTCTCCTCTCTGGTAGAGCGCTAGCATGGGCGAGAGTGCCCTGGAGTTCGGAGATTGCGGACATAACGTCTTACGCATTATTCAGCAACCACTTTAAAGAGGTTTTCGGCACAGCGCACACCACCGCTGATCAACTCCTGAATTTACGCCAAGGCGCGAATAACATCTCAGATTACAGCTGCGGTTTCGCATGGCTAGTGGCTTAGCGGCCACTAGCGGCTGGAACAAGGTGCCGCTCAGTTGGGATTAAATTAGGACATACGGCTGGCAATGGCTATTTATGATGACACGTTTGGCCTGGAGGCTTTCATTCAGCGCTCCATCCTGATCTCACAATGCCTCACTGCCTGTCGGTCCCTGGAACCCGATCAGACCGGTGCTTCAACCAACCCATCAGCCCTAGAACCCGAACCCATGCAGGTGGGTGCCCAAAGATCATCAAAGAGAGAGAGAGAGAGAGAGAGAGAGAGAGAGAGAGAGAGAGAGAGAGGGAGAGAGAGAGCGTCACCTTGCAGCAGGTGTCTGTCTCTACTGCGGGGACCCTCATCGTTCAATGCCCAGCCTGACCTCCACGTCCTGGGATGGTAAGTACCGTAGAACTTCCTACGACATTTCTTGTCTGTCCAAACTCACAGTCACCCTAATAACCTCTTTCCATCTCGGTTCCTGCCCTAGTTGATTCCGGCTCCACGGGGAACTTCCCAAACGTCTTCCAAACGTGCCATCTCCCAAACGTGCTTGGACCCAGCTGCAGCTCCACCGGGAGAGAGGGACACAGGAACTCCATCCAAACCATCCAGGGGCGACCACTCGAGCGGGGCTGGATAATATACTGTACACCTACCATCACTCTCCAAGTAGGACTCTTTCACCAAGAGGAGATTCGTTTTCTGGTTCTAGAGAATTTGACAGCGAGTGTAATCCTAGGCCGGCCCTGGCTTACTAAACACGCCCCCAGGTGTTCATGGGATCCCTGAAGTGTAGAGAACGTTGTCTCGCCTGCCTTTCTTCTCTTCCTCAGGCAACCATGGTCCTGGCGGCCACACACGTGGAGGAGGCCCCTAAACCTGCCCAGGTGAAGATCCCAGTGGAGTATCAGGCCTTGGCAGATGTAATCAGTGAGCAAGCCACCACCTGACTACCCCCTCACCAACCTTGGGACTGTGCCATCGATCTGGTCCCAGGTGCTAAACTACCTAGGGGTAGGGTGTACCCTCTTTCCGCTCCAGAGAGAGTACGGCCATAGAAGAATATATCCAGCAAGGTCTCCAGCAGGGGTTCATCGTTCCTTCTAGTTCCCCTGCGGCATCCATCTTTTTCTTTAAAGAAGGATGGAAGCAGGATGGAGGCCTTCGACCTTGCATAGACTACCGGAACCTCAATGCCCAGGTTTTTACCAAACTGGACCTAAGAAGTGCCTATGATCTCATGCAGATCCGTAAGGGGACGAGTGGAAGACCAACTTCATTACTCCCGCCGGCTATTACGAGTACAGGGTCATGCCGTATGGCCTGTCTATCTCCCAGTGGTCTTTCAAGGGTTCATAAATGAGGTGCTCCTACCTTTCCTACAACGATTTGTCATAGTATACATCGATGGCATTCTAATCTTCTCCCTAACACCTCAAGAACATCACAACCATGTGATTCAGGTCCTGCAACTGTTGCGGGAGCATGATCTGTACCTAAATCTCCCCAAGTGTGAGTTCCACCGTTCGGAGGTTCAGTTCCTAGGGTATGTGATTAATGCAGCTCCAGATGGATATGAGGAAAGTAAACCCTTCTTGGGGTTCGCAAACTTCTATCGACGGGTTATTCAGGGGTTCGGCCTGGTCACAGCCCCTCTCACCTCTCTCCTCAGAGGGAAAGCAAAGACTCTCACCTGGAGGCGGAGGAAGCATTCGATGAACTGCGCAGCAGGTTCTGCGTTGCTTCCCTGCTATGCCACCCTAACCCTCAACTCATCCTCCACTGCATCCTCCAGTGTGGGAGCTGCCCTGTCACAGCTGGCGGGGGACCCAGTGCGACTACATCTATGCGCATGTTTCAGGAAGCTATTCGCTGCAAAACAAAACTATGACAACAGAGAGCTCCTAGCCATCAAACTGGCCTTAGAAAAGTGAAGACACTGGCTGGAGGGGGCCACGCATTCTTTTACTTTGATCACTGACCAAGAACCTCCAGTACCTCCTCAAAGCTAAGATGCTAAACCCTCGTCAAGCATGGTGGGCCTTCTTTTTCACCCGATTCCAATATAAGATCACGTATCGATGAGGAGATCCGCACAGCCACCCGCTAAGGACCAGTCCCTGCTGGGTGCCCAGTGGGTTGCACATTCGTGCCTGCCACGTGTCGGTCTGCTCTCATTATGCGGTTCACGAGGTCCCTGGCTCAGGCCACCCCAGGAAGAGAAGCACTATCCTCCTCGCCCAAGTTTGCTACTGGTGGCCAGGCATGAACCGAGAGATGTATGTTCAGGGCTGTACCGAAGATTCCACGCCATCTGTGGGCAAACTGGTTCCCCTGCCTATCCCACACCTGGTCTCTTCAGGGATAGATTTTGTTACAGACGTACAGAGGGTCACACTTGCGTTCTGGTAATGGTGGACCCATTTTCTAAGGCCTGCCGCTTTGTCCCCCTACGCAGTCTGCCTACAGCCCTGGAGCCCGCCGAGGCACTGTTCCATCACAGGTTTTTAAACTTCGGTCTCCCTGAGGAAATCATATCCGACCGCGGTTCCAAATTTACATCTCACATATGGGGAGCATTCTTCCATCTCTTGGTAGTGTCAGTCAACCTATCTTTCGGGTACCACCCCCAATCTAACGGACAATCTGAACGGAAGATCACAGAGCTAAGTCGGTACCTTAGAACATATTGCCATCGAGACCAGACGGAGTGGAGCTGGTTTCTGCCATTGGCCAAATACGCACAGAACTCGTTGTGCCAGGATACTTCTGGACCTACTCCCTTTCAGTGTGTGCTGGGATTCAAGCCTCCTTGTTTCCATGGTCGGACGAACCATCCCATGTACCGGATATTGACTATTGGTTTAGAGAGAATGTGCGTGTATGGGAGTCCGTGCACACCCAACTACAACAGGCCCTCCGCAACACGCGGAGATACACGGATGCACAATGGATGGAGGCCCCTTCCTTCCAGCCTTGGGGATCTGGTATGGCTGTCGACCAGGGACCTCTAGTTACAGCTTCCATGTAGGAAGTTCAGCTCCCGATTCATTGGGCCTTTCAAGATCAGGAGTCGAGTCAACGAAGGGGGCCTACAGGCTGGACTTCCCCATACGGTACCGAAAACACCCCACATTCCATGTTTCTCTGTTAAAACCGTTTACACCTTCTGGCTCTCGTCTCCACGAGGAGGCTAAGGATCCTTCTTCACCTGAGGTACTGAATCAACCCTCCGTGTACTCAGTCTGGGAGATACTGGATTCTCGCCGACAGGGCAGCACATTGGAGTACCTGGTGGACTAGGAGGGTTACGGCCCTGAGGAACACTCCTGGGTGGCCAGGCAGGACGTACTGGACTCTTGGTGGAGTTTCATGCCGCCCATCTGCAGCGACCGGCACCCCGCGGTCGTGATCGATCCTAGCGCCGGGTCTGGGCATCGAGAGCCGCCCCTGGGGGAGGGGGTAATGTAAAGGATCTACCAGCCTGGCCTCTCCTCAACACCCCGCCCACACAAAGTGAGTCGTACTAAGTACTGGCACCTGGGGCTCATCAGCCCAGGGCCTACTTAAGGCTCCTCTCCTTTCAACCTGCGTCCGTTCACACAGATAATGCTGGTCGAACACCCAAGGACTCTTCTCAGGACTTTACGTTCTGGCGAACCCTGTTGACCTAGCCGTTTCCCTGGCATTCTACGGATCTACTATTCGGACCTTCCTAAAGGACTTCCCGAATCCTACTGACTTTCCTGGTACGACACCTATAACCTGTTTCCTCGATTACCACGTGGATTACTTCCCTAGAGTCGTTACCTTAACCTGCTCTTTGCTGTTCTACTTCATTAAAACTTGTAGAACGCCCTTCGGTTTCCGCCTGTGTTTGTCGGCCTGACAGTATAACGAAAAAAGTTCCAAAAAATAATAACTATGCTGGATAATGTTTGGAAAGATTGTGGTGAATTAATACTGCAGAGTCTTATAATTTGTTATTAGGTTGTAAATAAATGTGTTGGTGTTGACATAAAACAAGCATTTGGAATAAATATTATCAATGAACAAATCCAAAGTGTGATTATTTAACATTTCACTGGGCAACCTTAAAACCAGTTTTTCCAGCTAAAATAAGTCTTACAATATACAAGCCTGGCCTTAAATTATGTCTCTGGTGGCAAGCTCAATTTGCAGATAAAATATATATAAAAGCTTTACTAACAAAAAAAAAAAAAAGATAAATCATCTTAAAACAATCCCAATAATCACACTCTGCTCTTGCTTACTATTTTATTCTTAAAATAAGATAAATAAGAGTTTTATGGCTAGAAATAAGGTTGTAAGTTTTCACTAGATGAGAAGTTTTGGCAGTTCTCTGATCTCCCCTACAACCACTGCTCGCAACCTTGAGGTACCCAACTGTCCTTTTCTTCACATGTTCCTAATGTGAGACACTTGTCAGTTTCTTCTCTAAAACATCAGAAGGATTTGGTCATTTTTATCCACACAGGCTACTCAGGTGCTTGTTTAGTTCCTTGTTGTTTTGAGATTGGACTACTGCAAATCTCTACTCTTAGGTCTAGCTCTGAATGCAAATCATCCTCCAAAAATTATTCAAATTGCAGCTGCATGACTTGTTTTCAACCTGTCATCTGATGTGTAGTTGCACACATCAGATTCAAAACACTGATGTTTGCCTACAAAGCCAAAAATGGACCAGCATGTTCCAAACCACAAAGCTCTTATCACTCATCGCACTGCACCATGCTCCATCGGATCTTCTAGCACTGCAGTCTCTCAGAGTAAGAGGTAGGTACATCAAGACTCTTTTCTGTTCTAGCACCAAGGTGTTGGAATTAACTTTCCCTTTGTTGTTTATTTTGTTAAACTCTTTGTTAACAGGAATACATGCACACAATAGTTCCATTCTTCCATTTTACTCATCGTATGCACTTAGTACACACAGAAAACACACAACTGTGCGACTGATCTGTACAACCCGGACTCAAACACACAATCGTACTCACTTCACACATCAATGTCTTCAGCACCACTCATATTACATCACTTTATTACTACAAACTGTTTACATGCTCTTTTGCACAACATCTTGTTTACATGTTTAATTACAATGTTCACTGCAGTGTGCAATATACAACAGGTTCAGTGGCGGCGCTATTTTGTGTTTTGTGTATTTGTCTTACTCTGTCTTGTGTTGGCTTGCACTGTCTCGTGTTGTCTTTGCACTGTTTGCACCAGGTTGCACACGAGGACACTTACTGGTCCTTAGCCCTGTGTTTTCTGTGATTGCTGTTTTATGTAGCACCATTAATTAGGAGGAACGTTGTTTTATTTCACTGTGTACTGCGTCAGCTATATATGGTTGAAATGACAATGACTTGACTTCTTGACTTGACATGCAGTACATTTTGTGGGGTGTACCCACTACATGTGCAGTGTTTGGGGGTGAACCAGGCTAAATTATTCACTGCATCTACAACATCCCCCTCTTAAGCTTCAAACGAAATGATCAAATTTAAACAAGGACAGTATGGTATAACTCTAGCAGTGTGTAAGTAAACCTTCCACACTTTGAGGCAGGTCAGTTTTAACAGGCTCAGGAATTTCTTTGTCACACAGGTCAAAATGTGCATGGGGCAGCTGTGTTATGTATCATTTCTGACTGACCTGTCAGGCCTGAGGTGGTGCCCGATGACATGATTATATTGCATGTGCAAGACTCATATCTGATATTGACCACTGTATCTGGTCTCCATGTATTTTGGATTCTCATACATATTCCCTGTCTCTTTCTAAGGGCTGAAAGTAGAGATGCTGTTCTATCATATTACTCTTGTGCTTTGACAGACAATGTTGCAGTTCTACTTGAATATGCTTAAGTGTGTAAGGGTACAGAACCACTTTGCTTGTCGGTAAGGGATGTAGGACTCAGGATTAACGTAATTCGGGCTGGAATGGGTGATGTTGAAACCCCATTCATGAGCAAAATTAGGCTATTTTAGCACTGGCAAACGGTACATGATTTGCAATCAAGGTCTCAGGCACACCATGTCTCATAAACACTTGCTTGAATTGCCCTATCAGTGAGCCTGATGTCTTGTTTGACAGCTAAAGAACTTCTGAATATTTAGAAAACAGCAGCAGTCAAGAGGTGCAAAAGACAGCATGTAAACAGTATAATAAAGTGAAAGGTGCAAAAAAACAGCAGTAAGAGAGTGGTACGGCCAAGTATGAATAATAATAAATAAATAAATGGTGGTGGAATGGATTGAGATGGGTAATGTGTGTGTTTAATGTTTCGTCCAGGTTGTACAGTTCGGTAACACACATTTGAGTGAGTGTGTGTGTGAGTGAGTGTGTGTGAGTTCCGTTTCAGTTCTGTGTGTTGAGAAGCCTGATGGCTTGAAGAAAGAAACTGTTGCACAGTCTTGATGTGGCGGCCCGAATGCTTCGGAACCGTTTTCCTGATGGCAGGAGAGTAAAAAGTGTGTGTGATTGGTGTGTAAATCACAAAAGGGTGGCTGTCTTGAAGGCTTGCCTTTTATTACTTCGAGAGAACCCAACCAAGCTATTCAAGAAATGTAAAGTGTGTATCAAAAACATCAAAAAGCTCAACGCAGGTGTGTCTAAATCTGCTTCTGCAAGGCCAGTGTATAAAGTTTAGCTCCAGCTTCCCTGGAAATTCTAGTAATAAATAATACCTTGATTAGATAATTAAGATGTATATTTGGAGTGAAAGCTAAACTGTGCAGCACAGTGGCCCTTTAAGTGCAGGACTGGACAACCCTAGCTTAAAGGTTTCCTATTTTGGTGTTTTAGCGTATTTACTTGTTATAGACGTGTGTTTGTCATTCTTTATGTGTTGTCTGTTTAATTGTTGTAGTCACTTTTACTTATTGATTTTACAATGTACAAATATAAAGTTGAAAACTAGTCTAATGCATAGCCTCTTCAGTCTTAAAAATAATGAATCTTTGCCTGTGAAATAACACTTTAATAATTTTCATTATGTCTATGCTTAATATATTCTTATTGTATTGTCATAGGAAACTAAAGATGGGACAAAATGAAAAAAGAATACTCTATGTTTTGGAAGATAACAACCAAACATCATTACCAGTGATTGCCGTGGCTAATTGAGAAAAAAAACGAACAAATTCCGTTAACAGAACAAAGACTCCAGCCAGAAACATTAAGCCTTACTGTGGATCTACTGTGTACACTTTGTCTTTGGTTATACTGAGTGGTACAATTATCAAAAAGTAGTTAATAAACAAAAAGTAATTAACAAACAGAAAGAAATAACACTGTGAATGAACCAAACATCTCCTCCCACATTTGACTAGGGAGGAGTAAAAGATCCCTCATCCTGCCAATTAGCACATGTGTCAGGTAAACAAATTCTTGCTTCCCAACACACTTGCATGCTTATCCAGCAGTTTCATTAATACAGTAGTCACACAAATAATTGTAAACTAATAACTTTAAACTAATGCAATACACCAAGGTAAAATAGTTAGTACCTCTGTCATTAAGACAGCATAAGATTATCCAGTGTATCTTGAGTAAACCTACCATACTAAAAGAGTAAAATAAGTAAATAAGTGTATATAAATGATCAGTAACCTAATCACAATTAAACTTCAAAAATCCTTTCACTAGTCAAAAAAAAAAAATCCTTTAACCAGTATTTTCAACATAATTAAATAATACATAAAAAGATACTTGTGTTATGTTCCAGCATATAAATGTAAATGTGTAAGAACATGTATACTATATGTGTGCATGTGTGTGTGATCATAATCAAATGGTGATTCAGAAACCTTTAAAAAATGATAGATGAAAGGTGTCACTGTGAGAGCAGGAAAAAAAGTGCATAGTCCAGTGTTTGTGAGTGTTAAAGCTCAACTAGCAAACTTAAATATTATTAATCAGCAGTAGTCAAAAACTAAAAGTTAAAAGGTAAAAAATTAAAAACCAAAAAAAAAAATAAATCTAAAAGTAAATCTATGTAAGACATGGCAAAAACCAAAATCATATATCCAGTTCAGAGATCAGGAACCAAAAATCCGAACAAATTGATCTTTTGAGCATTCAATCCAATGTATCACTGACCATGTCCTCATCTTGCAGTATAATGGCCGAAGACAAATCACTGAAGTCCTCACTCAATTACATTATATCGTCTGGAGGCTCTGTAAGGCTCACAGCATCTGTGACGATATTTTGTCTTTCTTGATTGACACCCAATGTGCTCTGATGTAATTTGTTCAGCATAGGTGCCGTGGCTGCTACACCTTCTAGCTCAGGATCTCCAACTAGCGTTGCTGGCCATTCATAGATCCCATGCATCTCCAGGTACTCATCAATCTCTCCCCAGTCAGCCTGGTGCCAATCGAAGACCTCATTCAGAACACCAAAAACGTCAGCAGAGTCCACAAGCTCTCCAACCGTGTCAGAAGAGCTCACCAGCTATTTGTCTGTAATTGGAGGGCCCCACATCACTGCCATCTCTGTCACTGCAACAAAACAACAATCCCACAACAACTAAAACCAAGGCTGCAATTACTCCAATCCTAGTCAACATCAAACCCCAACTTCCCCAAAGGTTCTTTAACCAGTCCCATGTATCAGCTCCCCAACCTGCATTGTTCTTCACTTCCTGCCTTAATTATTAGCTTCAGTGAACGAATCATGAGGTGCAGTCTTGTTTGGTATATAAGTGCAACATTGGTCTCCAAATCTGGGGAGCGCTGTGTCTTGTCAAAACATTCATACTGTGATGAGTAATCTATTTTATACTGTTCTGGGATGTGCCTATTCTGTATGCTTACATGTACATCTACTTCTGCAGAAATATCTCGTCTCACTAGTCGTGAAGTAAGAAGATGCTTGTAATCAGCATTCCCCAAATATGTTAAACATTGAGCGGACAATAAGTTATATTTTTTGGTGACAAATGACAAAAGTTCCTGCTATACTGGGCACATTGTTCATAACTAACCGGATTGGGTACTACTATCTTAGCTCTTATAGGTAATGGCGTGCAGACTAATCAACTATCCTTTCCGTTGTCTGCTGCCATATACATAGCACACTGATCCCAACTATTCTTCAAAGAACCTGCAAAATATACAGACCTTCTCTTCTAGGCTCATTCCACTTCCTTCTGGACATTCTCAGGTAGACCTGACCACCTGGAACAATGGGAGTTGGTGTGTCTTGCTCTTGCACCAGCTGTTGTCTTTTTTCCTGTTAATAGATTGTCTTATGTATTGCAGATATTTGCTGCGTATAAGTTTTAAGCTGCATCTGCAACTGCTCAATTGGAGGCCCTCTATAAGGATCGTTTAAGAAAGGCACAGCCATTATTCAGCCAGTTAGCATTTCCTGAGTGTTAGATGCATAGTTCTGTTAGTCTGCATGAGATAGGACATTAGTGCAAGTGGCAAAGCATCAACCCAGTTTAGTTCAGTACTAGCACAGATCTTGTTAAGTTTAGCTTTTAAAGTTCTATTCACTCACTCTACCATCCCCTGAGATTGTGGGTACATTATCTGAACTTATACCAAACCCAAGATGATCTGTGAAACATGAGCCACCTACAAAGTAGTCTACGTCTGCATTAGGGATGGGTGACAACTCTAAAGCTGGGGGTAAACGAGTAAATGCTAATGACTCAGCAACACAATCATGTGGAGTTACCTCAAACTCCAAAAGAAGCAATTCTGCTGGATTTACAGTTGTACACTGAAGAAACGAAGGATAGCGGCTGAAGAATGTCAGGCTCCCAACTAACAGATCTCAGCTTTCGTGGCACTGATCAGCTCTGACCAAGAGCGGCGCTACTCTAACCCGCCTTCGAGCTCCAGCCAGCGACAAACAGCAGACTATAAATCATACTCTTCCACGCCTTTACATCAGGATATTTGTCAGGAATCCCCCTGTCTTTCCCTGGGATTCCCTGACGCATCGCGC
Organism: Silurus aristotelis; assembly: GCF_946808225.1. Taxonomy (NCBI): domain Eukaryota; kingdom Metazoa; phylum Chordata; class Actinopteri; order Siluriformes; family Siluridae; genus Silurus; species Silurus aristotelis. The sequence continues at coordinate 10,581,754 of NC_139591.1, forward strand.
TCCTGCTCTCGTGCGTGCTCCGCCCGCATGCAGCTGCTCGCAATCGGGCTTCACGAGGAGCAGCTGAGGCTCATCTCCGGGTCCGATCACACCACCCATATAAACCCCATGCTCACCTTCACAGAGGGTCGGTTATTGCATGTACGTGTGTAGTCTCGTGGCTGTCTGTGCAGGTTCCCGGCGGCTCGCGGCTCCGCGTATGCGTCCCCTCGCTACGCTCCTTCTACTTCCGGATTCCCTGTTCTCTCCCCGGCGGTGTGTGCGTTTCTCGGCGTGCCTCGGACTGCTGACGTTCCTCCGTCTCTGCCTCCGCGCCGCACCCCTCTCCGTGGATATTATTCGTATTATTATTTGTATTACGGACTGCCTTTTGCCGGTTTATCCCGCTCTGCGGGTGCTTTATGTTGGCTCTGCCTGTTTGTGTAATAAAAACGCCGGCTGCTATTTCTGCCTCCGCCTCCATCTACGCCGGGTGACATATTAATTGTCACATCAGGATATGTCAACAAAGATAAATATAAGAGAGAACAAGCCAAGTCAAAACAAATCTTCTTTGCTCTAATAATTCCACAAATTTGTGGTGTGTAAATAATAAGATATTAAACCCATTGTCAAAGTAGAAACTTTCTCATATGCACAATTTACTGCTGCTAAGCCCTGCTGATAGCATGGTGGATAGCCCTAAGCGGCACTATCCGATTTAGTGCTATAGTAGGCAATAGGCTGTTTCTTTCTACCACTACAGGTCTCCTGCATGAGCACTGCAGAAGCATACCCATCAACACGATTTGCAACATACAAATGAAAAGGCTTTGTATAATCCAGAGTGGCTAATTTAGGTGCTACTTAAAGCTCCTGCTTCAAAGTTTCAAAGGCTACTAACAGGTTAACATAATGGAATCATTATGACCCTGTTCCAAGGATGAAGAACAAATTTAAATGTCATCCACATACTCTAGTAACACACTATCCAACAATAATTCTTCTAAGACTGCCTTTAACACTTCATTAAACACATGCAGTAAATGTTTAAAGCCTTGAGGAATTCTCAAGTCAAGTCAATAAGCTTTTATTGTCATTTCAACCATATATAGCTGACCCAGTAAACAGTGAAATGAAACCACGTTCCTCCTGAACCCTGGTGCTACATAAAACAACAATCACAGAAAACATAGGGCTAAGGACTAGTAGGTGTCCTCGCCACATAAAGTGCATCGTGTGCAACCTGGTGCAAACAGTGCAAAGACAACACAAGACAGTGTAAGACAAATACACAAAACAAAAAATAGCGCCGCCAGTAAACTTGTTGTATATTAGTGATGTAATATGAGTGGTGCTGAAGACATGGATGTGTGAAGTGAGTATGATTGTGTGTTTGAGTCCGGGTTGTACAGATCAGTCACACAGCTGATGGCAGGAGTGTGCGTGACAGGTGCATGGGTTTGTCAACAATGCTGTTGGCTTTGCGGATGCAGCGTATGTTGTAAATGTCCATGATGGAGGGGAGAGAGACTCCGATGATCTTCTCAGCTATCCTCACTATCCTCTGACAGTTCCCAAACCATAACGGATACTGTTGCTTTCAAGGCAAATAAGCACCTGGCCTAACTTTAATCCTAATGTGGATGGCTGACTGTACCAATCTGTGTCATGCTGAGACCATAGTTCAGCTGGCACTTCATTCTTCATTTCAGAGAATAGCTCATTATATCTAGATATGCTTGTAGTTTGCATCTGCTTACCATCTACAAGCATTATTTCTCTAGGAGAAATAGTTCTCATGAGGGAACCCATCCTCATCTGGGTTGCACCGAATGTCCATAAACAGTGTTAAGGTGTGTAGTGATGGTGATCAGATGCAAACTGTAGTCCTGAGTCAGTGAAGAAGACTGTTGACATTAACTACAGTCCAAATTCATCCTCAAAGCTCCTGTTCTTACTCTGTGATTTCATGCCCCAGGGCATTGATGAGAAACCATCCCTAGCTGCGCAGAGTGGCCTACAGTTGAAGAGAACACCATCCAGGTGCAGGCCAGGATGAAGTGGGCAGATCTGAGGAGTAGGAGCACTGTTCCTTTAATTACTGGATACTGACCCCCTTGTTTTTCATAAGGTGGAGGTTTTACAAATGACTTCTTCAGTCTTTCTTCTGTCTCTTTGTCTGATTCTTGAAATACTTTTCTAGCTGTTCTCAAACTTCTCCATTTGAGAAGAGTCTTGAAGTATACTTACCTCTTATTCTGAGAGAAGGTGGTACCAGTCGAGCAGTGCTGGAGGATCTCAGACAGCATGGTGCAGTGCGAGGTGTGATGAGGTCTCTGAGGTAAGATGGTGGTCCATTTTTAGCCTTGTAGGCAAGCATCAGTGTTATGAATCTGATACGTGCAGCTACTGTAAGCCAGTGAAGGGAGTGCAGCAGTGGGGTGGTATGGAAAGACAATCAAGATTCTACCCAACAAATCAAACTTCTTTTGTAGAGTCAAAACAAGCACTCTCCCATATATGTCCTTGTATATATACTTTCTGCAAAAATGCGTATACATACCCTTAGTCTCCTGCTGTGCAACGGGGTCAATTTTGTCTACGTACTACGTATTTCAAGAATTTTTATTCTAATATGTCCAGAACAATCTCTCCCAGTTTAAACCTGTTGACAGGATTTATCGTCTTCAGGGTCAATAACTTCTTTCTTTATGAGACCTTTCTCTGAATCTCACACAGTCTTCCTCCTTCCACCATCTTATTTTTCTTTCAGTCCTCACTCTCCTCTTCTTTTTCTTCTTCCCCTCCAAAGCCATCCTACAGACCACTATCCAATGCTGTCTAGATACACTGTCCTCTGCCAACACTTTACATTTTACAATCTCCTTCAGGTTGAATATCCTAAATAGATCATAGTCCAAGTGTGTGCACCTTCCTTAACTCTTATTATATCTTTATATTTTATAGCTTCTTAAATACTATAACCCTCCAAATTTACTTTAATTTATCTTTATTACTTGAATACATATAGTATACTACATCTACCTGTACGAAAGCTCCCTCTATTAACCTATAATGATATACACACACACCATCCCAAATTGCTGTTCCGAAATCGTTTGCCCAATCACTACAACTTCTCTGCCTGGATTATTAAGTAATATTCTACCCACACTTGTTATGAGCCCTCTAGAGACTCTATTAACAACTCTATTAACAAGATATACTTGTTCAATACTCATACAAATATTATTTACTTTAACAAATTAATTGTTTTACCATTTGGATCACACTTATTACTATTTACTGAGTAACCAAACAGTACACAAAACCAAAACTTGGGAGTATTTTTCCTAAAGCTCCCCTGACTAAAATTGTTACTCCTGTTTTGTTAATTGTTTGCCAGGAATTTTGTTTGTAATTTTTACAGTTTGGTTTTTCTCTCTTTCATCGCTTTAAAATATCAAAATATCGCTTTGATTTCCTTCATCCTCTACTTCCCGTTGGCTCCGTTTCGTCTCTTTTTGCTTTCGGAAGAGCGCTTTATTCCCTGTTTGAGAGTTTGAAAGCAGTGAGTGGAGGACATTCTCACCAGAACTACGAACACACACTACAGTAACCACATTAAGGGTACGTAATTTCTCTGCTATGGCGAACATCCAGTTCATTCGTGTGTAACCCCACAGTGTGAAGTGTGACATGTTTAGTCAGTCTTTCTTCGTTGTTAGCGATAATTTTGTCTGTGAGAAGTGTAAGCTAGTTTGCTCTTTGACGGAGAAGATTTTAGCATTAGAGGAGCGCATCCAGAGTCTAGAAAGAAGTAGTGAGTGTGAGAGCAGTCCAGGTTCTGCAGGGGAAAGTCTGGATGCCCTAGGTGGAGTTAGCGTTCCCCCGACTCCGGCATTAGAGCCCACGCAGCAGGGCAAGTGGGTGAGGCTCGGCGGCATACTCGCAAAGCCAAAGCTAACGCTAAGGCTCGCCCACGGGAGCACCAATTCTCTCCGCTTCATGTGTCCAACAGGTTTGCTCTCCTCAGTGAAGCACCCGCTGAGAAACCTGAAAGAGCTCTGGTTTTAGGAAACACGTGAAATTAGCTAGACCAGCAGCACAGGTTATGTGTATACTGGGAGCTAGGGCGCTGGACATAGCAGGTCAGCTTAGGTTCTTAGGAAAGCATAGGTTCTCTAAGATAGTTTTTCACACAAGAGCTAATGATATACGCCTTCGACAGTCAGAGGTTACTAAGAGTAATATTATAGAGGTGTGTAAATTAGCGAAGGCAATGTCCGATGCAGTAACATGCTCTGGCCCCATCCCAATGCGACGTGTTTATGTAGCCTACAGCAGGTTATGGTCGCTGAACTGCTGGATGTCCGAGTGGTGCTCCAAAAACAATATGGGCTTCATAAATAATTGGAGCAATTTTGAGGGCAAGGCTGGCCTGTTAGGGCAGGACGGTATCCATCCCACTCGGGAAGGTGTTGCTCTCATATTTTGTAGTATAGGTTATAGTCTCAGAACAACACTAGTTAACAAGTGACTGTCCAGAGCCAATGCCAAGGAGCAGACAGACAGGCTAAACCGACCATCTGCTAGCTGCACAGAGTCGTCACTCAGGATCCACCATATTGAGACTATGTCTGTCCCCCGAGCAAAACCAAAATTTAGGAATTTTTAGAAAGTCTGTTTTAGTAACCTGACATTAAATTAAATAGGACTGAACGCACAGCCAGCACCTCTAATGTAAAGATAGGATTGTTGAATATTAGACCTCTCACGTCAAAAGCGCTTACTATAAACGAAATTATCACCGACCAGGAATGCAAAATTATGTGTTTTTACAGAAACGTGGATTAAACCGAATGAATGTGTAGCATTAAATGAAGCGAGTCCTCCTGGGTATAGTTACATACACCAACCCCGTCTAAATGGCGGAGGAGTCACACAAAAGATTAAACACAAATGTAAAACAAACGTTCTTTACACCAACATAAAATATTCAGTGTCTAAAAGCAGGTCCAGTCAGTCAATTCCACTAATTATTATTTATAGACCCCAGGGCCCTACTCTGATTTTCTAATAGAATTTGCAGATTTCATCACAAATTTAGCTACTTCTTTAGACAAAGCATTTATTGTTGGTGACTTTAATATTCATTTTGATAATCAGGAAGACTCCTTAAAAGCAGTAGTTGTGTCCATTCTAGATTCAGTTGGAATTAATCAGAATGTTATAGGACCCACTCATAGTGGTGGACACACTCTTGGTTTGTTGTTAACATTTGGATTAAAAATAAAAAATGTAGTCATAATTCCACAGTCTGAAGCTATTTCAGACCATTATCTCATCTCTTTTAAAATCTGCCTCAGTCATTGCATTACTACCTAACATGGTGTTAGCACAATTGGCACAGTGGTATAATGATCATACGCGCACCTTAAAACAGACCACTTGGAAATTAGAACATAAATGGAGCCAAACAAAATTAACATTATTTCAAATAGCATGGAAGGAGAACCTCCTAAATTATAGAAAATCTCTTAGTGCTGCTAGATCAGCATATTTCTCCACCCTCATAGAAAATAACAAGCATAATCCTAGATTTTTATTCAGCACGGTAGCAAAACATTTACAGGAAGAAAAAACACTGCACTCTCATGCACACCATCATTAAGTAGTAATGATTTCATGAACTTTTTTTTATTAATAAAGTTGAAAACATCAGGCAAGAAATCCAGACGGTTAATATAAATCCAAATTATTTTACAAGTAACCCTGTAGACAGCAATGTAATTATAACAGACAATAACCTACAAAGCTTCACTCCTATTCATTAAAATGACTTAATTTAATTCATTTCAAAATCATCAACCTGCATTCTTGATCCCTTGCCTACAAGTTTCTTCAAACAGATAATTCCAGAGGTAATTGAACCTGTTTTAAAAAATAATAAACTCTTCCATTAGCACTAGCTATGTACCTAAATCTTTCAAACTGGCAGTTATCAAACCCCTAATTAAAAAACCTGACCTTGACCCATGTCAGCTGTCCAACAACAGGCCAATATCAAATCTCCCCTATATATCCAAAATTTTAGAAAAAGTTGTAGCACAGCAGTTATGCTTACATCTGCTTATTAATAACATTTTTAAAATGTATCAGTCAGGATTTAGGCCTCATCATAGCACAGAGACGCCGCTAGTTAAGGTGGTAAATGACCTGCTATTGGCCTCTGATCAGGGTTTTGTCTCTTTACTTGTTCTGCTCGACCTTAGTGCAGATTTTGACACCATGGATCACACTATACTGCTTGCTAGACTTGAGAACGTTGTTGGAATAAAGGGAACAGCTCTCTCTTGGCTCAAGTCTTATTTGACTGATCGCTATCAGTTTGTTGATGTAACTGGTGAGTTCTCCACACTCAGTGAGGTAAAGTTTGGTGTTCCTCAAGGATCTGTCTTAGGCCCACTGCTTTTCTCTTTATATATGCTGCCTCTGGGGGAAATTATACATAAACATGGTATTCGCTTCCATTGCTATGCTGATGATACACAGTTGTATATTTCAGCAAAGCCAGATGAGAGAGATCAGCTTAACAATGATGAGGAGTGTTTAAAGGACATTAGACAGTTGATGCTTGCTAACTTTCTTCTGCTCAATTCAGATAAGACGGAAGTACTTTTACTAGGACCACATGCAGCTAGAAGCAAACTTTCTGATTACATACCATTTCTGGATGGTGTTTCTGTTTCAGCGTGTACAGCAGTCAAAGATCTTGGTGTGATTATTGACCCTAGTCTTTCCTTTGAGGCTTATGTGAATAATATTACCAGGATCGCCTTCTTTCACCTTAGAAATATTGCCAAAATTAGAAATATGATGTCGTTACAGGATGCAGAAAAATTAGTTCATGCTTTTGCTACATCTAGATTAGACTACTGTAACGCTTTACTGTCTGGGTGTGCGAGTAAGTGCATAAATAGGCTTCAGTTAGTTCAGAATTCAGCAGCAAGCGTCGTCACTAGATCTAGAAAATATGAGCACATCACTCCTATTTTAATCAGTCTACACTGGCTCCCAATCAAATCTCGCATTGATTATAAAATACTACTACTGAAGTATAACCCAGCCAGCATGTCCATGTGGGCCCCACATGGGTTTTATCTGGGTTATATGGGCATCACGTGGGCAAAGTGGGCATTTTGATGGGCTGAATGTGGGCCCCAGTTAGGTTGCCCATTTTGTTTATTCGAGGGCCCTGTATGGGCCACATTTGGGCTATATTTAGCTATATTTTTTAAAAGAAATCTATCATTAAATTATTAAATTGATGATAAATGTAATTGATAAGATCAATAGATTAACAAAACTGTTATCTATTAACAGTAACATAGTATAACCTTCAGTTTAAAAAAAATAAAGAATCGGTTGTGCAGCTCATAGAGTCTCCCATTGGCTCCTGTGTTTCCCGCCTTCTGATTCTGAAGAAACGGTCATCACTTACTACCACTGGAGCACCTGACCTGACCTGGATAACCTGACATCTCTGTCATGGTAAGAAATTAGGTTTTGAATTAATCAAATTTTACTGTTGTTTTTATTTAATGTATACTTCTGAAATATTTGTGGTAAATAAAGTTACAGGCACAACTGAACATTCTTAACGATTGGCAAATAACCAGGAAATTGTCTACTAAAATGTGGAAATAACGACTTTTTAAACCATTTTTAACCTTGTTTTTTCCATATAGTGTCCTCATGATAACAGGAGGGTGAAACAGTAAAAGCACTGTGGAGTAATCTTTCTCTTTCATTACCTTTTATAACCTGTATATGTAATACACAGAGAAAAGCTCTGAGGAAATTGTGACAATACTTAACATTATTTTAATGTGATTTAGGTGAAATAGGTAGAGGTGATAAAAAAAAAAAAAAAACGTTCATATTTATATCGTTTCTAAACATTACTAAAAATATTGACGTTAAAGATAACGTCATTTTGCGCTGTTCAGAAAGTCAGTCAGATTCGCGTTCACTGTATTTTTTATGTATATAACGCTTCGGTTTGTGCAGTCAAGTCGACCACTTGCTGCGTTTAGCTCCACTAAGTGCTTACAACCTTGTGATTTTTAGTCTTTGTCAGGGTGGAGTAAGCGATTACTCCACCCTGAAATAAAAAAAAAATCTTATAAATTACTTATCCTCAAGGCATCCTATACGGTGGCTGAGAGAGATCAAAGCACTGCAACTTAAGAAAACACATGCATATAAAAAACCACCAGCAAAAAAAAAACAAAAAAAAACGTTATCAGTTTGACAGCGTATGTGCTGCAAACCCCCACAATGCAACCAAGTACAGGAACATGCTGCAAATCCTCACAACACAACCAAATAGCACAGATCACAAAATAAATGTTTCAAGGGGACCACAACAAGTGACAAACCCTTCTGGGACTGCTTATTGTTCAGTGTCTATTCGTCAGTGGTGTTGTTGATGACCTGAAAGGTGTGTTGTTTGTTTATTTTATCATTGTTTATTTATGATTCCTTAGCCTTTTGGATATTATTATCCTAAATAATCTGATGAAATGCACAATTAACTGTAAAACGTTATGTTAACTGGCAAAGCCAAGAAATCATGATCAGGATGTTAAAATAAACAAAAAAAACCTCACCTTTCAGATCATCAACAACACTACTAATCAATAGACATTGAACAAGCAGTCCTGGGTTTGTCACTTGTCGGGGTCCCCATTAAACATTTATTTTGTGGTCTGTGCTATCTGCAGTGCAAATTAATTGGTTGTGTTGTGAGGATTTGCAGGATGTTTCTATATTTGCTTGAGTTGTGAGGATGACCCATGATTGAGTCATGTGGGTCCCATAAGGGTCCTTTATGTAGCCTACTTTGGCCCCATTTGTAACACCTATTTGGGAACCAAATGGGCCCATATAAAGAACACCTATACGGGTCCCACTTAGAGCCCACCATGGACCCATCAGTGGCAGATCTTTCTCTTATAAAGCCTCACAGTTATGGAACAGCCTTCCAATCAGGGTTCGGGACTCAGACACAGTCTCAGTGTTCAAGTCGAGGTTGAAAACATATCTATTTAGTCAAGCCTTTTATCAGTAGATTTATTTTTAGGTAAAGGTGCAGATCTGGAGGGAGCATGGATATAGAGTGTTTGCTGAACTGGGATATTTGTAAGCTCTTGTCCCCTCACTCTCCACGTTCACTCAGGTTTGTTGACGGTGGTGTGGTGGGTCGTCTCTCATCCCAGAGATCCCTCATGTTGGTGTTACCTTCTGGTTCTCCCTTTTAGTTATGCTGCCATAGCGAGTCTTTCAGGAGTCCAAACTGCACATTGATATCAACTTTCATACAACAATAAAGACACATAATAATCCATATCCTTCTCTTCCTGTCAAAAAACTCAACAATTTCACAAACAACTTCTAATTCAATCACATCACTGTTCTGATACGCTGTTATACACACAGACACACAGCCTGACACACACACATACCCTTCTCCTTTTACACTCTTCTGCACAGCCACACACACTCACTCCCACATGCTCTCACTCCCTCCATCTCTGCTCTCCCAGAGACTCACAAAGGAGAAACCTCAACAACTTTAAAATTTCTGAATTCCTCAATTGCCTGCAAGCCCTTTCATCTTTGTTTAAAAAAAAAAAGGCCTGTACTGGCCAAAATTGAAACTTATTGTGCTGGAAATGGAACTTCCTATAAGGCTGGTAACGGAACTACAGACTATAAATGAGACTTTTGTTTTCACCTACTTGTACACATTAGGCCTTACTGTGGATATTCTGAGAACACTTTGTCTTTGGTTATAGTGGTACAAATATCAAAAAGTAGAGAAAACTCCATATGATCCAGAACATTGCTGTTGTACTGCAGGAGGTTGTTGTTCTAGAAGATCTTCCAGATCCCTCTGCTGCTCTGGCATACCTTGTTGGCCTTCTCTATGTACTCAAATATTCCTATCCTAAAAATATGAAGTACACTTTTGTGTACACAATCAAAATTGTGGTTCTTTAGTTCAATTCAAATAAACTGGTAATGCAAAGTTTGTATTTGTCATTTGTAAATAGACATAAAAAATTTTTTTAAAAGAGCATTGTGGTGACTTGTAATCCTTAATTTTGCTAATTAAAATGTTTTCAACCAGTAAACAGAAAAAATAAATAAAATTACAACAGTATTTGTGGCTTTAGTTGCTATAAGAAGCATAGCTTTGTTAGCATAATAAGACAATAATCATTGGATGAACAAACTTATTTGGGTTGACTAAAAAAAGTATTGTTACTTCGAAGAACTACAAAACTATTTTTAACTAAATATATAACTCAAAAGTTGTACTGCATCAAGTTATCTTGTTTTTTTTTTTAATGTTTTCTCAACAGTTTATTTTTTACAGTGTGCTTAAAATAAAGTGTAACTGAATCTGAAATTTCAGTTCAATTCAATTTATTGAAAGAAACATTTAAAAAAATTTGGGAATCTTTATTAATTTCATTTGGGAAATAAACCAGATATAAATATAGATTTACAGATTTACAGCTTTATATTTTCATTTTTCCTATGACCAAAGGTATGGATTGAGAGCAATGATGCAGTGGTAGGCCCTGCTGAACTATTAAAGTGTTTTACAGGGGACAGCTAGACATCTTGTTCTTCAAAGTTTTCCAAAGAGATGCTCTGAGGTTAAAGATGTATAAACATTCACACACAAAAGGGACTATGGAGCAGTGGAAAAAACGTGAACGGGTTTTATGAATCATGTTTTCTATACACCATGATGTAGGTAAAAGAAATAGCATTAAGAGGTACTATACAACTGTAGGTATGCAATATAATGAAGTGTTAATACAGTATATCTGCATTTCAGTAATGCATGTAAAATGCTGCTTTTGTAATACACTTTACTGCTGGTATGCTGCACTGAAAATCTTTTCAGCTTGATTTACTTAAAATCTTTTTCATAATATTATTATGTAGATCAAACAAAACTAGTCTTTGTACAAATTACTTAATTTAGAATGACATTTTTAGATTTCTATATTATAATATAAATTTCGAGTGGGATCTACTTTCTCTTTCCAAATTTGTTAGTGTATATTAAAGTTACATGAACTCAAATTTTTCTGATTAACAACTGAGTATTTCTACTTTTTTCTGCTTTCTACTATTACTACTGTAAATTCCGGACTATTAAGCGCACCCAAATATAAGCCACACACACTGAATTTTACAAAGATTTTTATTTTGAATATAAATACGCCGCATCTGTCTATAAGCCGCAGGTTCCTATACTAACACTAATAAACTTTATGCAGGCTTTAACGAAAGACAGTGCCTGTTACACGGCTTGTACACTGTAAACCCTAATTCTGTCATTACATAAATAATCAAGTAATCTTGAGTTAACACTACATGAAATTTTGTATTTTCTAACCATAACTCAAAAATATAAGTTAGATTAACTTACTTAGCCGCAAAATACTTCAACTTGAAATTTAGACTGTTATGAAATCAAAATCCTGATTCATAAAAATCCGGCCCACACAACCAGCTTTTGCCTGGCCCACATACCGCAATGAATTACGGTCCTAGTGTGGACCAGGTCTGGCCCAAGTCTCAGCCAAGTTAAATACCCATAACTGGTCCTGAATTGGGACAGCTCAAAATATGACATTGGAACTAAAATACAACGATAAGTAAACCATATCAACAGCAGAAAGCCCAAAACTTAGCCACACCTGAGCATAATCCATAGGTTAACTAAACCTGGCAGCCAAAATATGGGCCATGACAGATCCATAGCTCACCCACCTGTATGACCATAGCTGGCCCTATTGTGGTCCTATACACTGGACCAGATAGGTTCCACATGTCAGCCTTAAAAAAACCATAACCAGGCCACTTGATACACACCCCTCCCAAATGAATAGTCTCAACAACGACAGAATACTGAACAAATATTTAATTATATTTAACATCAAAACATTGAAACCTGACATATACACTTGTACAAACAACTCTATAAAATACTACCTCGTCAGTTCAGCAATTAAAATAAAAACAACAATAAAACAAGTAGAAGTTCTCCGCTATGTTTTTGTTCATGAAGTTGAATGTAATGCTTGATTATCCCTGTTTCTGGTCAGGAACAAGAGTTACTGTACCTTTAACACTTGAATATCCATGTTTATGGTCATTAACAAGTTTCACACTATGTATAACACTTGAACGTCCATGTTTCTGGTCAGAAACAAGATTTACTCGAACTATGACGCTTAAATGTCCATGTTTCTGCTCCTTCTGGAATTGCTCATATCATTGTACTTCCAAACCTTTTCCATACTGTGTCTTTACAAAGCCTTTTGTTCTTCCTCCTAAAAAAAAAAAAAAAATTACGGATTATTAAAAAGTTAATAGACTATAATGAAAATGAAATACCAGAAAAAGAGAAGCTTTTTTCAGCCTCTGTTTGATTCTGAAAAAGCAAAAAAGCTTAATGATAAAATAAAACCACTAATTAAAAACCATTAATTATAATTAAAACCAAATTTCACGTCCTATCGAAAACTCTGAGCTTCAGAGTCCCTGAAACAATGGGTTACTTTTTCTTTTTTTTAGTGAATTTTCTGAGCCCTGCACAGAAGCAGATTTTCTGAAACACTTGCGTAGTAGACATTTAAGAGTAGATTAAAAGATACAGTGCCCATACAAAGATTGCAGGTTCAGAGCAGTGTTTATGCAACTTTTAATTTACACAGAAGTAAGAATCATAGTGTGAATTCTGCTAAATATGCATTGATGTTCTACAATAAATGCATGATCACAATATAGATTTATTCTTGTGTCTTCACTAGGTGTCTGATCATCGCAATTGGATCCTTGATGTGCCAGTGGGGATCTTATTCGAGCACACCGATCTTCAGCCCCCCAACTCCTTGCATTTGAATTCCTCGATTGGCATAATACTTGAAGATTAAGTGGTTATAGACAAGATGCCGGACCTCACACAAGCAATGTGTCTTCTCTTTGGTCTCATTTATGCATTAGACCTGAATCACCCCAAATCACTCGCAAACACATTTGATTTCATACAGCGTATACTGATGTCAATGGGACAGAATGCCCTCAAGCCCAAAGTACAGTCTTTGGCAAACCAGCTTTTTTGTTAATAAAAAATGTTTAGTTGTTTAAGTGCAAAAAGTTCTAGCAGTGATGTTGTGCAGCAGTTAATGTGGGATATTGCTACCACCTGTACAGTGTTGTAGACTGTGGCTGTGACCTAGGTGTTTTCTGATACAGTATGTTTTTGAAATTTAAACTTAAATGTAATTTATATAATTTATCTGTACATTTTTGTACAGTGTGGCTGTGACCAGTTCTGTTTCATTTATTGAAATTTTAATGTTTTAATGTTTAAACAATTTTGCACAATAAATACATTCAATATGATGTTCAATATGATGTGTTTTTTGGACTGAATAAAGCTTTAACAGTCAAAAGAACAATGATATTATTCATTCATTCATTCATTTTCTCCCGCTTATCCGTAATTCGGGTCGCGGGGGCAGCAGTCTAAGCAGGCCCCCGCCTTCGACTGCTGCCCAATCTTCACAGCACCGTCCCTTACGGTCCCTCCTGCAGGTGGTGAGCCCACGGGAAGGCGGCCCCACGTCACGGACCTTGATATTTCCCTCGTAAGGGACCCCCGGAGCATAGAGGGTTAAGGGCCTTGCTCAAGGGCCCAAGAGTGGCAGCTTGGCAATACCGGGGCTTGAACCCCAGACCTTCCGATCGGCAACCCAGCGCCTTAACCGCTGGAGCCACCACTCCCCCACAATGATATTAGTCAATTCAATTTATAATTATTTGCAATTTCAGTTTAATTTTTAAGTTGATTTAAATATGTAAGTAAGTGAACTTAATAGTTTAAGTGCAAATTATAAAACACCAAATTAAATGAACTTAACAATTTAAGTACAGTCTACATGAGCACCAATTTAAGTGAACTTCAATAAAGTTTTGGAAAATTCATTACTCAATTCAATTGAGGGAACGAGTTTACTCAATAGGTTGAGTTCATTGTACTTATTAGGGTTTTCAATGTATCTAAACAGTAGCCTACCAAGAAAGTCATTGGTCACTGTCTTCCTCCTTCCTTTCACAACAATTTCTCTTGAGAGTTTTTCTTTTGGCATCGTTGTGCGTTTAAAAATCACCATCGGTGAAGCTTTTCTCCCGATGCCGTGCAGCTCAGAACACAGGTGAAGTGTGTTTTTTCATGCCTGGTTGTTTTCAGCGTGACGAATGCTTCGCATTTCCTGTTGACAGTCCGAGTGAGAGGCAGGTAAAATGTCAGAGGAACCTCATCCATATTTAGGATGTGGTGTGGCCCGATTCAGTGGAAGCGCATCTGATTCAATATAAAGAATTTCATTAGTCTAATGTTATGGGGTTCAGTTTTTGGCTTGAAGTTTGTGAAACCGGGAAAAACCCTGGAAAAATCTATAAATTAGCCGCTTCGTTGTTTAAGCCGCAAGGTCTAAAGCGTGGGGAAAAAAGTAGCGGCTTATAGTCCGGAAAATACAGTATTTACTATTTCACTATTAGTATTGTTCTTCTCAACGGAATGCCAGTAGAAGGTACTCATCAAATATAGAAATGTAGTTATTACAAAAAGCTGACATTTTGGCTATTCTATAGTAAAAGTTCACAGGGTCAGTAAAAAATACAAAATAAAATAATAATATATAATATCCCTCTATCAGATTGATACATTGTGTACAAAAAAAATTTGTGCTTCATGGTGGTGTGAGAGGAAAGCTCATTAAATGAAAGATGACTTGTCACAAAATTTTTCCTTAATCCACTCATCTTGTTCTTCTTTCGGCTTCTCCCATTACGGGTCGCCACAGCGGATCATCCTTCTCCATACCCCCCTGTCCTGTACATCTGCCTTTTTAACCTAACCACCTGCATGTCTTCCCTCACCACATCCATAAACCTCTTCTTTAGCCTTCCTCTTTTTCTCCCTTCTGGTGGCTCCATCCTCAGCCTTCTCCTACCGATATACCCCATGTCCCTCCTCTACACATGTTCAAACCATCTCAATCGAGCCTCCCTCACCTTGTCTTCTTGTCTACATGCGCTGTCCCTCTAATAAACTCGTTTCTAATCCTGTCCATCCTCAGCACTCCCAACGAAAACGTTAACATCTTCAGCTCTGCTAAACCTCTCTAAACCATACAACATCGACTCGTCTCAGTAGACCACCGGTAAGAATTACAGACTGCCTCAATCCAGATTCCACCCCATGCTATATCAAATTATGCTTATCTGCAAAACGGCTTAAATTTTACAAAAGTAGTTATGTAGTTTGACATAGATATTCAGTTGTATCAATTCTAATCATAGTCTTAATTGAATCAGTCTGGGAGAGGCAGCAAGCCATCGAGGACCTTCTCTAACCAAAAGGTGTCTGAGACCATGATTATCATTTAAACAATACCCTATCCTGACCTGCTGAGGGGCTGGCACCAGCAAAGGTGTAAACAACAGTGACCTATGCCTCGATCACCCAGCCATGTGTTCCTTTACTCATTTCCTACATTTATTTGACATTTACAAGCTATATCCTGTCTACACTTTAAAAGGAAGAACAATATAAAATATCTGGGCAAAGTTGCTTTGGGTTCTTTCTGACTCTGATGAACCCAAAGTGCTTCATATATTTTGTCACTGCTACGCTGTTATAAACTTCTTCATCATTATGATATTTGTTGTCCTCATAATTTTTTCTTACACACCTGATCGTTATCAAGCATCCTAATGTATATATTGTTAAAGATAGATTAATGCCGAATAAGCTTGAGTAAGATTTGGTTACGGTGTTAGACGGTGGTCATGGTTGAATTCAAGAACAGAAATGGTTCTTTGTTGTGTATGGTCACCTTTGATTTAAGTTGGGAGGAAATGTTATGTATTCGTTTTTCAGAATTGGGTTAATCCTACAATTGTTGTGTTGTGCTTTTGGTGGTGATGTGTGACCCTGTGTATATACAGCGGGAAAAATAAGTATTTGACACATCAGCATTTTTATCAGTAAGGGGATTTCTAAGTGGGCTATTGACACAAAATTTCTACCAGATTTAGCCATCAAGCCAAATATTGAATTCATACAAAGAAATCTGAACTTTTAAGTATACAAGTTGAGTCATAATGAAGTGAAATGACACAGGGAATAAGTATTGAACACATGAAGATAACAAGGTGCAAAATGGCCTAGAAAGCCAGAAAATCACCTGAAATCTGTCAGTATTGAGAGAGAAACCCTGCCCCCTATCAGTACTAATTGATATCAGCTGCTTTAGTCCTAATTGATGGCCTATAAAGGCTTCTCATTACCCAGGAGGCACACAGGAAAGACTTCATGATTGGTAAAAGCAAAGAACTCTCTCAAGATCTTCGTAATCTTATCGTTGAAAAGCATTTTGATGGGAATGGTTATAGGCGTATTTCCAGAATGCTAAATGTTCCTGTGAGCACTGTGGGGGGCCATTATCCGGAAATGGAAAGAGCATCAGTTCACCATAAACCGGCCACGATCAGGTGCTCCACGTAAGATCCCTGTCCGAGGAGTCCAAATAATAATCAGGAGAGTTCGCCAAGAACCACTCGAGCAGAACTTCAGGAAGACCTTGCATCAGCAGGTACTGTTGTTTCAAAGAAAACTATAAGCAATGCACAGAACCGGCATGGCATCCATGCACGCTCACCATGCAAGACTCCATTGCTGAACAAAAAGCATGTTGAGGCTCGGTTAAAGTTTGCAAAAGAGCATTTGGAGAAGCCAGTGGATTATTGGGAGACTATAGTATGGTCAGATGAAAGCAAAATTGAACTTTTTGGCAGTCATTCTACACACCATGTTTGGAGAAGAAATGGCACTGCCCACCACCCCAAGAACACAATACCAACAGTTAAGTTTGGGGGTGGAAGCATCATGGTTTGCGGCTGCTTTTCAAAAAGGGGTACTGGCAGACTTAATATTATTGAAGGCAGGATGAATGGAGAAATGTACCGGGACATTCTGGATAAAAATCTGCTGCCAACTACCAGAAAGCTGAAAATGAAAAGAGGGTGGACATTTCAGCAAGACAATGATCCCAAACACAAGGCCAAGGAAACAATGAAGTGGTTTCAAAGAAAGAAAATCAAGTTGCTTGAATGGCCCAGTCAATCACCTGACCTAAATCCCATAGAAAATCTATGGAGAGAACTGAAGATCAAAGTTCATAAAAGAGGCCCAAGGAACCTTCAAGATTTAAAGACCATTTGTGTGGAATAATGGGCCAGAATCACTCCTGAGCAATGCAGACGACTGGTCTATCCATACAAGAGGCGTCTAGAAGCTGTAATGCTTTTCTACAAAGTATTAAATAAAGTGTGTTTAATACTTATTCCCTGTGTCATTTCACTTTATTTATTATGACTCAACTTGTATACTTAAATGTTCTGATTTCTTTGTATGAATTCAATATTTGGCTTGATGGCTACATCTGGTGGAAATTTTGTGTCAATAGCCCACTTAGAAATCCCCTTACTCATAAAAATGCTGTTGTGTCATACTTATTTTCCCCGCTTTATTTATCTTTACTATTTGCACGATTGCTACTTTTTGCAATTCTAGTAGATGCCAAACTGCATTTCATTGCTGTGTACCTGTACAATGCAATGACAATAAAGATCTATCTATCTATCTATCTATCTATCTATCTATCTATCTATCTATCTATCTATCTATCTATCTATCTATCTATCTATCTATCTATCATTAATATGATGTGAGGTCCAGATACCAGTGTGACACTAAAACAGGTAGAAGTAATAACTACTTTTTACTTAAGTACATGTCAGAGCCAAGCACATTTATGCACATTTACTTTAACTTGAGTAATAAAAGTATAATCAGTACTTCAACTTTTACCCGAGTATTTTAAAACATGAGTATCTGTACTTCTACTTAAGTAAAGGATGTGTGTACTTTTGCCACCTCTGCTTCCACCTCTCCAGGCTCTTCTCCACCTGCTCCCTACTCTCACCACAAAACACGAAATCATCTGCAAACATTATAGTCCATGGAGACTCTTGTCTGACTTCATCCGTCAACCTGTCTGTCACCACTGCAAACAGGAAAGGGCTCAGAGCCGATCCTTGATGCAGTCCAACCTCCACCTTGAACCAGTCTGTTGCTCCTACTGCACACTTCACTGCTGTCCTCATACATGTCCTGCACCACCCTCACATACTTCTCTGACACACCTGACTTCCTCATACAATACCACAACTCCTCTCTCTGCACTTTGTTGTACACTTTCTCCAAATCCACAAAACACAATGCAACTCCTTCTGACCTTCTCTATCAATATTCTTAAAGCAAATATTGCATCTGTAGTGCTCTTCCTTGGCATTCGCCACACCTCTCTTCACCTGCTGCCACATCTTCTTGTACTCCTGCCTTCTTTTCTCATCTTTCTGCCAATCCCAATTCTGTTTTGTCAACCTCTTTCTTCTTATGCTTTCCTGTACTTCCTCATTCCACCACTACGTCTCTTTGTCTTCCTTTCTATTTGCAGATCTTACACCAAGTACCTTCCTAGCTGTCTCCCGTATCACTTCTGCATTAGTTGCCCAATTATCCAGCACCTCTTCACCACCACTGAGCCCCTGTCTGACCTCTTCCCTGAATCTCACACTACAGTCTTCTGCCTTCATTTTCCACCATCTTATATTTCTTTCAGTCTTCACTCTCCTTCTCTTTTTCTTCCCCTCCAAAACCATCCTACAGACCACCATCCGATGCTGTTTAGCTACACTGTCCCCTGCCAACACCTTACTGTCTCCAATCTCCTTTAGGTTGCATCTCCTACATAGAGTCATACACAGGTCCACCTGTGTGCACCTTCCTCCACTCTTATACGTCCCCCTATGATCCTCCTTCTTCTTAAAATAAGTGTTCACCAGTGCCATTTCCATCCTTTTAGCAAATTCTACAACCATCTGCCCGTCCACATTCCTCTCCCTATGACCATACCTACCCATCACCTTCAGGAGGGGGCCTGAACACCTCCCTCTGTAACTGGATCCTGGACTTTCTGACTGAAAGACCTCAGTCAGTCTGGATCAGAAACAGCATCTCCAGCACCAACACACTGAGCACTGAGGCACCTCAGGGCTGTGTGCTCAGTCCACTGCTGTTCACTCTACTGACTTACGACTGTGTAGCAATGCACAGCTCGAATCACATCATCAAGTTCGCCGATGACACGACCGTGGTGGGTCTCATCAGCAAACAGTAAGTCAGCATACAGAGAGGAGGTGAAACGGTTAACAGCCCGTTGTGGAGTGAACAACCTGTCTCTAAAAGTTGACAAAATATAAGAGATGGTTTCTGACTTTAGGAGAGCACAGAGTGACCATTCTCCACTGAACATCAATGGATCCTCTGTGGAGATCCTCAAGAGCAAAAAATTCCTTGGTGTTTATCTGGTGGATAACCTCACCTGGTCACTCAACACCAGCTCCATCACCAAGCAAGCTCAGCTCTACTTCCTGAGAAGGCTGAGGAAAGCTCATCTCCCTCCCCCTATCCTGACCACGTTCTACAAAGGGACCATTAAGAGCATCTGAGCAGCTGCATCACTGCCTGGTTTTGGAACTGCACGGACTTGGATCGCAAGACCCTACAGACGATAGTGAGGACAGCTAAGAAGATCATCGGAGTCTCTCTCCCCTCTATCATGGACATTAACACCACATGCTGCATCCGCAAAGCCAACAGCATTGTGGACAACCCCACACACCCCCACACACACTCTTCACCCTCCTGCCATCAGGGAAGCGGTTCCGAAGCATTCGGGCCGTCAAATCCAGACTCTGCAACAGTTTCTTCCCTCAAGCCATCAGGCTTCTTAACACAGAACTGAACTGAAACTCACGCACATTTATTAATTTTGACAGACTATTAACCCTTTCAAAAGAGAAAGTGATATATCTGTAACCTAAAGGAAGAATTTACAACTTTGTTGTTATATTAATGATTGTTATTGAATGCAGTATTTGAGGATAAGGACAACCCACATAGTTTTCAGCACTCAGTTCAGAAGCCTGCTTCACTGATGGTATGCAACCCCATACCATCAGAGAAGCCTGCTTCTCTGATGGTATGGGGTTGCATGAGTGCGTGTGGCATAGGCAGCTTACACATCTGGAAAAGCACCATCTGTAGCAGCCCTTGGCATCGATAAATGAACAGAGAGTCTCTATACAGGTGTAGATAATTTATTGTGACACGTCTTCAGTTCACGAGTCGTACTCTTCAACATGAACCATCCACCGATCACCGTTCAACACTGTGAAACTTAAATTAAAAAAAGAAAAATACACATATAATCAAAATGTAAACAAATGACATACACTCATTAAAAATCATAAACTTAAGAGTTATAAGCTATAAGCTATCATAGCCAGAGTTCACATTAAAACAAAAAAATATACTTCGCTCCGCTTTACCAAGGGTGCAAAACATTACAAACTCTGCTACACTCCGACATTCCAGTACCAGTGTTCAAAAATAAAGGATTACAAAAAAATAGAATCCACGCTACCGATAACAACACATGTAGAGACAAAAACCAACAGCTAAGCAAAAAGACACATGTTGTGAACATGCGCATCATAGAAAAATTCCTCCGAATAATCTCATCCCGAACACAGGTTCCGCCTACACACAACCCTGCAACATGAACAACGGTTCAAACAAACGAAAACCCAAGGCCACTTACACTCCCACCAAATCATGTTATGATAAAAAACAAACAGAGAATCATGCATGATTTCTTCTTTCTACCAAGTGGCTACATGTAAAGTAGGCTTCATATATAGGAGGCAGATATCACCCTTGTAAAGCAATTAGACTAACATGTCTGATGCAAGTGTACTTTAAGTTGATAACCAATTATTTACTTTCTATTAAAAGAACCAACCTTTGGATTAGTCGTTTAATGGCGGAGGGCTTGGAGTGATGGGAATTTTTCCCTGACATCTTGCGCTCTGCAACTTGTACTTTCAATCGCCGGACTAAACCATCAATTCCTTCTGTGGTCTCAACCACTCTTCCAAGATGCCACTCGTTTCTAGGAAGTAAGTCTTCTTTGATGATGACTATGTCATCCACTTTCAAATTGTCAAGGGCTCTAGTGACATGGGATAATTGATTACATCGACATGCAATGGACGGCTGTTTATTATAGCCATTGCTTCGTAAAATACTGTTCTGAGAGAGGCCTCATCTAGTGTTCCTTGACACCGTGCAATTGTAACATTCAACACACTCCAAATGGACCGAATCTGACGCTCCCAAATGCCACCCGCATGACTTGAAGAAGGAGCATTGAAAATAAACTCACACTGCTTATCTGCCAGAAAGGTATCCAATGCCTTTGTGTCACATTGTTTAAGGGCTTCCTTAAGCTCATTCTTGGCTCCCCCTGGTCACAGCAAAGTTGGCTAAAAAGCTCCTCTAAGGCTAACAAAGCCAGTAGGGTGATTAGGTTTAGAGAGATTCCACAGAACTTAGCTGAGCAATCAAAGACTACTCTTAGCTTATCTGGCTTCCTTGGATGGTACACTCCATGATGTGGGATGTACCAAAAAGTGTCTCCTTCGGATGCTGGAGGTGCTAGCTCAGCATCACCCCTTTTGATTATTTCATCCATGAAGGTCATGTAATGGTCATAATACTGTCTGTTAGCCTTTTAACCTTTTCTTCAGATGTTGCAGCCAAACAGTGGCTAGCCTTTTATTGTTCGGAAGTGAAGGTGGACTACTGCCTTTGAAAGGAAGTGGCATCTCATAATGTTCGTTCTCCTTCTGTCTTATTTTGTCGCTTAGGATTTGTATGAAACAGATGTCCTCTTGGGATGCAAACTTTTTCCTCATAACTCCTCTCATTGAAATCTGACTCTAAGATCTTCAGCTCGTCAGCAGCAGCTGGCACAGGTATCTCTTTCACAGCAATTCGATGAACAAAACTCTGTCTTCCCTGTCTATCTAAGAGAGGGTTAACTGTTCCTATAATGCTCCAGCCTAGTGCAGTTCTTTGAGCAAAGGGCTCGGTTTCACAACCTATGATGACCTCTAGGGGAGCTAGTGCTGATGGACAGTTGTAGCCAATTAACAATCCTACATCGCAATATTGCAATGAGGGTAACTTATTTTGTAGGTGTCTCAAATGAGACCACTGAAGTGCTGTGCTATTGGTAGGGATATGAGACCTATCTACTGGAATAAAATCTCGTGTATAAGCTTGCTGCAGTTTGACATGTGCATTTGTGTTCAGTCCCCAAACTTGTAAACCACTAACAGTTTTACTTGCTATCACTGAGTTGACAGCTGTCATAGTACTGAGCTTGAGTTGTACTGACTGCATGTTCACATTTAATTCTGAGGCTAAGTCCTCCAAGATGAAGGTTGAATCACTTTGGGTGTCGAGAAGAGCATATGTGAGAATTTCTTTCTGAGGTTCCATTGTTGATGACACAAAAACAGGGACAATGCTAGAGGTGGCAGAAATGTTCCATGTCAATACGCTGGTCATAACCTTGTGGGTTTCTTCACTTGCACCATGTCCTGAAGTTGTGGGATTTTTACTTGCAGTTTGCTCAGGTTTTTAAGTTTCTCTCCATGTGTAGACAGGTTGGATGACGTTTACCACATGTGCTGCAGGTGTGGCGCCTTTTACACTCTTTGGTTTTGTGCCCCTTTCTTAGGCATCTAAAACAAAGATGATGCTCATAAATGAAGGCCTTTTTCTCATATGCAGTCTTTGCTGCAAAGGTTGGACATCTTGCAACTCCATGGGTTTCATCTTTACAACTTAAACAAGGTGGCTTTAGCTTTTTAGGTGACGATGGAGTAGGATTTCTTACATAAGTGCTTTGGCTCTCTTTGGCACCCTCTCATCTGTGGGTTTGGTGTTAATTAGGAAAGGAGAGGCTACTGAATTACATACTACTCGAGCTTCCTTTTCCATGAACTTTGTGAAGTCTGCAAAACATGGATATTCACCAAAATTATCAAATTTATCCATGACTATACAACTCCACCTGCGCACCACCCATTCTTAAGAAGCTTGTGATTTTCTTCGCAGTCATTAAAAATTGCCAATCCCTTAACATAAGGTATAGCTGCAGCAGCAGGAAATCAGCGAACTCTCTCAGTGCAATCAGGTCATTTGCTGCTATCTTTGACCACTTCCCAATTTGTCTCGGAAAGCTCTTTGTACCATGAATGAACTTCCATACTGATCTTCAAGAACTGTCCAGGCACTCCTATATGCTTCTTCCGAGTTTTGGTAGAAGAATCCCTCTACTGCTTTGCATGCTTTACCTGCAAGATAACTCTTAAGATCGAGCAATTTTCATTAGCAGGGAGTGCCTTATGGCCAATGAGGGCATTAAAGGATATCTTCCAATCCATAAACTCTAAAGGATCGCCAGAGAATTTTGTTGGGTCTGGGACTGGTAATTGGCTCAGAGTGAATGAGCTTGCAATTGCCTTGGCCAGATTGACCTCTTCCTGAGTTGCTGACATAGATGGTGATGCAGGACGTGGCAGAAATGGTATAGCTTGTGGGTCTAACGAGAATGGAGGTTCATTGGTTTGGTAATCAGACAGAAACTTAAGATAAGTTTCTCTCCCTTTAATGCCACCAAAATTATTGTATGCTCTTACATGAGCTGCTGCTACCTTTACTTCAACATCTGCTTGTAGCTGCTGTAACTTAGTTTTTTCCTGCTCAAGTTTTGATTTTGTTTCAGCTTCACCTTTCTTGATCTCTGCTAGCATTTGTGTTTCTTTGAGTTTCCATTCGCTCTCCAGTTGATCAACTCTTGCTTGTTGTGCATGTAGTAACTGCATAACCTTTGCTTGTTCTTCTTTGGCAGCTAGGTCTGCTTCAGCATCTGCATGTTTGTTGGAAGACCAGGAGGTGGCATTTGAGTGGTCTGACCTTTACTCTGAGATTACTGTTTCAGTATCTGTTTTCCCAAAGACAGACTCGTACTCATCCTTATTAAGTACTATTCCCACTCTCTCCTTTTCAAGTTGATCATTGAAAACTTCTTCTATGTTCTCTAATCTTTTACTGACAAGATCACAGACATCTGCAGTCAAAGTGACACATGCATCCATTTTCTTAACAATGTTAGACGTAGTACTATGTTTGCGTTGAATGGCTTCGTAATGTTGTTTCACTGTGGCTTGTTTAGATCCCTGCTTCCAGAGATCATAGGCTTTTTTGTTTACACCATCAATGCTGAAAGGTAGATCCAAGTTCTAGAACAACATATGCTCAATCCAGACGCCGTCTTTTTCAGGGAAGCCCTTGCATTTTCCAACATAACAATGCCAGACCACATACTGCATCAATTACATCATGGTTGCGTAGAAGAAGGATCTGGGTACTGAAATGGCCAGCCTGCAGTCCAGATCTTTCACCCATAGAAAACATTTGGTGCATCATAAAGAGGAAGATGCGACAAATAAGACCTAAGACAATTGAGCATCTAGAAGCCTGTATTGGACAAGAATGGGACAACATTCCTATTCATAAACTTGAGCAACTTGTCTCCTCAGTCTCCAGACGTTTGCAGACTTATAAAAAAAGAGGAGGGGATGCCACACAGTGGTAAACATGGCCTTGTCCCAACTTTTTTGAGATGTGTTGATGCCATGAAATTTAAAATCAACTTATTTTTCCCTTAAAATTCTACATTTTCTCAGTTTAAACATTTGATATGTCATCTATGTTGTATTCTAAATGAAATATTTAAATGTGAAACTTCCACATCATTGCATTATGTTTTTATTCACAATTTGTTTAGTGTCCCAACTTTTTGGGAATTGGGTTTGTATTACAAATTATATTCGGTAAGGCTGACATCATTGTTTTACTATAAATTAAACTGGATTGAAGATTAACGCTTTGTGCTGATTGTTCGCTTCCTGATTTGCTGGGTTTCTCTCTCCAGTAGTCACACCTTTTCTTCTGATCAATTGTCCTATACTGGACACTGTATACATGTTAAGCATTAAACTTATTGTACGTTACACATTGTCTTGTGTTGTCTTTGCACTGTCTGTCTTGCACACGATGCACTTTATGTAGCGAGGACACTTACTAGTCCTTAGCCCTGTGTTTTCTGTTATGTATATGTTGTTTATGTAGCACCAGGGTTCTGGAGGAACATTGTTTACTTTTAATGTGTACTGCGTCAGCTATATATGGTTGAAATGACCTCTCAGAAACTCTCTTTACCTCCACTACACTCTTACTGTACTCTTCTTTCAGCATCACTCCTACACCATTGCTCTTTCCATCCACACAAGATAGAACAGTTTAACTCCCCCTCCAATGTTTCAGGCCTTACTTCCTTTCCATTCGGAAATTGTTGCCTAACAATAACTGTAGCGGTCGTCATTAACCCGGACCTTGACCAATCCGGTAAAAAGTTCTGGTTCGTGATCCACATATTTGATTCGGCACATGTTTTATGCTGGATGCCCTTCCTAACGCAACCCTTTCTATTTATCCGGGCTTGGGACTGGCACTAAGAGTGCACTGGCTTGTGCAACCCTAATGGCTATATATATACACACACACACACAATGTTGTGCTAGTTACTAAAAAATAGTTACTAGTTACAGTTATTGTTACTTCATTCAAAAAGTAACTCAATTACTTTGTTGATTACTTACACCAAAAAGTAGTGTTACTGTTAACTTTTTAGTTACTTTTTTAAAGAACCTTCTTTAATGTTCCCATTAATGCCCTTTTATGCGTTATGGTCTAATCAAACACAAAACTGACTTAAACACAATGTAATTTTTAAACACTATTTTATTTAAGTCAGACCAGCACAAACTGAATATATCACAATGATTTCTGAAATAAATAACAAAACAAGCTGAATAATATATTCAGAATCAAAAACTAAATTGGCTTCTGCATCATAAGAGCTGTTGTGTTGAGCTCTTAAAAATTTTCCTTTCACAGCTTAAGTATGAAAACTATCAACAATGTATAACCTAACACCGGGTTAGCTTCTAGCTTCTAGCTTCATCGAGGCATGGAGTTTCTGGAGGTGCTGCTATCGCGGTAGATACAACCTTCGCCTAATGCTGCACAGACGTGAATGAACGGAGACACACCCAGAGTGCGTCTTCTTCATGTTTACAGTGGTTATAAAATATATATAATTTTGGTACGGTTAGGGGCAGGAAATGCGAACATAAAATTGCTGGGTTTTTAAACATAGTTTATTATTATTAACAATAATAATTGATATTTGAAGAGTTAAAAATTTTTTAAACAATTGCCTGCTTGGAATAAATCTGTTTCATTTTTAAATAATAAAAATAGCTAACTTTAGTTTACCTTTTAACTTTTGTATGTTTCTCTGGACAAGGGCGTCAGCTAAATGCCACAAATGTAAATGTAAATCTAATTAATGCAATACACTTTTATTATATTAATTAATTTGAGTGATAAGTTAAAGTGCCACAAATTGAATTGATTAAATAAAATTTTATGAAAGGGAAAATTGAATAAAATAGTGTACATTTGTGTACCGATTTGGGTAATACAGATGTGTGTGGGTTTGTGTGTGTGTGTGCGTTTTACATTTAATATAAAATTTTCTAAAGATATTATCTACTTAACTGTTCTACTTATTTCAGCATACTTTAACAAATGTTTTAATTCCTTCTGTTTTTCATTCATTTACTCCCTCGATATTCAAAATTGTCAGAATTTTATCTTTTTGAAAGAGAAATTCTTAAAGATGGACATTAAATGCTAAAGAATGGTTGGCGGCTAATGCCAGTGCTATTGACTATTTTTCATTTCTTGATTCTGTTATCATTAATGTGCAAAACAATTCTTATTTCCTGTGCCTAATGAATAGCCACAGTGACGCTGTGCTAAGTCTAGTTTCTTTCTTTTTTTTTTTTTTTAAACCATGAAGGCCTGTTTAGAATGAGTAGACTGGGATTCGAATCCTAAGTTTTATTCAGTATATCCCGTGTTTCCAGGTTCTGAGGCTACATCAAGATAGCGTTACTGCTTAAGCTAGAAAACAGTTTTTTCCAGTGTCTTCTTCTTCTTCTTCTTTCGGCTGCTCCCATTAGGGGTCGCTACAGGGGATCATCTGTCTCCATACCACCCTGTCCTCTACATCTGCCTCTTTTACACCAACTACCTGCATGTCTTCCCTCACCACATCCATAAACCTCCTCCTTGGCCTTCCTCTTTTCCTCCTACCTGGTGGCTCCATCCTTAGCATTCTTCTAACAATATAATTCATGTCCCTCCTCTGCACATGTCCAAACCATCTCAATCTCGCCTCCCTCACCTTGTCACCAAAACATCCTACATGCGCTGTCCCTCTAATAAACTCATTTCTAATCTTATCCATCCTCGTCACTCCCAACAAAAACCTCAACATCTTCAGCTCCGCTACCTCCAGCTCCACCTCCTGTCTTTTACTCAATGCCACTGTCTCTAATCCATACAACATCGCAGGTTTCACCACAGACCTATAAACTTTCCCTTTCATTTTTGCAGATACCCTACTATCACAAATCACTCCTGTCACTCTTCTCCACCCACTCCACCCTGCCTGCAGTCTTTTCTTCACTTCTCTAACACACTCACCATTACTTTGCACTGTTGACCCCAGGTACCTGAATTCCTCCACCTTCTCCAGCTCTTTTCCCTGCAACCGCACAACTCCACTTCCCTCCCTCTCATTCACACACATGTATTCTGTCTTACTCCTACTGAGTTTCATTCCCCTTCTCTCCAGCGCATATTTCCACCTCTCCAGGCTCTTCTCAACCTGCTCCCTACTCTCACAACAAATCACAATATCATCCGCAAACATCATAGTCCAGGGAGACTCCTGTCTGACCTCGTCCGTCAAAATGTCCATCACCACTGCAAACAGGAAAGGGCTCAGGGCCGATCCTTGATGCAGTCCAACCTTCACCCTGAACCAGTCTGTCGTTCCTACTGCACACTTCACTGCCGTCACACTGTCCTCATACATGTCCTGCACCACCCTCACATACTTCTCTGAAACACCTGACTTCATCATACAATACCACAACTCCTCTCTTGGCACCCTGTCATACGCCTTCTCTAAATCCACAAATACACAATGCAATTCCTTCTGTCCAAATCAAATCAAATCAAATCAAATTTTATTCATCACATACACATACATACAGGGTACGATATGTAGTGAAATGTTTTGTACGATGGTCCGGCATGAGGGAATAGGATGGGGGAAAGAAAAGGCGGCAGATAAATAACTATAAGGTATAAGAAAAACTATTAAAATAAAATAAAATAAATAAATTAAATTAAATTAAAAAATATAAGGTATAAAGATATATAGATATATAAAAGGATAATGTATGAGCAAATATACATGTAAACAGTAAACAATGTGTAGTGAAAAATGTAAACAAAATAAAAATGTAAACAATATGTAAACAATAGGCAATTTGTGGTGGGTTGTCCATAAAGTGTCCGTGTGCGGTATGGTGTGGTGTTAAGGTCCGTAAAGTGTCCATGTGCAATATGGTCCATGTGGTATGAATAAAATAAAAAGCGCACTGTGCTGTGCAAGTCCAGAGTTTAAAGTGTTGTGGTGCGAACGGTGAGATATGTTTAAAGTGACGTGGTGCGAAGGTGAATATATGTACAGAGAAGTGTGATGATGATGGTGGAGAGAGTGGGCCAGTTCTAGATCCTGGGTGTTTCCTGGTTTAAACACCGGATGGCCTGCGGGAAGAAGCTCCTCCTCATTCTCTCTGTGTTCGCTTTCAGGGAGCGGAAGCATTTTCCTGAACGCAACAGAGAAAAGAGTCCATTGTTGGGATGGCTGAGGTCCTTCATAATCTTCCTGGCTCTGGTCTTGCACCGCATGCTATAGATGTCCTGCAGGTTAGGGAGCTCAGTGTGGATGGTACGTTCAGCTGAACGCACCACCCTCTGGAGGGCTCGTCTGTCCTGCATGGTGCTGTTCCCGAACCAGGAAGTGATGCTGCCCGTCAGGACGCTCTCAATGGTGCAAGTGTAGAAAGTCTTAAGCACCTGAGAGGGTAGTTTAAAGTCCCTTAAGCGTCTCAGATGGTACAGACGCTGCCGGGCCTTCTTCACCAGGGTGTTGGTGTGACAGGACCAAGACAGATTCTGTGTGATGTTAACACAAAGGTACCGGAAACTGTCCACTCTCTCCACTGGGGTCCCGCTGATGTTTATAGGTTGGTATGACCGCTCCCGCTTTGTGCTGAAGTCCACGATCAACTCCTTAGTCTTGCTGACATTCAGGAGAAGGTTGTTCTCCTGGCACCATCTCTCCAGGTTTTTAACCTCCTGTAGGTAGGCCGTCTCGTCGTTGTTGGAGATCAGACCCACCACAACAGTGTCGTCAGCAAACTTGATGATGGTGGTGGAGTTGGATGTGGCCACACAGTCATGTGTGTACATTGAGTAAAGCATGGGGCTCAGAACACAACCCTGGGGGGCGCCAGTGCTGAGGGTGGATGAGGTGTGTTTTCCCACCCGTACGGCTTGTGGTCTGTCTGTCAGGAAGTTAGAGATCCATTGACACAGCGGCTGGCTGAGTCCCAGGACCTCCAACTTAAAGGTGAGTGTGGAGGGAATTATGGTGTTAAACGCTGAACTGTAGTCCACGAACAACATCTTTGCATAATTCCCATTTCTTTGGTCCAGGTGGCTCATCGTGGTGTGGAGAAGATGAGCAATGGCGTCCTCAGTAGAGCAGTTCTGACGGTACGCAAACTGTAGTGGGTCCAGTGTGTCTGGTAGTGATGCAGTGATGAAGTCTCTGACCAGTCTCTCGAAGCACTTCATCACTACTGAGGTCAAGGCTACAGGGCGGTAGTCGTTAAGGCAGGCGGGCTGGGGTTTCTTCGGGACAGGAACAATGGTGGACTGTTTGAAACATGAGGGGACAACAGACTGTTCCAGTGAGAGGTTGAATATCTCAGTGAACACCGGTGCTAGCTGGTCAGCGCAGGCTTTCAGAACCCGGCCTGTAATGCCATCTGGTCCTGCTGCCTTCCTGGTATTCACTCTCTTGAAAGCCCTCCTCACGTCATGCTCCGAGATGGTGAACGTGTTTACCTCTCCGGCTCTCTCGGCGTGCACGCTGGTTGTGCCGCTAGCGTGGTTAGCTGCAGCCTCGAAACGAATGTAAAAGGTGTTTAGCTCGTCTGCCAGAGAAGCGTCCGCATTCACCATTTTAGTAGATGGTGTTTTATAGTCCGTTATTGTTCTTAGTCCCTGCCACAGGTTCCTAGAGCCACCATGTTGAAACTGTGACTCTAGTTTCCTCCCGTAGCGCCGCTTTCCTTCCTTCACCGCTCTGCGAACACTGTAAGACGCAGCCTTGTACTCGTCCATGTCCCCGGTGGCGAGCCCCGTGTTGTAGGCAGCGGAGCGGGATCTCAGAGCGTTGCGGATAGTTTTATCCACCCACGGCTTCTGGTTGGGAAATGTTCTGATAGTGGTTTTCTGCACTGTATCATCAGCTAGTTTCCCGATGAATCCCACAACCGCTTCCGTAAACATGTTGACGTCATCAGAGCTGCGCCGGAACATGTCCCAGTCTGCGTCATCCAAAGCGTCCTGCAGAGCGGCCACTGATTGGTCAGTCCAGCACGCGACCTCCCTCTGAACCGGAGCTTCCTGTTTCAGCCTTTGTTTGTAAACAGGCATGAGGAAGATGGCGGCATGGTCCGATTTCCCAAACGGTGGACGTGATTGTGCCTTGTAGCTGTTCTTGAATGGCGTGTAACAGTGGTCCAGTGTTCTTTCGCCCCTTGTAGGGCAGGTGATGTGCTGATGAAAGTTCGGTAGTGCGCGCTTGAGGTTGGCACTGTTGAAATCTCCGACCACAATGAGCGCAGCGTCCTGATGCTGTGTTTGGTGAAGAGTTATTGTCTCGTGTAAATTCCATACTGCAGTGTCCGTGTCCGCATGAGGTGGAATATAAACGGCACTGACAATGACCGAACTGAATTCCCGAGGTAGATAGAAGGGCCGACATTTGATGGTCAGTAGTTCCAGATTTGGTGTGCAGGAGTGTGAAAGATGAACGATGCTCGCGCTGTCACACCAGTGGTTGTTCACCATCAGACACACTCCACCTCCTCTTGACTTCCCCGACTCCAGTGTTCTGTCCATGCGGTAAACCGAGAAGAACTCGGCCGGCTGGATGGCGTGGTCCGGTACCGCTGGGTTCAGCCATGTCTCGGTGAAGCAGAGAACGTTGCAGTCCCGAATGTCTCTCTGGAACTTGACCCTTGCCCTGAGGTCTTCGAGCTTGTTCTCCAGTGACTG
Organism: Silurus aristotelis; assembly: GCF_946808225.1. Classification (NCBI taxonomy): domain Eukaryota; kingdom Metazoa; phylum Chordata; class Actinopteri; order Siluriformes; family Siluridae; genus Silurus; species Silurus aristotelis. The sequence continues at coordinate 10,613,279 of NC_139591.1, forward strand.
GACGTTGGCTAACAGGATACTAGGTAAGGGAGCGCGGTGTGCGAGTGCCCTCAGCCTGTTCCTGACGCCGGCTCGTTTCCCTCGCGGACGCCGGTACGGGTCGCGTCCTTTGTTCACCCTCAGGATCTCGCTCGGCCAGCATGGGTCCGGGTTTAAAAATGGCGAAAGGTGAGTGCATTGTACACCAATAGATATAAGAGTGTCTCTGTCATATCTAATGATGTCCATCTTGTGTAGATGGAAGTGTAACTACTTAAAGAAAAGTATAAAATAAACAAAAAAAGAAAAAACGTAGCCGGAGCAGTCGTGACGGCAGCCGACCTCACCGGCGCCATCTTGATCCTTCTCTATACTTCTCCATCGACATTCTTAAAGCAAATAAGGCATCTGTGGTGCTCTTCCTCGGCATGAAACCATACTGTTGCTCACAGATGGTCACCTCTTCTCTCAGCCTAGCTTCCACTACTCTTTCCCATAACTTCATGGTGTGACTGATCAACTTAATTCCCCTGTAGTTACTGCAAGACTGCACATCTCCTTTATGCTTAAAGATCGGTACCAGCACACTTCTTCTCCATTCCTCAGGCATCTTCTCACCTTCCAAAATCCTGTTAAACAATCTGGTCAAAAACTCCACTGCCATCTCTCCTAAACATCTCCACGCTTCTACCGGTATGTCATCTGGTCCAACCGACTTTCCACTCTTCATCCTCTTAATCGCTGCTCTCACTTCCTCCTTACTAATCCTATCCACTTCCTGCTTCACCAACTCCACATCATCCAACCTTCTCTCTGTTTGATTTTCCTCATTCATCAGCTGCTCAAAATACTCCCTCCACCTTCTCAACACACTCTCCTCACTAGTCAACACATTTCCCTCTCCATCCTTTACTGCTCTAACTTGCAGTACATCCTTCCCAGCTCGGTCCCTCTGCCTGGCCAATCGGTAAAAATCTTTTTCTTCTTCCTTAGTGTCCAACCTCTCATACAGCTCCTCAAATGCCTTTTCCTTAGCTTTCGCCACATCCCTCTTAACCTGCTGTCGCATCTCCTTGTACTCCTGCCTACTTTTCTCATCACTCTGTCTATCCCACTTCTGTTTTGCCAACCTCTTTCTCCTTATGCTCTCCTGCACTTCCTCATTCCACCACCACGTCTCCTTGTCTTGCTTTATATTTCCAGATGTTACACCAAGTACTTTTCTAGCTGCCTCCCTCATCACTCCTGCAGTAGTTGCCCAATCATCCAACACCGCCTTAACACCACTGAGCCTCTGTCTGACCTCTTCCCTGAACCTCACACTACACTCTTCCTCCTTCAGTTTCCACCATCTTATTCTTCTTTCAGTCTTCACTCTTCTCCTCTTCTACTTAGCCTCCAAAGCCATCCTACAGACCACCATCCGATGCTGTCTAGCTACACTGTCCCCTGCCAACACCTTACAGTCTCCAATCTCCTTTAGGTTGCATCTCCTGCATAGCACATAGTCCACCTGTGTGCACCTTCCTCCACTCTTATACGTCACCCTATGATCCTCCTTCTTCTTAAAATAAGTGTTCACACCTGCCATTTCCATCCTTTTAGCAAAATCCACCACCATCTGCCCTTACACATTCCTCTCCTTAAAACCATACCTACCCATCACCTCCTCATCACCTCTGTTCCCTTCACCTACATGCCCATTAAAGTCTGCCCCAATCACCAATCGTTCTTTCCTAGGTACACCATTTACCACTTCATCTAATTCACTCCAGAATCTTTCCTTCTCCTCCATCTCACAGCCAACTTGTGGAGCATAGGCACTGATGACATTTATCATCATCCCTTCAACTTCCACCTTCACGATCATCACCCTATCAGAAACTCTCTTCACCTCCACTACACTCTTACTGTAGTCTTCCTTCAGAATCACCCCTACACCATTTCTCTTTCCATCCACACCATGATAAAACAGTTTAAATCCACCTCCAATGTTCCTGGCCTTATTTCCTTTCCACTTGGACTCCTGAACACACAGCATATCTACTTTTCTCCTCTCCATCATATCAGCTACCTCTCTCCCTTTACCCGTCATAGTACCAACATTTAAAGTACCAACCCAAACCTCTACTCTCCTACACTGCTCCTTTCCCTGCCGTCTCTGTAGACGTCTTCCTCCTCTCCTTCTCCTCCTTCGGCTAACAGTAGCCCAATTTCCACCGGTACCCTGTCGGCTAACGATACCTGTGGCGGTCGTTGTTAACCTGGGCCTCGACCAATCCGGTATGAAATTCTCATTTGTGATCCGCATATTTGATTTGGCACATGTTTTACGCTGAATGCCCTTCCTAACGCAACCCTCCCCATTTACCCGGTCTTGGGACCGGCACTAAGAGTGCACTGGCTTGTGCATCCATAATGGCTGGGTTTGTTTTTTTCCAGTGTCAAAATCAACTATATGTTCCAAAGGTTTAGGAAGAGAATTTTGTAGATCTATAGTATTTCCCCATGTCGTTTTATTATCCAGACTGTTACTTGAATTCCATGTATACTGATCCACCACTGTTGGCTTACTATATGCCTTCACATTGTTGATTGATGCCTCGTGTAATACTGTATTAATCTCTTTCTCCGATGTGATCTGCTCCTGCTCACGTCATCTAGATATTGTGTGTGTTCATCTATGTGATTCCAAAAAACAGTTGCAGACTCTGTAACCTTTAGTGCACCTAAATCTATTCCACAAACCAGGTGGAAATCTGGACTACGAATATGTGCAAAATTTATTTGACTCAGTAAAGATTTGAGAGTAAGTGCAACAAATACATAATATATGAAACATAGCCAAATAATTTTCTCTGGTAAAATTAAATCCAGATTTCATACCTCCAATAAAACAGCTAAAAGTAGAATCTAAGATCTATGTTAAATGTGTCTTTTAACTGCAGTTAATACAGGAATGCTCAGAATCCGGAATAAATTCATGTCGAACCAAAAACAGGAAATAAGAAAAAGCGTGTTCTGAGCTTGCACAGTGCATTGGCTGTGTTGACCCGGCGACACATTAATGTTTTCTAATATGTATGAGCAATGCATCTTGTTCAGTGGTATACTCAAATTATATTGCATGGCTAAATTGCAGCTGATGGTATAGACAACACCATGACAGCCAGAAAACCCATGCAAGATATTACAGGACTCTGCAAGAAATGTACAAAGCAAAGAAGCCAAACAAAGCTGCTGTAACTTATCATATAGACCTGGAGTTCCAGTACAGAAGAAATTTTCATTGTTTAAAAGTTTACTGACTTCAATAGTATTATTTTATCCTAAAATATCAACATTCTTCAGAATTTCCTACTTTGTGTTCAACAGAAGAAAGAAACCTATACAGGTTTGAAACTACTTGTGAGCATATGATGACAATATACATTTTTCGTGAACTATCCCTTTTTTATCCCAATTTACTGTAGACCCAACCCAGCTTTTTGGAGGAAAAAAATAACTGATCATTTTAAAGAGTTAAAGTTATTTTTTTGAGGGGGTGCTTATTTTAGGAATTATAAAAATGTAAATATATATAAAAATAAGCTGAATTAAAAGTTTAATATTCTAGTTTTAAGGCAATCTTCCATAAAATTATTATTCAGTGCTTATAAAAAGTTATTCTTAGTATGAACAAAAGTGTTTTACGTAACTATATGTTGATCTGTACAACCCCGGACTCTGTACAATCGTACTCAATTCAAACATCCATGCCCATATAATATCACTTCATTACTACAAACTTACATGCTGTTTTTGCACATCTTGTTTGACTGCTGCTATTTCTTTTTTGCGCAAACCATTTTGTTTACATTTCTGTTTAATTACAATGTTCACTCCCGTACTCAGCACTCTTTTACACACCGCACTGTATAAAATATACAACAGGTTTATTGGCGGTGCTATTTTGTGTATTTGTCCTACACTGTCTTGTGTTGTCTTTGTACTGTCTGTCTTGCACTGTTTGCACCAGGTTGCACACGATGCACTTTATGTGGCGAGGACACTTACTAGCTCTGTGTTTTTCTGTAATGTATCTTTATGATGTTTATGCAGCAACAGGGTTTTGGAGGAACGTTGTTTCATTTCACTGTTTACTGCGTCAGCGATATATGGTTGAAATGACAATAAAAGGTTCTTGACTTTACTTGATTTCATGAAAGTTCAAATATTGTAGTTTTAAAGCAGTTTTTACTATTAAAAAAAATTATTATTATTAAATGCTTATAAAAAGGTAAAAACACCCAGTTTTAAAACTAAATACAGTCCCTAAAAAAAGTCAATTCAATTCAATTCATTTTTATTTGTATAGCGCTTTTAACAATTAACATTGTCTCAAAGCAGCTTTACACAGATAATGTGGTGATTAAAAGTAAATATGTTCTTTATAAGGATATTTGTACGCTGGGATATTTGTACGCTGTCGTCCCCTCACATTCACGTGTTCACTCAGGTTTGTTGATGGTGGTGTGGTGGGCCGTCTCTTATCCCAGAGATCCCTCATGTCTGTGTTGCCTTCTGGTTCTCCCTTTTAGTTATGCTGCTATAGCGAGTCTTGCCGGAGTCCAAACTGCACAGTGACTTTAACTCTCATGCAACAATAGGTACACTTAATAATCCATATCCTTCTCTTCCTGTCACCCTCTTCTCTCTCTCTCTCTCTCTCTCTCTCTCTCTCTCTCTCTCTCTCTCTCTCTCTCTCTCGGTCGAGTTAAACATGCTCCTGAGGCTCCAGTGACCACTGTTCCTGCCCCTCTCCCCCCCGTGGATCTTCCCACTTCATCCAGGCCTGCCTGGATTGGATGTCAACAGTCTCCTACACTGATGTCAACAGTCTCCTACACTGACTCAGAAATACACTTCGCTTTTGATCATCATCACTGCACCCCGCAACATTGTATACCCGCCACAAATGGACATTCGGTGTAACCCAGATGAGGATGGGTTCCCTCTTGAGTCTGGTTCCTCTCAAGGTTTCTTCCTTATGCCATCTCAGGGAGTTTTTCCTTGTTGTTTTTCCTTCCTATTCACGAGAATGACTTAATTTAATTAATTTCCTCATCAAAATCATCAACCTGCATTCTCGATCCCTTGCCTACAAGTTTCTTTAAACAGATCATTCCAGAGGTAATTGAACCTGTTTTAAAAATAATAAACTCTTCCATTAGCACTGGTTTTGTACCAAAATCCTTCAAACTGGCAGTTATCCACCCCCTAATTAAGAAACCTGACCTTGACCCATGTCAGCTGTCCAACTACAGACCAATATCAAATCTCCCCTTCATAGCCAAAATTTTGGAAAAGGTTGTAGCACAGCAGTTATGCTCACACCTACTTATGAATAATATTTTTGAAATGTATCAGTCAGGATTTCGGCCTCATCATAGCACAGAGACGGCGCTAGTTAAGGTGGTAAATGACCTGTTATTGGCCTCTGATCAGGGTTTTGTCTCCTTACTTGTTTTGCTCGACCTTAGTGCAGCTTTTGACACCATTGATCACACTATACTACTTGCTAGACTTGAGAACGTTGTTGGAATAAAAGGAACGGCTCTCTCTTGGCTCAGGTCTTATTTGACTGATCGCTATCAGTTTGTTGATGTTAATGGTGAGTTCTCCACACTCTCTGAGGTGAAGTTTGGTGTTCCTCAAGGATCTGTCTTAGGCCCTCTGCTTTTCTCTTTATATATGCTGCCTCTTGGAGAAATTATTCATAAACATGGTATTAGATTCCATTGCTATGCTGATGATACACAGCTATATATTTCAGCAAAGCCAGATGAGAGAGATCAGCTTAACAATGTTGAAAAATGTGTAAAGGACATTAGACAGTGGATGCTCGATAACTTTCTTCTGCTAAACTCAGATAAGACGGAAGTACTTTTACTAGGACCACATGCAGCTAGAAGCAAACTTTCCGATTACCTAACATCTATGGATGGTGTTTCTGTTTCAGCGTGTACGGCTGTCAAAGACCTTGGTGTGATTATTGACTCGAGTCTTTCCTTTGAGGCTCACGTGAATAATATTACCAGGATTGCCTTCTTTCACCTTAGAAATATTGCTAAAATTAGAAATATGATGTCGTTACAGGATGCAGAAAAACTAGTTCATGCTTTTGTTACTTCTAGATTAGACTACTGTAACGCTTTACTGTCTGGGTGTGCGAGTAGGTGCATAAATAAGCTTCAGTTAGTTCAGAATGCAGCAGCAAGAGTCCTCACTAGATCTAGGAAATATGACCACATCACCCCTGTATTAATCAGTCTACACTGGCTCCCAATCAAATCTCGCATTGATTATAAAATTCTACTACTGACATATAAAGCACTTAATGGTCTCGCACCACCGTATCTGAGTGAACTTCTGTACCAGTATGATCCTCCACGCCTACTTAGATCAAAAGGTGCAGGCTATCTGTTGGTTCCTCCAATAATGAAGATTACAGCAGGGGGCAGATCTTTCTCTTATAAAGCCCCGCAGTTATAGAACAGCCTTCCAACCAGTGTTCGGGACTCAGACACAGTCTCAGTGTTCAAGTCGAGGTTGAAAACATATTTATTCAGTCAAGCCTTTAATCAGTAGATTTTTTCTCAGGTAAAGGCTCAGATCTGGAGGGAACATTGATATAGTGTTTGCTGAACTGGGATATTTGTACGCTGTCGTCCCCTCACATTCACGTGTTCACTCAGGTTTGTTGATGGTGGTGTGGTGGGCCGTCTCTTATCCCAGAGATCCCTCATGTCTGTGTTGCCTTCTGGTTCTCCCTTTTAGTTATGCTGCCATAGCGAGTCTTGCCGGAGTCCAAACTGCACAGTGACTTTAACTCTCATGCAACAATAGGTACACTTAATAATCAATATCCTTCTCTTCCTGTCACCCTCTTCTCTCTCTCTCTCTCTCTCTCTCTCTCTCTCTCGGTCGAGTTAAACATGCTCCTGAGGCTCCAGTGACCACTGTTCCTGCCCCTCTCCCCCCCGTGGATCTTCCCACTTCATCCAGGCCTGCCTGGATTGGACTGTAGTTGATGTCAACAGTCTCCTACACTGACTCAGAAATACACTTCGCTTTTGATCATCATCACTGCACCCCGCAACATTGTATACCCGCCACAAATGGACATTCGGTGTAACCCAGATGAGGATGGGTTTCCTCTTGAGTCTGGTTCCTCTCAAGGTTTCTTCCTTATGCCATCTCGGGGAGTTTTTCCTTGCCACAGTCGCCAGTCGCCACCGGCTTGCTCATCAGGGACAAACTTACTCATAAAGAACATATTCATTTTTAATCACCGCATTATCTGTGTAAAGCTGCTTTGAGACAATGTTCATTGTTAAAAGCGCTATACAAATAAAAATGAATTGAATTGAAATTGAATTGTAGGCGTGGAGGATCATACTGATACAGAAGTTCACTCAGATACTGCGGTGCATGACTGTTAAGTGCTTTATACATCAGTAGTAGTATTTTATAATCAATGCGAGATTTGATTGGGAGCCAGTGAAGACTGATTAAAACAGGGGTGATGTGGTCATATTTCCTAGATCTAGTGAGGACTCTTGCTGCTGCATTCTGAACTAACTGAATCCTATTTATGCACTTATTTGCACACCCAGACAGTAAAGCATTACAGTAGTCTAATCTAGAAGTAACAAAAGCATGAACTAGTTTTTCTGCATCCTGTAACGACATCATATTTCTAATTTTAGCAATATTTCTAAGGTGAAAGAAGGCGATCCTGGTGATATTATTCACGTAAGCCTCAAAGGAAAGACTAGGGTCAATAATAACACCAAGGTCTTTGACAGCCATACACGCTGAAACAGAAACACCATCCAGAGATGCTACGTAATCGGAAAGTTTGCTTCTAGCTGCATGTGGTCCTAGTAAAAGTACTTCTGTCTTATCTGAATTGAGCAGAAGAAAGTTATCAAGCATCCACTGTCTAATGTCCTTTACACACTTCTTAACATTGTTAAGCTGATCTCTCTCATCTGGCTTTGCTGAAATATACAGCTGTGTATCATCAGCATAGCAATGGAAGCGAATACCATGTTTATGAATAATTTCACCAAGAGGCAGCATATATAAAGAGAAAAGCAGAGGGCCTAAGACAGATCCTTGAGGAACACCAAACTTTACCTCAAAGAGTGTGGAGAACCCACCATTTACATCAACAAACTGATAGCGATCAGTCAAATAAGACCTGAGCCAAAAGAGAGCTGTTCCCTTTATGCCAACAATGTTCTCAAGTCTAGCAAGTAGTATAGTGTGATCAATGGTGTCAAAAGCTGCACTAAGGTCGAGCAAAACAAGTAAGGAGACAAAACCCTGATCAGAGGCCAATAACAGGTCATTTACCACCTTAACTAGCGCCGTCTCTGTGCTATTATGAGGCCGAAATCCTGACTGAAACATTTCAAAAATGTTATTCATAAGTAGGTGTGAGCATAACTGCTGTGCTACAACCTTTTCTAAAATTTTGGATATAAAGGGGAGATTTGATATTGGTCTGTAGTTGGACAGCTAACATGGGTCAAGGTCAGGTTTCTTAATTAGGTGGTGGATAACTGCCAGTTTGAAGGATTTTGGTACATACAGTGCTAATGGAAGAGTTTATTATTTTTAAAACAGGTTCAATTACCTCTGGAGTTATCTGTTTAAAGAAACTTGTAGGCAAGGGATCGAGAATGCAGGTTGATGCTTTTGATGAGGAAATTAATTAAATTAAGTCATTCTCATGAATAGGAGTAAAGCTTTGTAATTGATTGTCTGCTATAATTACACTGCTGTCTACAGGGTTACTTGTAAAATAATTTGGATTTATATTAACCGTCTGGATTTCTTGCCTGATGTTTAAAATTTTATTATTAAAAAAGGTAATGAAATCATTCATTCATTCATTTTCTCCCGCTTATCCGTAATTCGGGTCGCGGGGGCAGCAGTCTAAGCAGGCCCCCGCCTTCGACTGCTGCCCAATCCTCACAGCACCGTCCCTTACGGTCCCTCCTGCAGGTGGTGAGCCCACAGGAAGGCGGCCCCACGTCACGGACCTTGATATTTCCCTCGTAAGGGACACCCGGAGCATAGAGGGTTAAGGGCCTTGCTCAAGGGCCCAAGAGTGGCAGCTTGGCGAGACCGGGGCTTGAACCCCAGACCTTCCGATCGGCAACCCAGCGCCTTAACCGCTGGAGCCACCACTCACCCAGTGCACACCATCATTAGGTAGTAATGGTTAATGAAATCATTACTACCTAATGATGGTGTGCATGTTAGTGCAGTGCTTTTATTCCCTGTTAATTTTGCTATCGTGCTGAATAAAAATCTAGAATTATGCTTGTTATTTTCTATGAGGGTGGAGAAATATGCTGATCTAGCAGCACTAAAATATTTTCTTTAATTTAGGAGGCTCTCCTTCCATGCTATTTGAAATACTGTTAATTTTGTTTGATGCCATTTACGTTCTAATTTTCGAGTGGTCTGTTTTAAGGTGCGTGTATGATCATTATACCACTGTGCTAATTTTTTCTCCCTGATCATTTTGGTCTTAAGGGGAGCTACATCATCTAGAGTATAACGTAACGTTGATTCTAGATATTCAGTGGCCCAGTCAAGCTCTGCGGGGTCATATGGAGATCTATCTAATATCGTAATTTCTGGAAGATTATTGATAAAACGTGCTGCTGTAACTGACGTGAAAGTACGCTTAACACGGTAACGTGGTGAGGTAGTAATGCAATGACTGAGGCAGATTTTAAAAGAGATGAGATAATGGTCTGAAATAGCTTTAGAATGTGGAATTATGACTAAGTTTTTTATTTTTAATCCAAATGTTAACAACAAATTGAGAGTGTGTCCACCACTATGAGTGGGTCATATAACATTCTGATTAATTCCAACTGAATCTAGAATGGACACAACTGCTGCTCTTAAGGAGTCTTCCTGATGATCAAAATGAATATTAAAGTCACCAATAATTAATGTTTTGTCTAAAGAAGTAGCTAAATTTGTGATGAAATCTGCAAATTCTATGAGAAAATCAGAGTAGGGCCCTGAGGGTCTATAAATAATAATTAGTGGAATTGAATGACTAGACCTGCTTTTGGACACTGAATATTTTATGCTGGTGTAAAGAACTTCAAATGTTTTACATTTGTGTTTAGTCTTTTGTGTGACGCTTAGATTATTATTATAAATAGCTGCGACTCTCTCCTCTGCCATTTAGACGGGGTTGGTGTATTTAACTATACCCAGGAGGACTCGCTTTATTTAATGCTAAATATTCATTCGGTTTATTCCACGTTTCTGTCAAACACATTATTTTAAACTCCTGGTCGGTAATGATTTCATTTACAGTAAGCGCTTTTGACGTGAGAGATCTAATATTTAGCAATCCTATCTTTAGATCAGAGATGCTGGCTGTGCGTTCAATCCTATTTAATTTAATGTTAATCAGGCTACTAAAACAGACTTTCTGAGAATTCCTATATTTTGGTTTCGCTCGGGGGACAGACACAGTCTCAATTTGGTGGATCCTGATCGACGACTCTGTGCAGCTAGCAGACGGTCGGTTTAGCCTGTCTGTCTGCTCCCTGGCCTTGGCTCTAGACAGTCACTTGTTAACTAGTGCTGTTCTGAGACTATGACCTATACTACAAGAAATGAGAGCAGCACCTTCCCGAGTGGGATGGATACCGTCCCGCCCTAACAGGCCAGCCTTGCCCTCAAAAATGCTCCAATTATTAATGAAGCCCACATTGTTTTTGGAGCACCTCGCAGTTCAGCAACCATAACCTGCTGTAGGCTACATCGCCACATCGCATTGGGATGGGGCCAGAGCATGTTACTGCATCGGACATTGCCTTCGCTAATTTACACACCTCTATAATATTACTCTTGTCGAAGGCGTATATCATTAGTTCCTGTGTGAAAAACTATCTTAGAAAACCTGTGCTTTCCTAAGAACCTAAGCTGACCTGCTATGTCTGGCACCCTGGCTCCCAGTATACACTTAACCTGTGCTGCTGGTGCCCCTAAAGGTCTAGCTAATTTCACGTGCCTCAGAATGGAGTCTCCTAAAACCAGAGCTCTTTCAGGTTTCTCAGCGGGTGCTTCACTGAGGAGAGCAAACCTGTTGGACACGTGAAGCGGAGAGGAATGGTGCTCCCATGGGCAAGCCTTAGCGTTAGCTTTGGCTTTGCGAGTATGCCGCCGAGCTGTCACCCATTCGCCCCGCTGCAAAGGCTCTAATGCCGGAGTCAGGGGAACGCTAACTCCACCTAGGGCATCCAGACTTTCCCCTGCAGAACCTTGACTGCTCTCGCAGTCACTACTTCTCTCTAGACTCTGGATGCGCTCCTATAATGCTAAGATCTTCTCCGTCAAAGAGCAAACTAGCTTACACTTCTCACAGATAAATTTATCGCTAACAACGGAGAAAGACCGACTAAACATGTCGCACTTCACACACTGAATGAACTGGATGTTCGCCATAGCAGAGAAATTACGTACCTTAATGTGATTAATGTAGTGTGTGTTCAAAGTTCTGGTGGGAATGTCCTCCGCTCACTGCTTTCAAACCCTCAAACAGGAAAAAAACGCTCTTCTGAAAGCAAAAATAGACGAGACGGAGCCAACAGAAATAAAGGATGCAGGAAATCAAAACGATATTTTGATATTTTAAAGCGATGAAAGAGAGAAAAAACGAACTGTAAAAAATTTAATTTGTCGCTTATCTATTTTGTAGAAACACCTGCTATTAACCTGACTTTTAATTAATCAATTGGTGTTAGAAATAGCTCAATATTCTTTGGTTTCGTCTTCCATGCTTCCTCTTTCATCCTACCCCACATATGCTCAATTATGTTCATGTCTGGTGACTGGGCTGGCCAATCCTGGAGCATCTTGATCTTCTTCGCCTTGAGGAACTTTGATGTGGAGATGGAAGTATGCGATAAAGCACCATCCTGCTGCAGAATTTAGCCTCTTTTATGGTTGGGAATATAAGAGGTAGCTAAGATTTTTTTGGTATTTTAGACTATTGATGTTGCCTTCCACCCTGCAGATCTCTCGCACACCCCCATACAAGATGTAACCCCAGACCATGATTTTTCCGCCACCAAACTTCACTGTTTTCTGGGTGAATCTCGGATTCATGCGGGCTCCAGCAGGTCTCCTGCAATATTTGCGGCAACTGTGGTGTAATTCAACAGAAGATTCATCTGAAAAATCCACCTTCTGCCACTTTTCCAGCATCCATCATTTTTACAGGCTGTGGGTCTTAGCAAATGCCACACGGTTTTTCAGTTGTCTTTTGTTTAGTGCTGGCTTCTGGGCACTGATTCGACCATGGAGGCCATTTCGAGACAGAATCCAACAAACTGTTATGGTTGACACAGGGACTTCAGGTGACCAGGTCTCGTGGAGCTCTGCTGCAGTGGAAAATGGGCTAGCCTTGGATTTTTGAGCCAACAAACGGTCCTCTCGAGCAGTTGTCTTGCGGGGTCTGCCTGACCTGGGCTTGTCAAAAACGTCTTCAGGTCAATTTGTACACAAGCGACAAGACTTTTGTCAGAGACTGTATAAGATCTAGTAGCATTTATGATCGACTAGATTTTTAAGAATTCTTACCATGTTGCTTACCAAGTTATTACCAAGTAATGCTTACCCCATTGTCAGATTTTATTTGCTTGATTTGAATACACTTTACCTAGATTTAAGTGAATCTTGCTTGTTTCAAGAAGACAATGTTTTTTAAGCGTACGGCACCACTGAAGGCCTAGTCACCAGTACAGAGGGAAACAAATACTACCCAAATATTTAAAAATGTAACTCTAAACCAGGGGTCACCAACATGGACCCGCAAGGACCACGAGTCGCCCGCGGGCCTTTTCTAAAAAAATAGCTCACCATAGCGCCATTTACCAGTGAGCTGCATCTAATTTTTTTGCTATTCTTTTTTAAATCACATTTGCATTGATGTGAATTTGAAAATGACTATATATATATATATATATATATATATATATATATATATATATATATATATATATATATATATATATATATAAAAACTTTAACAAATGTATCATATTCTATTAGAGGTAGCTGGTCTTGATTTTTGTATGTTACGTAATTGATAATCTGTAGAAACATGATGCAACGTAGTGCATGATTTGTTAAAAATTGTTAGTGGCTAGTGAAAATGTTGTAGAAGTGATCATTTGAAAATGTAAATACTTGCAGTAATTTATAGAAATAAAGTTTTGCATATCTGTTTCCTACCTTGTTAAATCATTGTTGATAATTATTGTGAGAAATCATTAATATGATCAGTGTCTTCACATAGATAAATATGATTAATTATTAATAACAACATATAAATAAAGGTAAATTGAGCAAATGTGTTATTTTAGAAGTCCGTATCAAACTGGTCGCCCTTCACATTAATCCGTACCCAAGAAGTAGCTCTTAGTTTAAAAAAGGTTTGTGACTCCTGCTCTAAACAGTGTTGTTTCAATTCCTTTGCAGGTTAAAGAAGGAACTCTGGTATACTGTTAAATGGCAATTATTTGAATGTGGTAATTGTGTGTGGGGCTATTTAAACCCTGAAAAGTGTTAAAATTATTTCTGTGAAAGTATCTCAACATTTTTCTCTTCAGATTCTTAAAGTATCTGAATCTCACTACATGTTATATATAAAATCCACTTGAGAGGGAAATAACCAGTAGCTTTGTATAATCATCACACTCATACAGTACCTAAACTGACCACTGAAAATTTGAACTTAAATAGCAACAAACTAAATTGGTATTATGTAAAAACAGCATGGAATAACAGTCTCCCGAGTGTCATCTTAACCAAGTGAGGCAAATAAATAGTGTTTTATTAAGGAAAGTTCCAAAATCATAAACAGAAAATAAGCACTGGTCAGACAATCATTAAACAACATTAACAGGTCGAAACAGTAATGGGAATGTAAAAAGTTAAATAGATTGATTGATTCTTTATTCATCCTAATGGAAAAATCACACCAATACCATATAAGATGAGATATACAAAAGAAAAAAAAGCAGGAAACAAAAGGATTGAAACAATAAGGCATCCATAATAGTTTTTTTTTTTTTTTGTCATAATTGCTTTATGTAGGAGTTAGGAAGGAGGATGGCGAATTTGAAACTGGATGGGTGTCAATGACAGGTTTCTGGTGACAGGACTGAGAAAGTCATGCTCGGGTCAGGTACCAGGAACAATGACAAGAACACTTCAAACAGGAGCAAGATATTGGAACACTGCCTGCCTTTGGCAGGTCTTGGTATGGACAGGTCATAAAAAGGTCACAGTCTACCTCTTTAGAAAGCTCAGCAGTGGAAGCCATTCCATCGGCCTCTGGCTGGATCTTGACAGTTGAGGCTACCTTGTTGTCCTTTGAAAGAAGCTTTGCAGGGGATGCCACATAGTTGGCTAGAAGGATATTTGTCTAGTCAAGCCTTTTGTGAATGTTTTTTTAGACAAAAGAGCTAGCGAGAATCTAGCAGTTTCATGGGCATAGATCTCATTCGTTTACTCAGACTTGTTTATGGCGGAGCATCTGGCCACTTTATGTTCCAGTATGCCTCCTGGCTAGGCACTCATCGCTTTCATGCACTCTGCTTACAATTTGCCAGTTAAGCGGTGTGAATACTTTCCGGATGCACTGTAGTTAATGTTCCCATCAAACAGCAGCATAGAAAACAAAATGGATTTCTGTGATTCTGTTCCTAGAAGAAGGGCTGAGCTGAGTTTAAAGACTAGGAGGGGACAACACCTTGTTAATGAGAAAGATTTAACAGCATTTTTTGAAAACAAAAATAAGCTAAATTGTTATAAATTGCTAGATAGTTAATAGATAATTTGCATTGTTCTATATGCTCAACCTGACTATGTTTTTGTATGCAAATGATATCAATCCAATACAAACCTAGAAAACAGTCATTTGGAATGATCAGCCAAACAATTACACAATTGTTTATAAATTGGGGCATTATAAATAGAATAGTTTTTGTTTATGTTCAGACAATGACAATCTTGAAATCAGAACTAGAATTTAGAGCTGTTTGTTTTGGTGACTGAAAAATCTCATAGGAATGCAATTGCAATTAGAATAGCAAATTAACAGGGTACTGTAAGTAATGATGTCATGACAATCATACATATATACAACTGATGCTTATGTGTGGCAGGCAAACTGTTTCATCTTCATTAAGGTACAGTATTAGAGTATGATAACAAATAGAGAACTATAGTGTGTATATATATATATATATATATATATATATATATATATATATATATATATATATATATATATATATATATTCCTTAAATTTTGTGTTTGTGTATATATTATACACATACTATACTGATATATATATATATATATATATATATATATATATATATATATATATATATATATATATATATATATATATATATATATATACCTAAGTCATAATATTTGTTTTTCACAGGTGTTACATCTATCAGCCAGATGGCTGATACTATTACTTCTATTTATTCAACATCAACAAATGCAACATATATTCGCCCCTCCACATTTTACATCACTGGACTATACAATATTCCACATGCAAAGTACTATTATTTGTTTCTTTGCTTTGTGTATATTGTAACATTTTTGGGGAATTCTTTTATAATGGGCACCATCTTTTTGGCAAGCAGTTTACACACAGCCAAATATATAGCTGTCTTTAACTTGGCTCTTTCTGACCTATGTGGAAGCTCTGCTCTTATTCCAAAACTCCTGGACCTGTTTCTGTTTGAGAATCAGAGTATATCTTATGAAGCCTGCTTGTCAAATATGTTTTTTGTTTATTGTTTTATGACCATGCAGTGTCTTACTTTGCTTGCTTTAGCCTATGACAGACTAATTGCTATTTGTTATCCTTTAAGGTATCATACTATTGTTACCAAAGCAGCAATGATTTTCATTATTGGGGTCATGTGGGTTCTATCTGTGAGTGTCAATGCTGTCCTTGTAGCTCTAATTACTAGATTGTCCTTCTGTAGATCTACAACAGTTAATAGTTATTTCTGTGATCATGGCCCTATATACAAACTAGCATGTAATGATAATACCATAAATTCCATAATGGGAAATGTCTGTACTGCTACCCTGCTTTACTTTCCATTAATATTAATAATTGCCTCATATGTTTGTATTGGTTTTGCATTACAGAAGATAACACATAGTGTTGATCAAGTCAAAGCTATGAAAACCTGCACATCCCATCTTTTATTAGTGGCAATGTTTTATCTACCAATAATTAGCATTTATACTGTAGCTCTTACCATGCGTATAGACACAAATATCAGGATAATTAATACTGCCCTCACACAAACAATTCCACCTATGTTAAATCCTATTATATATACCTTAAAAACAGAGGAGGTCATGCAGGCAATCAAATTGCTCTACAAACATGCAAGATGCACCTTAAATTAAATAAAAGTGAAATTAATGTATGTGTGTGTGTGTAATTTATATATATATATAAAATGTGTACATATTAGGTCCATATATTATACTTTTCTTTATATGCAAACTAATTTGTAATAAAAAAAAAATGTTCACTTTCTAAACAACAAGAGTCAGTAGAACTAAAATGCAAAATTACTGGTCGCATGAAATTAGAGAACGAATCCTAAGCAATATACACATATAATTCACTTTAAATGCCACAAACATGTGCAGCATTAAACTCTTGTGCAACCATTATATCCACATGTGAGGCTTCCTCAAACTGTTGCCACACAAATGGAAACATTCAGTTGTATGGACATACAGTTGTATGGTCTTTGTATGCTGTACCATTACTATTTACTGTACCTTGGAAAAAAAAGGTGATGATAAATAAGAGCATATTTTTTGCATAATACCTCTTAGCAATGTTTATGTAAATGGACAAGAATGAGCATGATATTTAAGTGTCCCATCAAAAATCCTTAACCTCAACTAATAAAATTTGTTTTATTATATGAGTGTTATGGTCAGGTGTTCACAAGCATTATAGACATTATACATTTTCTGAATTAACAAGCTATGGTACTCTGGATTGCCACACTTTGTGTGTGTGTACATACATCAGCACAGAAAATGTGTGTGGTCTGAGTAGCCAAGACAGGGGCAGGGCTCTGCTCAGCATGCATTTCCTTAGCGTTTGCATTAGACAGAATGTACACTTTGACTTAAATAACTGGTGAATTCTGGCAGTAGATAAAATATTCTGCCTCGAACCACCACAAACTCCACCAGTGATGAGTTCTTGCACCATTCAGTGTTGATGTAAAAAATCACAAAAATCACTGCTGCAAGCCTTACCACACACAGCTTCATTTTGTAATGTCAGATTTATTATACGATTCCTCTTCTTTTCTTTTAACTACCGTAATTTCCGGACTATTAAGCGCACCCATATATAAGCCGCACCCACTGAATTTTACAAATATTTTTATTTTTAACATAAATAAGCCGCACCTGTCTATTAGCCGCAGGTGTCAACAATAATGTACTTTACACAGGCTTTAACGAAAGACACGTTACACACGGTGTAATGGGTGAAATATGTTGAGCTTCCTTTAGGAGCATATTGGGAATAGCATGCCACTGCATTTTTCCAGTATTACTGCATGTGTTCAAGACGAGGATTATGTCTTTATTATTTTCTGATGTTTCTTTGGCTAACCCCTAAACGCTGTTGCCAAGAAAAAATAAAAAAGCACGAGTTTTGGAAACCTGTCTGTGCTTATATGATTTTTGTTTCAACTGGAGTTAGCACGCTATCCCTTGACCCAGACTCAATGCGCTACAATGGCTTGTATCTAAACAGTAGCCGACCAAGTAAGTCATTGTTCACTGTCTTCCTCCTTCCTTTCACAACAATTTTTCTCGGGAGTTTACCTTTTGGCATCGTCGTGTGTTTAAAAAAAGCGTTTTGGGGGGTGGTCACGTGACCCTGATCAAGATGGCAGCTTAAGAGTTTTGCTCCGCTTTAGAACTCCGTATTTTTTTTAATTCAGCCCTATTTTCTGCATAATTTGTGCTATTTCGATAGCGTGGAAGGAAATGGAAGGTGGTAGGGATAAGGATTTTCCTATTTTTTCATCTACAAGTTCACAGAAAAGTAAGGAGAAAAAGAATGGAGATGGAGAAGGGGAAGAGGCCAGTGCTGGCCTACAATCAGACACTTCACTTATTTTGAGTGAAATTAGGGCTGTGGGCAGGCGGCTAGACGGTATTGAGGGACAGTTAGGAAAAATTGCTTCCTCTGTTGCAGTCCTTGTGAATGCATTCGCTGCTCTCACTGTACGAGCCACTGACACAGAGACCCGTGTAACTGCAGCTGAGCAGCGGATCTCTGCAGTGGAAGACACGGGGAGTGCACATAGCAATCTGATGGCTAATTTGCGCGCTACCGTGGAGAAACTGCAGGCTAAAGTGGATGATCTGGAAAACCGGGGTCGCCGTAAGAACATGAGGATTGTTGGGCTTCCTGAGAAAGTGGAAGGCAGTGAATCTTTGACTACTTTTTTACAGTCTATGTTTCCGGTTTGGCTTCAGCTTCCCGCAGGTTTCCCTGCTATCGAGATCAAAAGAGCGCACAGAGCCCCCCTTCCGTCTCAATTAACACCGAATGCGCCGCAGAGGAGTGTTATTGTGCGGTTCCTTCCCTTCCCAGTAAGAGAGGCGGTTTTGAGAGCTGCCAGGAAAACACCGGTAAACCATAGTGGTGCAACCTTACGCTTTTTCCCAGATTTATCGGCGGAGATTGTGCGGAAACGGCGAGCGTTTGGAGGCATGTGTAAGAGAATGGTGGATCAAAGGTTATACCGTGGCTTTGCTTATCCAGCTAGACTCCGCTGTTTACACAATGGAAAGATAATTCTATTTGACACTGTGGAGGCATCTACTAACTTTCTGGACGCAGCCGAGTGATCTTTTGCTTTTCTGTAGACCATAGGATTATTCCCGTTTTTTCCCATTCCTTCAATCACTTCGAGGGTTAGGGTTTTTATTAGGGTTTTACAATTATGTGGCTTTTTCAGTTTGTTGCAGGACCACTCGGTGGAATTTTGTTTGTTTGGACAAACTTCGGTTCTATATTTAGGACTGTTATGCCGGTCTGCACTAAAGTTATTTATTTATTTATTTAATTATTATTTTTCTTTTTTAGTTTAAAAAAAACATTTAATTACATGTCCGCAACTTTTTTTTTCTTCTCTTTCTTTATAGGTTGTATTTTATTGATATTTTTTCTTGTTAAGGTAATATAGGGTGGACTTTGTTTATCTCTAGGAGTTTTTAAGGGGTTCTTTCTGTCTGTCGTGTTTCTGGGTGGTCAATGGAGGTGTTGATGGATAGTGTGTGTGTGACGAGTTGATATGTGAGTCCTATCGTTTGGGGATAGGGCAGAGGGGGGAGGGTTGGTGGGGGTTTTTGTTTATGTTTAGGACAGCCGGTTATGTTACGGAGTTATGTTGTCTTAATCCTACTTCTGTCGGTCCACAGCATTTAAATACTTTAAACAGCACTGATGTATGTCTGATCTGACTAGGGTGGAACATGAAGGGCATGGGTAACGTAGTCAAAAGAAAGAAAGTTCTGACATTCTTGAAGAAGGAAAGGGTAACTATCGCACTCCTACAGGAGACGCATTTGTCAGACGCCGAACATTTAAAGCTTAAAAGGGACTGGGTTGGAGAAGTATATTTTAGTTCTTTCTCGTCAAATAAACAGGGCGTGGCCATTTTGATACATAAAAATGTTCCTTTCATCTTAGAACAGGTTGAAAAAGATCCTGAAGGCAGATTTGTTCTGATTACTGGTCGCATCTTAGGAAAACCTCTTACTGTTTTAAATGTGTATGCCCCAAATGAGGACAGCCCTGACTTTATATCAAAGATGGTCCTATTGTTTAACCACAAGTGTAATGGCCTGGGGATTATGGCTGGGGACTTTAACTGTGTCATGGATGGTAGGTTTGACAGATCATCTTTCACAAGATCATCTGCCCGTGCTTCAAGAACTCTGCAAAATATGTGTCACGCTTCAGGCTTAGTGGACATATGGAGGGAGCTGCACCCAGGGGTCAAGGATTTTACATTTTATTCCTCTCCCCATAATTCTTATTCCAGATTAGACTATTTATTCTTGCCTTCCAGATTTGTTAATTGTGTGAGATCATGTAAAAATCGGTCCAGTGGTTCTTTCGGACCATAGCCCAGTGTATTTAGATTTAACAGGATTTTCAACCCCAAAATCGTCTTACTGGAAATTTAATAGTTCTCTCCTTAATGACAACGCGTTCTGCCAGTTTCTTGAAGAAAAAATAACCCAGTACTGGCAGGATAACGAATTCTGTCCAGTGGACAGCACCACTAAATGGGATGCGGCTAAGGCCACCTTAAGGGGCCACATTATCTCTTTTACCACGTTGCGTAAAAAACAGAAGGCAGAGAACAGGAAAACATTAGAGGAGGAGGTTAAAAGATTGGAATTGATTCATAAACTTTCACCCACGCAAAACAACTGGAATCTTCTAATTGGTGTCAGGTCTAAACTAAACTTAAACTATTCGGAACATGTAAAAAGTTAGTGATGTTCAGCAGGCAAAGGGTTTATCAGTTTGGGAATAAACCCACTCATCTTTTGGCATATCAACTCAAATGTGAACAGGCTAAAAGGTCCATTAGGGGCATTGAAATCGCTGAGGGAGTAGTTTCACATGATCCTGGTGTAATAAACTCCAGTTTTAAAGATTTATATGAGAATCTGTACACCTCCTCTTGCGCACCCCAAGACCCTGCCACGTTTTTGGATAGGATACCCCTACCCTCAATCTCAGACGAGGACCAGGCTTTTCTCAATACCCCTTTGACAAAAGGTGAAATCTTTGCCGCTATTCAGTCTATGCCTAGTGGGAGGGCACCAGGGAGGGATGGCTTTCCTCCGGAATTTTACAAAACATTTTGGCATATTTTCATGCCGGTAGTTGATAACCTTTTGGAAGACAGTCTTACTCCAGATTCCTGGAGGACTGCGTCTATTAGCTTGATCCTCAAAAAAGGGAAGAACCCGTTAGACTGTGCCTCGTATCGCCCAATTAGTTTACTTAATGTAGACTTCAAGATTGTGGCTAAAGCTTTAGCTCGTCGCCTGGAGAAGATTCTACCTAAAGTTATTAAACCAGACCAGACTGGTTTCATTAAATCTCGTTATGGTTCGGACAATGTTCGTCGTCTGTTGAACATAATACAACATCTGACTGTAGATGGTGACCCGGCTGCTATAATATCTCTGGATGCAGAGAAAGCTTTCGACAGGGTTGAGTGAAGGTTTCTGTTTCAAGTGTTGGACAAGTTCAATTTGGGCTCTAACTTTATCAAATTAGTGAGGCTCCTTTACTCTAGCCCGTCAGCTGTGGTTAATACTAACGATTTACTATCAGGTAGACTTTCGATCCAAAGGAGTTGCCGTCAGGGCTGTCCCCTGTCGCCACTCTTGTTTGCCTTATATATCGAGCCTTTGGCGGAAAGTATTCGCATGCATAGGGGCATCCGGGGGGTGATGGCAGGTGGGATGGAACACCGTCTTTCATTATATGCGGATTGTTTTTCTATACTTAAAACAGCCACAGTTATCCATTCCCAGTCTGTTGGAGACAATTAATCGTTTTGGTCAGTTTACTGGATATAACATAAATTTTGGAAAATCCCAGGCCATATTTTTAAATACCCCACAACCAGTTAATTTACATTGTCCCTTTCACATCACTGACTCTGGGTTTCTTTATTTGGGCATACACATAACTTCTGATTTAAAGGATTTATTCTCTAAGAACTACTCACCCTTAATGGCGAAAATTAAGCAAGACATGAATAGATGGGCCCCTTTACCAATTTCTTTCTTTGGAAGAATTAATACAATCAAAATGAATGTGCTCCCTCGTTTACTCTATTTATTTCAGTGTTTACCCTGTTACTTGGACGAGGACTTTTTTAAAGATCTGAATGCAGCTATTGGTAGGTTCGTATGGAACAATAAAAAAACCTAGGATTAAACTTGTTTCTCTTTTAAGGCAGAGGGAGGGTGGGGGTGGCTCTTTGCCCAATATGCAGCTATTTTACTGGGCTGCTCAGATGAAACAAATGCTTAGGTGGTTTTTAAATGATACAGACTTCTTGTGGGTCAGTATGGAATCTTTTGCATGTGCGCCAAGACTGCTAACATCCCTTCCATTTATCCATAACTTTAAGGAGGTCTGCCCAGTAGCTGGGAATTTTTTGCTTTTCAACACTCTTTTGGCTTGGGATGATGTCAGGAGATGCAATCCCCTAATTGCTTTGAACCCTGACTTCCCTGACTCGTTAGCCGGTATTGGCCTTCTGGCCTGGGCAGAAAAGGGTATATCTAATTTGGCTGATTTATTTACAGGAAAGGTCTTTAAATCTTTTGAGACACTTAGGATAGTTTACCAATCCCCAAAACAGATTTTTTTCAAATTTCTCCAATTACGTCATTTTATTCAGCCTGAAGTAAGACAGGGGAAAATTCGCTGGGAACTTTCTGATGTTGAAAATAATCTTCTTCTTCTGGGGGCACTAAAGGGGCAGATTTCTTATCTGTATTCTTTGTTATCAGGGACCTGTTCTCCATAGGATCCTTTGAGAAAGGTTTGGGAAAAGGATATGGGCCAGTCATTTACTGATGACGAATGGCTCTCCATACGAGAGGAGGTTTTTCATAAATCAATCTCAAGCGCTGTGCATAACCAAAACTTCAAATTTATATACAGGATATATCTTACCCAGTACGCCTCCACAAAATGTACCCAAATGTGTCTCGGATGTGTTTTAAATGCAAATCTGAAACAGGAACTTTGATGCATTTATTTTGGGACTGTAAGAACATCAAACCTTTTTGGCATGAGGTACATGATATGGTTCAGAAGACGCTGGATAGACAATTTACTTTGTCTCCAACTATTTATTTACTTAACTGCAAAACATCATTGGATTTCTCTACTGACTCACAGTCTTTGTTAAATATAATTACTTATCTGGCGAAGAAATGCATACTTATTCTCTGGTCATTTCCAAAGGTACCAACTTTAAAGATGTGTTTAGCACAAATGGCTAATCTTCTCCCTTTGGAAAAACGTACGTACGACTTACAGAATAAATCTGATGTATTCTGGCGGATATGGGCCCCTTTGTGGGATTTACTTACTCTGCAGGTAAGACCCTAGCCCTGATTTATGTTCTTCTTTTTTGTGTTTTGTTTACCCATTTGTAGTTGTTTCCATCATGTTTTGATTTGCCCTTTGCCTTTTCCATGGTCACCTTCCCATATTAGCATTATATTGTTGTTATTAATAAGCTTGAGTGTATGCTGTGTGTGTTGACTGATTGGCTCTGTTGTTATTTTGTTTCAGTGAAGAAGAAGAAAAAAACAAAAAACAAAAAAAAAAAAAAAGTTTTTTCTCCCGATGCCGTGCAGCTCAGAACACAGGTGAGGTGCGTTTTTTTCGTTTCCGTTCGGAAATTTCATTGGTCTAATGTTATGTCCCTCAGTTTTTTGGCTTGAAGTTTGTGAAACAGGGAAAAACCCAGGAAAAATTCATAAATTAGCCGTTTTGTTATTCAAGCCCACGGGTTCAAAGCGTAGGAAAAGTGGAGAAGTGATTCAGTAGGGATTCAGTATATAGGACCTTGTTTTCTGTCTTCTGCCACAAATCTTAAAATGGACTGTGGTTGTATCTTCTACCTGGACAATGATTGAAAACATTTATAAAAAAACAAATAAAAAATGGTTTACTACCAACAAAATCAAAGTCTAACCATGGTCATGTGGTCCCTGAGTTAAACCCCACAAAAATCTGTAGGGTGAAGTGAAGACGTGAATCCACAAGCATGGACCTTGAAATTTAAATGATCTAGAGATATTCTGCATGAAGAAATAATGTATTTATTAACTTATTTTTTAACTGTCATTTTGGGAAAGAGAGGTAGAACAAAGTATTGACTAAAAGAATGCCAATAAATGGGCCTCATATATAGTTAACCAAGTTTTTTTTTTTTTATTATACTCGTGTTTGCAATTGTTTTAGATATTTTAGTATTTTTGTAAAAAAAAGATCCAAAAATTAAACTAAAAAGACAGTATCTCACAGCTGTTTATGTTTATATTTCCAAAGGGTGCCAATATTAGTCTGACTGAGCACAAATCAGACACAAGGGCATCTAAAATTAATTTACAAAATTATGTCTTCTTTAATAGATACCTTTGACTATAATAAATAGCTTTAACTGGAAACTTTTCATTAAACTTTGTCTTTGGTTGAATCGTTACGTTTTATCAGCTGCTCCATCTGAGCTTTCTGGAATGGCATCATGCACTCTCTGAAGTCCTGAACCTGTTTCTTGCATTTCCGCCAGTCTACATGCTCTGCCATGCATTCTTGAATTGCATGATGTAGTTCAGAACAGCCTGTTCTAGAGATCAGCCCATCTACCAGATCAGGTTCCTCCTCTGATTTCCTCCGGTCATGGGGCAAGGGTGAAGAATGGGATGCCATTTTGTTTTAAATCTAAATTGGAAATAAAAGAGCAATATGTTGGCACATCAAGGTCCAGAAAACTTAAATTTTATTTTATAATTGATGTGGCTAGCTGTGGTGATTATTAAAGTACCGTATTTTCCGGACTTTAAGCTGCTACTTTTTTTTTCCATGCTTTGAACATTGAAAGCCTTCCACATTGGCTTAAACAATGAAGCGGCTAATTTATGGATTTTTCCTGGGTTTTTCCCTATTTCACAAACTTCAAGCCAAAAAACTGAGCACCATAACATTAGACCAATGAAATTGGCGAATGGGTTAAGGTGAACCAATTAAATTCTTTATATTAAATCGCCCTCCCACTGAATCGGCCCGCACCACATTATAAATATGGATGAGGTTCCTCTGACGTTTGACCTGCATCTCATGTGGACTGTCTACATGAAAGGCGAATCATTCATCATGATGAAAACAACAGGGCATGCAAGAACACACTTCACCTGTGTTCTGAGCTGCACGGCATTGGGAGAAAAGCTTCACCGATGGTGATTTTTAAACGCACGACGATGCCAAAAGAAAATCTCCTGAGAGAAATTGTTGTGAAAGGAAGGAGGAAGACAGTGAACAATGACTTTCTTGGTAGGCTAATGTTTTCTTACAAGCCGTGTTACAGTCACTGTCTTTTGTTAAAGCCTGTGTAAAGTTTATTAGTTTCAGTGTAGACACCTGCGTTTTATAGACAGGTGCGGCGTATTTATGTTCAAAATAAAAATCTTTGTAAAATTCAGTGGGTGCCGCTTATATTTGGGTTCGCTTAATAGCCCGGAAATTACGGTATGCTTGCAATAATAAGCCAATTAAATGTAGCTCTCAGCTTTGATCTAATAGTATGTCATTTAGATGTCTATGCACTATAAAACATCTAACAGCACACTCTATGATTTCATTTATCTAGAGAAAACACTATCGAGAATCAATCCACCTCTTACTACCTTCATTAAGATGCCATGGCTATAGAACCCATATATGTTATTCAGAAATGCAGAATAACAGAGCACTGCATCACAGACAGGTATCTCATGCGGCAAGAATTAATGGGATTACTAAAGCAAGATTAGTAGACACAAGTCTCCTTTCAATTCAGCTGCACCACATACAGTTGCGCTCAAAATTATTTATACCACTTGGACAAATCAATACTTTTTTTACTTATAAAAACTACAAAACTAATATTTATATAAGTTGTTATGCACAAACCCACATATGTGTTAGTTAAACTTCATTTGTATACCAATAGAGATGGCAAGAGATTCCCTTTTGAGCCTGTTCAAAATTAATCATACCCTATTCCCAATCTCAGAAAAAAAATCCTTCTTTTGTGAAAGTGCACATGGTTTCACACTCCAGTGACTATAATCAATTTAATAAATTTAGGTCTAATCAGTTAAAGCCTAATTACATTAAATGGTAAGACCTGCTCTGTAAAGTATAATTAAGTGGCAAAGCTTTAATTATTTTCAGTCAGAACTCAGTCATGATCTTCGTTTATATGTTGTCAATGCCCATAGTGGAGGCAAAGGCTACAAGGCCATTTCGAAATAAGTGAATGTCCCTGTATTAACCATACAGATTATCATCAAAAAGTTCAAGATGTTCAACATTGTCAAAAACTTAGATCTGAAGATTCTTGATGAAAACCCGGTGGCGTCAGCACACAAGCATACAGCGCGAGTGGTCAAGCAATGGTTCAGGGACAACAACATAAATGTTCTGGAGTGGCCAAGTCAGAGCCCTGACCTGAACCCAATTAAGAATTTGTGGAGAGAGTTGAAAATTCGGGTCATTTATAGAAAGCCTTCCAATCTCTAACAACTGAAGGCTTTTGCGAAGGAAGAGTGGAGAAACAGTGTAGAAATCTTGTGGAGACCTTGAAGAAGCATTTGCAGGCCGTCATTAAGAACAAAGTCTTTTTGATTGATTATTAAAACATTGTAATATAAAGGGTATGAATAATTCTGAATATGGTGATTTTTTAATATTTGTCAATAAAAACACATGAATTGGCATATTTCTCAAAAAATTACGTTGTTATTCTACCAGTTGTTTGTCACATATTAGATTATATTAGATTAGATTAGATTCAGATTTATTGTCATTGTGCAAAGTACATGTACTGCAGTGAAATGCAGTTAGAAGTGCAGTGGCCTGTTTACAATAGATAACAATAGATAAATAGGGTACGAAGTTCTTATATACAGGGGTGAGGGTAAATAATGTACAGATGGTGCAGTAGGTAATATTATATGGTATATAGAGTAATATACAATATACTGTGCAAAGAGTATTCATAGATAGACAAGTCAGAAGACAATATACTCAAATTACATGATATAGTTATGTACAAGTATGAATGTATGTATGATACAGTATAAATATGGGTGGAATGTACAGTAGTGCAAATGTTAATTAATTATGCCGCGAAAAGAAATGTGTAGTGGATAAGGAGTGGATAAGGAGTGCAAAATACACAGAACAATGACAGTGACAATGCAGTACTGAATCAGCTGTTCAGTGCAGTAACAGCCACAGGAAAAAAAACTATTTTTAGTCTGATTGTGCTGCTCTGAGGCACCTGTAGCATCTGCCTGATGGAAGAAGGGTGAATAGTCCATGGTTGGGGTAAGAGGTATCTTTGATAATGCCCCTCACCCTTTGCAGAGAGCGTTTATTGTAAATGTTCTCTATGGTGGGAAGCTGAGTGCGGATGATTTGTTGGGCTGTTTTCACCACCCTCTGAAGGGCTTTACGATCTGAAGCAGTGCAGTTTCAGTACCACACTGAGATGCAGTTAGTGAGGATGCTCTCAATGGTAATGGTATATTAAATATAGGAAACTATTATAAAACTTATTCATCACAGAATACAACTCAAAAACACTATGGAAATAACAAAGGTATGAAAAATTTTGAGCACAATTGTACATCACCATTGGACCCTGGGTTTTCTGTGCATTATAGTTTTCCAGTGGATTTCAATATAGGCATATTGTGGGTTTTTTTTGTGCAAATGCTACTTAAAAGAAAATATAAAATTATAAATGATTAAAAAAGTATAAAATGTTTAACAACAGCTTTTAACTGTTTTGTCTGACCTTTTCTCCCAAGTCAAGCTTTTCTTGAAAGGTCCATCTTAATAGCCTTGTAAGTATATCTGCAACCAAATCAAGTTCTCTGTAAACCATTTTGTAATAAATGTAAAAAAAACAAACAAACAAACAAAAAAAAGCTATTAAATCCACACGAATATTTTTGTGCTTGTGCAGTTTACTACAGATGCGGTCAACTAGCTATGAATATTGCGGTCTCTGACCATCCAGTCAAAGAACTTGAAAATGCTGATACTACTGTACACCTTCTAGAAGGCCCCAGAGTGTATAAGTCGGAATATGATTGGTTTTAAAGCAACAACTTCAAGCAACCTGTGCTTTACACTACAGACACTTGTAGTGTCTTTTTTTTGGCACTGGCAACACTTGGTGTGATGCCACATTATGCATTCTATGGCTGTCAATAGTATAGCCAAATAATTGTTTGTGCTTGTGCGTTTTCGTCTGAAATAGCAAAAAATATGTCAAAATGTGCACGCGCTTGAAGGGTAGACACCTTAATATTTGCTAATCTAGCCATCTACCTATATAAATGTTGCGTATAACTAGAGCTAATACATTTGTAAAGTTTAAAGAATAATCCAGAAATACAATCCAAGTTCATATTTAGGCCCACTGCACCAAAACGCTCCATCTGCATTAATATTAAAGAACATAAATACACAAAACGTGGGCAAAATTTTTGTAACCTTAAGGCATTTCGAACCCTATTTTTAAAATTTTTCCACACAAAATCTAAATCTTACCAAAAAAAAAAAAAAAAAAACATTTTCATAGTGACAATAAAAAATTTATTAACACAAATGTTAATGTACCTCTAATTCCAGTTGTATCATACTTGCGTCAGCTGGGGGTACCATATCGAGGTTGCACAATGACGTAGCTATCCATTCTCGCGCATGCGCACATTTTGTTTAGGTTACGATCTTGCACGATGTGCATCGCTTGTGTATGTAATTTTACAGTATTTTTCTTTTTAATTTCTTAACGTTTTTCTGGTATGTACGTGGGAAAGCTTTCAGAAGAAATGAGGTTTTCGCCTTAAATTGATCGAAAAATTATTGTAGGAGCTTCGGCCCTTAGTCAGTGGGCGTTAGTGCCATCTATTGATAAAAATTATGATGTGCAGCTCCAAGTAGATCTTATAGCCAATTATGTATCGCTGAAGCCCGGAGACCTACAGTGCAAGTGTAAGGGACTTAAGAAAGAAGGGTGAATCTTGTGATAGCAGACTCAATTCTATTATCTCCTAATTTTTCCAAAGGTTTTACTAGCTTATCTCTCCAACTCAATGCACCGATGCCATCAAAACCATGTGGGTTTAGCTGCATTTCCGTGTCTCCATAAAAAACACATTAAATAAACCAATCAAAAGCCCCAGGAGGTTTGTACAGCCTTCTTAGAGCCCACCCATTTGGAGCTATCCCACTTATTTAGAGGTGTCACTCCTATTTGTAACTGTCCTACTCATTTAGAGCTGTCCCACTCATTTGGAGGTGTCACTCCCGTTTGGAGCTGTCCCACTCATTTGGAGCTGGCTCCGACCTCTGATTATACCTCACTCCATGGATCGTTGTCGGCACCCACATTCAATGGACCAGTTTTTATTATATATTTATATATATATATTTATATATATATATATATATATATATATATATATATATATATATATATATATATATATATAAATATATATATATAAATATATAAAATATATATATTATAACATCACAACATATTATACTACAGCAAAGGACCAGACATGTATTTTCACTCAACTCTTTTTGCTTTATAAATTTTTTTAAGACAAGAAAATCCTTTTTTTTTTTTTTTTTTTTTTTTTTTTGCCCCTTTCCCTTTGGGATACGTTACACAAGAGCATCTCGTCTCCCAGGGATTTTTTCTCCTAGAGATTCAAATATAATACAGTGTTGAATATATGGACTTGTACTTGTTTAAAAAAACATGACATTCAGAATCCATTTTAAAAGTATGCATAGAACCATTAGTTGCAGCAATACATAAACCATTACAATACAAAATAAATAATCTCATTCATATGATTAATCTATCTGCAGATGATGACCCTTGCTTAGGTCCTAAACTGAAAAACAAAATACAGTCATTGATAGAACTCTGATAGCTTGGTAGAAAGCCAATGAATTTGTTTTCACATTTAGAACATTCACTGCTAAACTGGAAATTCAGGAAATTAACAATCCAATGGCTAAATCTACTCACAACCAATTTCTCTCTATCAGTTTAATAATTTAAACAATATTTTTATGCCTTAAACATACAGAATAAATAGAGTTGCAATGGATGAAAAAGCATGATGAATAGAATTACAACAGAGTTAAATATAAATGACTATCTAGTTCATAACAAAGAAAAAAAATGTCCAGCACAGTGTCCAAAGTTAAAACATAATGGGGATGAACAAGACAGAAGGGTGAGAGCAAGGGTGCATTAGGTTTTATGTCTTAGGTTTATTGTTCGTGTATTGTTTTGCGTTTAAAAGTTGTCTGCTGAGTCAATAAACATAGATTATATTTTGTTCTTGAAAATCAACCACTGCACAAGGGAATCTGACTAAAATAAATAATTATAAACCATGTCTAACAAAACGTAAAGGCTTAAATGTAATTAGGATGCACAGTTTAATCAGTAGTCATACAGCATACAATAATTGCCAGGGTGAGACAATATTTTTTTTATTTTGAGATTATTATTTTTATATAAAGAAGGTTTATATAATTTTAAGATATTGTATGCTCAGATCATTTTTTAAATATATTGTGATGGCTCAATATACAAGTGTATTGGTAAGTTTCAATCCTGCTGATTAGAGGGTGTGGTATATGACAGTTCCACTATGTGTGAACTGAATGCCTTGCTAAGGGTGGTCAAAACCACCCAACGCATCACTAGCACCCAACTAAGTGCCATTAAGCACCTTCACCACAGCAGAAGTCTGCACAGAGCACACAATATAATCAGGGACTCCTCAAATCCTAGTCACAAACTGTTTAACCTCCTTCCATCAAGAAGGAGATACAGAAACATATACACCAGAACCAGCACTGATGACTCACTGATGCTTTACTGATTTTACTTCTAGTAATCATCATGCACTTCTGCTCCACCCTGTATATTCTGAATCACATTAGGTTAATTATAGCTGTATAAAATTGTAAATTGATGGATATCCTAGGGTGGATTTTTTTTTACTCCACTCTAACTATCCAGCTATTAAGCCTGGATAAATGGAAAGGGTTGCATTAATATGAGCATCCAGCGTAAAACGTGCTAAATTTAACATCTAAATCACAAACCTGAATTCCATACTAGATTGGTCAAAGCCTAGGTTACCAACAACTGCCACAGGTATTGTTTGTCAACAGGGTATCAGTGCAAAAGGAGAGAGGAAAGACATGAAGAGAGACAGCAGGGAAAGGGAGCAGCATAGGAGTGTAAATGTTACGGTTGGTACTTTAAATGTTCTCACTACTCCTGGTAAAGCGAGAGAGGTAGCTGATGTGATGGATCAGAGAAAGGTAGACATGTGTTCAAAAGACCAAGTGGAAAGGGAGTAAGGCCAGGAACATTGGAGGTGGGTTCAAACTGTTCTACCACAGTGTGAATGAACACGGAAATGGTGAGTGGTGATCCTGTAGAAGACTAGAGTAAGATTGTAGTGGAGGTGAAGAAAGTTTCTAAGAAAGTTTCTGAGGGGTGAATGATAGGGGTAATGATAAATGTTGTGGGTTGTGAAAAATTCTGGATTGAGTTAGATTAGGATTAGGTTAGATTATTCTACTGATTAATCCAGCGAATTATAGAGTAATCGGATAAGAAGTAGTTTTTCTTTATTAAAGAGCAACAAAAATAAATAAATAAATAAAATGTCTCTTAAAACAAACAAGTACTTGTTTCAGATTAAACAAAATTTAAATTTTTATTGCTGAAATTAAAAACTAAACCCATTTAGTGCCATTTTAGTTGCCATATAACATCAAAATGCAAATACAAATATATAAATTTTAAAAAATCATAAATAAAACTATAAAAATAATTTTTAATTCTGCAGCGTCTTCTGTGTCTTGTACTTATTCATAGCGGTCCAGAGTTTAGTGGGCAGTGTATCAGTAAAAATGGTCAGCCGGAAAACATATTGCTCTGTGTGTAGATAAATGGACTGCACAAAAAATATTTTGCCTTGATGATTTTTTTGTATTCAAATTACTTGAGTTACTTGAGGAATCGTTTCAGACCTACTATAAATGGCCTTTAGAAAAGGAATGTGAAAAAACTAATGGTGGTTGTGCAAACGGATGGAAATGGCATGGAAACAAATACCTATTTAAAAAATGAGGAGGAGCACAGAGTGATGTATAAAAGTGAAGGAAGGTGCACACACAGGTGCACACAGGTGGACTATATTCTATGCAACCTTATTGCAATATTCTATAAGAGATGCAACCTTAAATAGATTAAAGACTGTATGGTGAAACTGAAGGAGGAAGACTGTCATTTCATTTACAGAAGAAGTAGAGCTTTTTTTTATTGCTTGATCCATTGACAAATTACTGCTAATTAAGGTGTTGGTACAATTATGCTAATAATAGTTAATAAAACAAACATTCCAGAACATTCTATTGTATAAAGAGCCTGCTGGTAAAACAAAAATATGCAATTTTTACAGTGTGTATAAAAGCATTACTGTCAGTTGATTTAGAACAGAGGACAGACCAACATCACATTGTGCTCATCAGGCAGGCCTCCATGGCCTGAAGCTCCTGCAGCTCTGTACAGTGAGCGTCACAGTGGAGGGTAAGGAGGCGTCGGGCTAAAGGTATTACTGAAAGAGCAGATAGCCCATCCCCTCTGCAAGATTAAAAGCAGTTTTAATGTTTTAATCAAGATAATTACATCACTTTAATAAAAGTTACTAATAGAGGTCGACGGATATGAGTTTTTCTCTGGCCGATGCTGATATTTGTAAATCAGAGCTGACATATGATGTCGATTTATTTTGGCTAATATGTTATTTTCTGATTTTCTTCTCATCTCTTTCTCTTTCTCATTTCTTCTTCATCTCATAAAATCTAAGGATAATAAAATAAATTACTTTGTAGAGGTATAATACTTTTACAGAAACACTTTTACACAGAAGTTACAAATGGATGAAGACACATATCAAAGTAAACTTGGAAATAACGCATGTGTCTTACCCATTGAAATGTAGCTGGGCAAGTTTATGCTGCTGTCTCCCAAGCTCCACACTGTCTTTCCCATACTGGGAACAAACTGCATCAATACTGTATTTTAGATGTGATGCAGCCTTCCTCCAAAGCCCTGAAAAACAGTACTAAGTTTATTACAGTTTACCTAGTTTTTATATATATATATATATATATATATAAAGTGATTATCAGTGCCTAGGAATAATTAAACATTGTAAATAATCAAATGCTAAATAAAAAATTCTCACCCATGGTAGCATATGCTCGTGCCGTTGCATCAGCTAATTCACCCTGCAGAGGGTGCACCTTCATTAGGAAACTGTCTGCTAGATTGGTTGCTATATGCAAGATACTTAGGGCACCATCTTAGTCAGGGGGAAAAAAACATTATATTAATTGAGGTATTTCTGCAATAAAATATTATTTATTTTGAAAATGACATTGATCAACACAATCATTAGGAAATTAATAATTAAAATTACAATGTATTTCTGGGTGTTTTGTGCTGCTGAAAATACCATTTGCTCACATTTTTTCTACTTGCACTCACTTATTTGATTGTTTTCCATGACTTCTACAGCTTGCTCCAACTGGTGCTGTAGTATTTGCATCCTTTTCTGCAGCTCCGTATTTAAGATGCGGTGATCACAGTGTGAACATACATGCATGTCCACACTCATCTAAAAAGACAAGCAAAGTTTTAAATAACATTAAGGACACTCACTACTTTACTGACACTGTCTACTTTATAAGGAACACCTGTACACTCATTCAGCAGTGCTGATATATAGATTAAGAGCTTCAGTTAATGTTCACATTAAACATTAGAATGAATAAAAGTTTGGTCTCTATGACTTTCATAATAGCATTGTAGTTGGTACCAAAAAAGCTGATTTAAGTATTTCAGAATCTATTGATCTCTTTGGAATTTACACAAAATGATGCAATAAATAAGACAATAACCTTGTGGTGGATGCAATGAAACAGCAAAATACCACTTTGGTAAGCTAAGAACAAGAATCAAAAATGGAACTGGCTTAGGTTAATAAATAATAAAAAAAAAACCTTTTTCCAATGTCTAATTTTCTGTGAGTCTGTGCCTTACTGAAAGGGATTGGAACCTTATGTTGTCCTCAGCTTTTGTAAATCCTCTGCCAAACATCAGTGTTCAATGTAATATGTTCTGAGATGCATTTCTGCTTGTAATGTTTAAATTCAATTCAATCTTTATTTACTACCAAGGTAGAACCTAGGTGATAAAAAGTGCATAATAGTAATAAAATAAGAGTTAACAAAAGTAATAAAATATAGCAATATCGTAAAAGAAAAAAAGAAAAAAGTAAATAGTAAGAACAAAAACAGAAGAAAAATAAAATAAGCATTAAAACACAAATAAAATAAACATGAAGAAGCAGAAGACTAAGTACTACAGAACAAAGGCTTTGGTGTATAAGTGGGTCTTTAGTTTAGCTATAAAATTAGAGAATTTCCTTTCGGAGGTGAGATCAGAAGGAAGGAATTTCAAAGCTTAGAAGCTGCCACTGAGAAGGCACGGTCACCCCACTATTTATATCTTGTTCTATGCACTTCGAGCAATGATTAGAGGACCTGAAAGTTCGGTAATGGGTGCACAGACGGATAAGTAAATTTAAATTTCGAATTCTTATTCCAGACACAGATTTTCTTTTAGCTCAAACCAGTCTGGTCATTCTCCTCATTATCAACCACGTGTTTTAGCCTGCAAACCTCAGGCCAGAAGCTCTGAAATACTCACCGCAGCACATCCAGCACCAACAATGTTTCAAGTCAGAGTTAAAAAAAAACTTCATAAAAATAATATAAACTACTTATATGCATAAAATACAATAATACAAATATATCAATTCAAAGGCATGCATAGTAACTATTATTATTATGTATATTATTGTGTGTAGAGTCAATGGTGACTGAATATTTTATTTAGCTGAATCATTAATTATGGGGAACTTGCCATGTTACCTCAAGAAAGTTTCCACATTTTTCACACTTAAGTCCATTAAAAGTTAATGGTAATATCTTGCTTTTATCAGCTAGTTCCAGCTTGCAAGCCTCACATTGACACTGGAAGAAGTACTGCATCAGCAGCAGGCACTGGCGCTTTTCAACATCCAATCTGCTACTGTGAGGACCTGGCAGGAAGTAAGATCATCAGTATATAGATGAGGTACAGCAGGTAGGTGAGGTACCTGCTTTTATGTTGTTTTTTGCCATGGAAATTTTAGTTATTGATCATAGAGCAAGTGATAAAAGTATGTGAGATACAGTTTATACTTATTATTATAACGTTGTAAATTATTACTATTTTAAATAAGTAGCCTTACATACTATTACCAAAACAATTTCCTTAATCTGATGCTGGTTTACCTGCTCCAAATTTATACATTTAAAAATAATAATGCATTCTTTCCCATTTTATGATTATCCAGTTTAACCCTTTCAACAGGTCTTTATATCGCCAATAGATAGAAGTAGTAATTAAATTATATATTCTTGGAATCTTGTAGATGTGTCATCTACTTTTTTACTAAGCAGCTTTTACTAGCTTTACTTGTAGCATACACAGACCAGGTTTACATTATGACCACTAAGCAGGCATAACATTATGACCACCTGCCTAATATTGTGTTGGTCCCCTTTTGCTGAAAAACAGTCCTTGACCTGTTGAGCATTAACAGCTTTTTCAGCAGTTTGAGTTACAGTAGCTCGTCTGTTGGATCGGACCACACAGTCTGAACTCGCATGCAGAAACTCATCCAACTGTGTGTACACTCACTCAGCTGTGTGTTACTGAGCAGCTACAGATCTTAACTCAAAACAGACACTCATGCTGATTCGGTTCACAAACATCCACAACACAACACTCATTTTATATTATATTATAAACAACCTCCTGTGTTTGCATTTTATGTTTATTTACAAGTACACTCCTGTATACAGTTCTCTTTTGCAGATTGTAAAACATTATACAGAAGGTTTACTGGCGGCTACACTGTCCTACAAACCCGATTCCAAAAGAGTTGGAACACTGTACAAAATGTGAATAAAAAAGGAATGCAATAATTTACAAATCTCAGTTATATTTTATTCACAATAAAATAGATAAAATATCAAATGTTGAAAGTGAGACATTTTGAAATGTCATGGCAAATATTGGCTCATTTTGGATTTCATGAGAGCTACACATTTAAAAAAAGTTGGGACAGGTAGCAATAAGAGGCCGGAAAAGTTGAATGTAAATATAAGGAACAGCTGGAGGACCTTCTGGAGTGTCTCTCAGAAGTCAAGATGGGCAGAGGATCACCAATTCCCCCTTTGCTGTGGCGAAAAATAGTGGAGCAATATCAGAAAGGAGTTTCTCAGAGAAAAATTGCAAAGAGTTTGAAGTTATCATCATCATCAACAGTGCATAATATCATCCAAGGATTCTGAAATGAGAATTAAGTTTGTGTTTGAGTTCAGATTTGTAGCTCAGTAACACACAGTTTAGTGAGTTTGTGCATGTGAGTTCCAGTTCAGTTCTGTGTGTTAAGGAGCCTGACGGCTTGCGGGAAAAAACTGTTGCACAGTCTGGATGTAAGAGTCAGATTGCATCGGAACCTCTTTCCTGATGGTAGAAGAGTGAAGAGTGTGTGTGAGTGGTGTGTGGGATTGTCCACCATGCTGTTGGCTTTGCAGAGTGTGGTGTAAATGTCTGTGATGGAGGGGAAAGAGACTCTGATGAGCTCTGCTGTCCACACTATTCTCTATAAGGTCTTGCAATCTAAGACGGTGCAATTCCCAAACCAGGCAGTGATGCAGCTGCTTAGGATGCTCTCAGTGGTCCCTCTGTAGAGCATAGGCAGGATGGGGGAGGGAAATGGGCTTTCCTCAGCCTTTTTAGGAAGTAAAGGCGCTGCTGTCTTTCTTGGTGATAGTGTTGAGTGACCAGGTGAAGTTCTCCACCAGACGAAACACCAAGAAATTTGGTGCTCTCAATGATCTCCATGGAGGAGCCATCGATGATGGAGAATCTGTGCTCTCCTAACCATCTCTTTAGTTTTGTCAATGGTCAGAGACAGGTTGTTGGCTCTACACCAGGCTGCTTACTGTTGCACCTCCTCTCTGTATGCTGACTCATCGTTGTTGCTGATGAGACCCATCACAGTTGTGTCATCTGCGAACTTGTTGTGATTCGAGCTGTGTATTGCTACACAGTCGTGAGTCAGCAGAGTGAACAGCAATGGGCTGAACACGCAGCCCTGAGGGGCCCCAGTGCTCAATGTGGTGGTGCTGGAAAAGCGGTTTCCTATCCGGACTGACTGAGCTCTCCCAGTCAGTCCAGGATCTAGTTGCAGAGTAAGATGTTCAGGCCCAATAGGCTCAGCTTTTCAATCAGGTGCTGATGGATAATTTTGTTGAATGCTAAACTGAAGTCTATGAATAAACAACATTCATACGTAAGTGTGATTATTGTCCAGGTGGGTGAGGAGCAGATGGAGGGTCGTTGTAATGGCATCATCAGTGGAACGGTTTAGACAATACGCAAACTGCATTCGGTCCAATAAGGGTGGTAGCTGGGTCTTTATGTGCCTAACGACAAGCCTCTCGAAGCATTCATCACGATAAGTGTATGTGTGACGGGACGATAGTCATTGAGGCAGGAGACTGTAGACTTCTTCGGCACGGGGATGATTGTGGTTGTTCCTACATGCCTCAAGACAACTGCGCTGCTCAGGGAGATGTTGCAGATTGTTGAAGATGCTCAATTGTAAAGAACGCACGGGCACCCTCAAAAATAAACTACAGAAATGCCTCCATCAAATTTATATGCTTTTTAAATCTCCTGATCAGTTAAGTAATTAAAATGCAACATGAAGTTATGCTCAAGTGGCTTTCTCCTAGCTCAGACTGTAGATTCTTTTAACCAGTGACAATCATGACATATATTTAGACAATAGTTTAAACATGAATTGAAGCAAACTGTTTAATTACATGTCTGTTCACATGTATTAATTGTATTTTTTTTAATTCCTTTGGAGTAGTTAGACGAGACACACCAATTAAAGATCAAAAAACTTGAAAAAACAGACAACACATAACAGTTTTCCAATCTGCCCCAGTCCAGTTTAAATGAGCATTGGCCCATACAAAATGTGGCATTTCTGGGTCATGTTCATGGCTTTTTGGTTTTTGCATGATTGAGCTTTAACCTGCAATTGTGGATGACACAGCAAACTGCCATTACAAGCAATGAGGTGTTTCTAAACTTATGCAGTGACTTCCAATACTTTCAAAGATTTCTCCAGATTCTCTGAATATTTTAATGATATGTATTGTAGATGATAAGATTATGAGAAACATTATTCTGAAATTGTTTCACAACTTGCAAATGCAGATTGGTGAACCTTTGTCCATCTTTACTTCTTAGATACTCTGCCTCTCCCCAATCATGTTACGGACTTCCCAAATAAACTAATAAGTTGCACACTGTTTCATTTCCTTTTGTTGCCCTGTATTTAAATTTTTCAAAGCATCCTGACTTTTTTGGAATTGGGGTACTCCACTATATTTGGGTAGGTTAGTTTAGAAATATCTGGCTATCCAGTTCATGTTAAATATCATGCAGTAATTCATACCAAATTTAGATTTATACGTGCTATTTGAACAAAGCATACCATTGTATGTGAACAAAGCATGTCATTGTGTTATTTTACACTAGCCTAAATTATTTATTAAGCTAAATGCCTGGGGCCATTCTACTACATCCGAGATCAAATGACACATCCAAAAATGATTTCATTATGGTAATTATGTTCAGGCTAATTAGGTGTGAACATAATTAGTAGAGCAGAATTGAGTTTATAGAGACACTTGTTGCTAAAAACAATATTGGAAAACCATAATTAGCAATGTTGAGATACCAACATCTGATTCAAGGTGATGTCTGATGTAAGAATATTGCTGCTCTGATTTCCATGCAACTTGTAAATATGATAAAAATAACAATCTTTCTATTATTCTTTTTCGTTGACACTTAACAACCATTCTGTTTAATGATGTAATTTTGATTACAGATTCATGAATAGAGAACTATGCTATTAAAAACAAATTCATGTATACTAGGGCTGTAACGGTACACAAAATTCATGATTTGCCAGGTACCTTGGTTTTTAAGTCACAGTTCGGTACAATTTCAGTACAGTTAGGTAGGAGAATTTGCAAAACAAAATTGTCTTTTTTTTATTAATGCAGTTTATTATTATTATTATTAACATTTGTGAATATTAGCAGATTACCTTTCTAAAATGATTTAAAATAAAATGCCTGCTTGGTTAAATAATATATCAAATATATATTATATTGATTCATTTGAGTAATCGATTAAATTGGCACAAATTAAATTGATTTAATAAAATGAATTAATAGAAAAATGTAATTCAATATTTTAAATTTGTTACACCCCATTTGGGTAATACAGATGTATATGTAAGTGTGTGTGTGTTTTACATTTAATATAACATTTTCTAAATTATCAACTTATTTCAGCATTAATAAGCAGCATAATTAATAACAAATGTCTTTCTTCCTTCCATCCTTTAGTTATTCACTCCCTCAATATGCAGAATTAACAGGATTTTCTCCTTTAAAGAAAAATTCTTGAAGAAAAAGCTAAAGAATCCATATCGCTAGACTGTCATAAAACCAGAAGTGGTAGCAAATTCACGCGTACGCAAAACAACGTACATGTCGTTACTTATTTTAATTATGTTCCGCACGTAAAAAGGATTGCATTTGGTAGACTTATGTTCTAAATCAAAAGCCCTGTCCCGAAAAGGTTCGGTATGAATTTATGTACCGTTACACCCCTAATGTATACCAATTTACATATACTGTATTTGAATTTTATAAAGCTGCTTTGTGACAGTGTTTACAAGTCCTCTGTTAAAAGCAAGATATAAATAAACATTTGAATAAAGTAAATTGAGTTTTGTCCAGATTGAATAATAATTTTTTTTTATAGATTTTCTTTTTATTGACCTTATGCACCTCCTTAAGACACTAAATGTAAGATTTTTGCCTCAATAATGATCTAAATAAAAATTATTTTTGACATGAATATTGACATTACTACCCAATCCAAGGATGTTAGAAAACCCCATTTCTTACCGTAACAGTGTAACAGCTCCTGCCCTGCAGCAATGTTTCTGCAAGCACGGACTGTTACTCTAAGTCCCGAAGAAAAATACTCAGGACCACTAGAGCCAGATGAACGGAGGCCCAGACTGAAGGAGATACTCGTGTTAGGCTGACAGGCATGGTTGAGCAAACTGAGGATGGGGAACACTGCAGTGGCAATGCGTAATTCTTTACTGGACTGCACTGGTAGGCTGGTGTCCTCTAAAAGAAAGGTTAGAATTAACAGATGCTCAATGGAGCCCACAATATTGCTTATTTTTACACTTACCAGTAGGTAGTACAAAAAAATTATATGGGACCAAAATAAAATACTGTATACCACGCTTGTGAGTTTCCTTTTTAAAATATCAGAATAAAAAATTAACTAATCCAGAACCAACATCGGAAACAAGAAACAAAAATGAGCATCATCACCATTTTCAAAGGAGTACAGGAGATGGTATAATATTAACAGTTCTACACAGCCAGATGCTGGATTAAAGTGATTCTGCATTAATGCAATTAAATTGAATTTAAGTATATTAAAAAATTTAAGTATGAAGAAAAAAAAAATAATAATTACAAAAAAAAAGGCAACAGCATACAAACATACGGAAGTGCATTGCATTCACAAAGAGAAAAAAAAAAAAAAAAAACAGAAAGGATCTTATAATTATGACCTAATATTTCAATTATGAGAATCTCAATTACGACTTCTCATAATTATGAGATCCAGTGTTATGTGCTAAAATGCTCCCCTGCCACAGACTGCCCCCACTTTTCAATTATGAGATACTAAGTCATAATTATGAGATCAGGATCTCAATTATGATATACTAAGTCATAATTATGAGGTCATAATAATGAGACTAAGATCTCTTAATTATGATATTAAGTAATAATTATGAGATAGTAAGTCATAATTATGAGATCCTTTCTGTGATTGTTTTCCTCTTTGTGAATCTAATGTGCAACA
The DNA here is from genome assembly GCF_946808225.1 of Silurus aristotelis. Lineage (NCBI taxonomy): Eukaryota > Metazoa > Chordata > Actinopteri > Siluriformes > Siluridae > Silurus > Silurus aristotelis. The sequence continues at coordinate 10,654,505 of NC_139591.1, forward strand.
ACCACATTAAATTCAGTTTAAAAAAAAAATTGCTCTTTGAAATGGAAAAAGAATTACATTAAAAATTCAGAGCACCCTAAATAGATAAAGGAGGTATGGGTGGAGTTACCTTTCCCCTTCTTCCATATAATTGGTGCCTGCTTGTGGCAGCTTGGATATATAAAACAGCACAAATACTGACTTTGGTGTATTTTTAATTGATAAATCGTACCAGTGATAGCTTTATATACATTTATTGTCTAAAAAGGGAGACACTGTTTCTCTCTGCCTTATGTCTTAACCACTAGCCCAAACTGCAATAACCATAATGTAATATACAGAAAATAACCCTTAAACCTGTTATTCTCCAACATTAATGCACCCCAAACAATTGCAGCGTGTAAATAATTTATAATGGCAGGTTTGTTAATATAATATAATCACTGATAAACTTGACCGATTCCCGATGACCGTGGTATTGTGATATCATATTCGTAGGTAGTAGGAACAATAATATAAATCATACAAGCCTACTGAAAATCTGTTCAAATGTAGATTTATACCTTTGACTTTGATTGCTGTCACAGCCTGTGCATTACATCTGAGTTGCAACATGTGCCTCAGAGCTGTAGCTCCTAGCAGACTCTTCTCAGAACACCAACACACACGCCCTTCTTCGTGATCATGGCATGGGGTCTCTTCTTGTGCAATTCTCTGACTGATTGCTGCCATGGTTAGAGCTAACAGGAAGCACAGATTATGGCTATGTTTCTCCACATGTGTTAACAGACTATAGATGCCCAGGTATGACTTCCCATAATAACAGCTTGAATAATTGGAGCCTTTAAAGCACTGGTTAGAAATCAGAGGTGCTCCTACATTCATTTCTGACACCAAGCCAAGACTGTCAGATGTTTCACTACTTGAGCAAGACTTCCCATCACTTCTGACAAAGGTTGCTTTTGGCAGTTCATTAACCAAATTTAAAAAAATCTTTCTTGCTCTCTGGACTTCCTTTATCCCAGCTTTTAGGGTCACTCGCAGGGCCAAGTGTGCAAACAACCCAAGAGCCAGTAACTCTGAACCAAGAGGACACTCCCAGCAGTGGTACTGGTCCCATGCCTCCATTTCACAGCTCTGTTTACAGTATCTGGCATAACTGCAGCTCCGACATGGCACAGAGTAAATATTCTCAGACAAACAGTGATGGCAATGCCTAGGCTCACTTGTGAATATGCTGGCTTGGATAGTCTTTTTGTACTCTTTCTTGATGGGTATAAGAACAAAGCTGAATGCTTCATCTTCAACCATTATTTCCCCTGCTAACTTGTTCTCAGTGGCCAACAGGTAGCGCCCCTTATCAGGAGTAAAATTAACAGATACTGCAGGTGACGATCTGGCATTAACATCCTTATTCTTTTCAGTTTGTGGTGTCTGATGCTTAGGAGTTACTTTCTGAAATTCCTGCATTTTAACAAGACTTGTACACCGTAACTGTCTGTCCATCAGTTTCCTCTGCAGGTTACTTGGGTAACCTTCATCAAAGGCCTGCTGGATCTCCTCTAAACATTTCTATATAAAGAGAGAATAATTAATGTACAAATGGACAGTGCTTTACAGAAAAAAGAAAAAAAAATATTTTAACACTTAAAAGATGCTTACAGTGTAGAGACCAAGATGAAACAAAGCAGCTGAACGATTGGCATAGCATAAAGATAGTTCTTCTGTATTCTTTTCAGCATGACACACACCCTGAAATATATAACAAATACACATGCCATTATCTGCTTTAAAAGACAACTATTTTTGAAAAAAAAAAATTTTTAAAACCAGTGATACTGATATGATTTATAACAGGATAGTAATATTGAAACAACATGCTCTTCAAGAAAGTATTTAACACTTCAAACACATATTCTACAGATTCTACAGTGTTATTCAATTCTATTCTATTGAATTATTAACACTTGTGTTTTTATTACCGCATAACATTTATATATGCATTTTTATATGCATTGTGATGCAGAGAATGGGTTAAGTGTAGACGTTTTACTTTTTCCACACACAGTCTGCAACAAGCTAATTAAAAGAGCACTCTGTCAGGAACGTTGTCTGTTCCAGCAGACTTCCGTTTGTTAACTCTCCATAGTTTTCCTCACTTCAGCTGTGGTTAGACAGAGCACCTGGCCACTGGGTGGAGGGGTAGTCTTCCTTGCCTTCACGTTGTTCTGCACCTCAAACCAGACATAGAATTCGTTCAGCACATCTGGGAGGCAGGCGTCAGGGTCACAAGCGGGTGAAGACATCTTGTAGCTCGTGATCGCCTGGATGCCCTGCCACATGCGACGGGTGTCTCCACTGTCCTAGAAGTGGCTGTGGATTTGCTTGCCGTGTGTGCGCTTTTACCTCTCTGATGGTACGGGACAGTTTGGCCCTTGTTCTAAAGGCTGTCTTGTCCCCTGCTCTGTAGGCAGAGTCTCTAGATTGTAGCAGTGCACACACTTTTGCGGTCATCCACGGCTTCAGGTTAGAGCGTGTACTGATGGTCTTGGAGATGTTCAAGTCATCAATGCATTTGCTGATGTAGCTGGTCACTGATGATGTGTACTCCTTCAAGTTAATGGAATTGCCATTTGTTGCAGCCTCCCTAAACATTTTCCAGTCAGTGCACTCAAAACAGTCCTGAAGAGCAGAGGTGGCCAGGTTTTTACCTGTTTCGGAACCGGTTTAAAGTGTCTGACGCGAGATCTGTATGCTGGAATTATCATAACAGAGATGTGGTCTGAGTAGCTGAGGTGGGGGCAGGGTTTTGCACAATACGCACCGGGGATGTTTGTGTAAAGAAGATCCTGCATGTTCGCCCCTCTCGTTGCAAAGTTTTGCATGGTTAAAATCTCAATCAATAATACACAGTCCGTCGGGGTAAGCATGCTGCAGGTTGCTAATAGCCGCATAGAATTCACACAGTTCCTCCTAAGCATTAGTGCTAATAGTGGGAGACAAGCACAGAGTTCTTGCACCATTTCCTGTTGATATAAACACACACGCCACCACCGCGAGTCTTACCACAGAGAGCTGTATTTCTGTCGACACGAAATGTGTCTAGCCCATCTAGATGGATGGCGGCGTCCGGAACTCTGCCACTGAGCCACGTCTTCATAAAAACAAAGATGCAGCAGTCTTTAAACTCTCGCCGCATGGTCCGCTGGAGTTAGATGTAGTCCAATTTATTGTCTAAAAGTAGAATAGACAGGAGATCCGGGCGTCGAAGCGGCACCCACCCGTTTGCCGCACTTTCGCTTCCTTGAGCGACACTTCCGACGTCCCCTCTCCCAGCCACTGGCATCAGTCGCAGCAAGCAGAGGTCACAAAGGTTATTAAGTACATCCTCATGCAGATTTGTTGTTGCAGATTTCTGTACCGTAACAGCATCTGCCAGTCGTATACATGAACAAAGCTGTCTCCGGTGTCCATATATAGATAGTCCTCTACTTACGCTGAAAATACATTACGACAACCACATCGTAAGTCAAAAATATAGTAAGTCCCAATAGCTTCTGATCTTTACTTGATTGGTACAAAGGCGTGATCCGAATTTTGTGTGTGAAACACACTCACAGAAGCATAAATCTGTCCTCACCTCAGTGTAATATAGGGCAGCAGAAGTGTAGTCCTTCTCTTTAAAGCTCACATTCCCTTGCTCCCTGAATCTGGCTGCACATTCAGAAGATTTCTTTACAGGATTCTTCTCAGATATCCTGGACAAAGCTTCAAGATCTTCTGGCCTATAAAGAAAAAATTATTTAATGAAATGCACAACCAATAAAGAGAAATTAATTTAACGATATGCCATTTTTCTAAATCCCCTAAGAGATTCCAAAACCCAAACTTAGCAGACCCAAATATGCCTTTAAGGTATTGTGTGAATACATTTAATACATAATTTATTATATCTATTTGAATGAATTGAGCACAGCCTCACAATGTTGACTAAAAGACAGGAGGTAGCAGAGTTAAAGATGTTGAGATTTTCATTGGGAGTGACAAGGATGAACAGGATTAGAATAGAGTTTGAGAGCGCATGTAGATTTTGGGGACAAAGTGAGAGAAGCCTGATTGAGGTGGTTTGGACCTCTGGAAGGAGGGGCATGGGGTTTATCGGTAGAAGAATGCTGAGGATGGAGCCACCAAGAAGGAGGAAAAAAGAAAGTTCATAGATGTGGTGAAGGAAGACATGCAGGTGGTTGGTTTGAAAGAGGCAGATGTAGAGGACAGAGTAGTGTGGAGTTGGATGATCTGCTGTGGTGACCCCTAATGGGAGCAGCCGGAAGAGGAAGAAGCGCACAGCCTCACAATGATTGCATGGCAGGGAGCAACCATGTTCTTTGTAAACTTCAACAGGTTTTCTTTAAATTACTGGTGATCCAGTGCTTAAAAGATTACACCATTATTTGAAAAAAATATTTGTTTTTCCCCCATTATAGTTCTTACCTTTTGATATCAGTGCAGTATTAAATTGCAGTGATTTGAAGCAGAATGTTACAAATATCTAAAGAAATTAATGTTAATGAAAACATCCTCACTAGACATACATTACATGTGAAAAGGATTGTGTGTGCTACTGTGTATGACGTTTAAAAAAAAAAGGTCTTTAATATATGGGTATTTGAGGACTAAATTGTTCTTCTCCATGAGCTTATCTGATATATATATATATATATATATATATAAAATATACAGTGAGGAAAATAAGTATTTGAACACCCTGCTATTTTGCAAGTTCTCCCATTTAGAAATCATGGAAGGGTCTGAAATTGTCATCGTAGGTGCATGTCCACTGTGAGAGACATAATCTAAAAAAAAAAACTATTAACTATTTATTTGTATGATACAGCTGCAAATAAGTATTTGAACACCTGAGAAAGTCAATGTTAATATTTGGTACAGTAGCCTTTGTTTGCAATAACAGAGGTCAAACGTGTCCTGTAGTTTTTCACCATGTTTGCACACACTGCAGGAGGGATTTTGGTCCACTTCTCCACACAGATCTTCTCTAGATCAGTCAGGTTTCTGGCTGAGAAACACAGAGTTTGAGCTCCCTCCAAAGATTCTCTATTGGGTTTAGTTCTGGACTGGCTAGGCTACGCCAGAACCTTGATATGCTTCTTACAGAGCCACTCCTTGGTTATCCTGGCTGTGTGCTTCGGGTCATTGTCATGTTGGAAGACCCAGCACCGACCCATCTTCAATGCTCTAGTTGAGGGAAGGAGGTTGTTCCCCAAAATCTCTCAATACATGGCCCCGGTCATCATCTCCTTAATACAGTGCAGTCGCCCCGTCCCATGTGCAGAAAAACACCCCCAAAGCATGATGCTACCACCCCCATGCTTCACAGTAGGGATGGTGTTCTTGGGATGGTACTCATCATTCTTCTTCCTCCAAAAACGTTTAGTGGAATTATGACCCAAAAGTTCTATTTTGGTCTCATCTGACAACATGACATTCTCCTTCCGTGCCATGCATGATTTCAAACCATGACGTCTTAGTGTATTACCAACAGTAACCTTGGAAACGGTGGTCCCAGCTCTTTTCAGGTCATTGACCAGCTTCTCCCGTGTAGTTCCGGGCTGATTTCTCTGAGCCCCAGTCCGAGGGAGATTGACAGTCATGTTTAGCTTCTTCCATTTTCTAATGATTGGAGGTGGACATTTTAAAGGCAGACTAACAGGTCATTAAGGGTCAGAATTCTAGCTGATAGACAGGTGTTCATATACTTATTTGCAGCTGTATCATACAAATAAATAGTATAAAAATCATATATTGTGATTTCTGGATTATTTTTTTTTAGATTATGTCTCTCACAGTGGACATGCACCTACGGTGACAATTTCAGACCCCTTCATGATTTCTAAGTGGGAGAACTTGCAAAATAGCAGAATGTTCAAATACTTATTTTCCTCACTGTGTATATATGTATATATATATATGTATGCTCTGACCACAGACATTGGTGGAATTCTTTGACTGTCAGGGAAAATATCTAGATGAACAAATGGGTGTCAATACGATGTGAGCCAAATCTTGTGAAGATTATCGAAAATGTTAAAATGTATAGCAGTTAGATGAATGCATTCTAGCATGTTACTGTAACCCTCGCACAAGGTAATGGACCTAAAGAACCATCCTTGTTTAAATGAAAATCCCTGTTTAGGAACTTTGCTATTAGATTTAGTAGCCCATTATGGGCAAACAAATATTCTTTTGATAAATTTTGCAATGCTAAAAATAATGTGTGCCAAAATTAGATAAAATATAGATTTTACTAAATTAACCCAGCCATTAGAGCTGCATAAGCCAGTGCACTCTTGGTGCTCATCCCAAGCCCAGAAAAATGGGGAGGTTTGCGTTAGGAAGGGCAACCAGTGTCAAACATGCCAAATCTAATATATACAGATCACAAACCTAAATTCCATAAAGGGATCGATCAAGGCACGGGTTACCAACGACTGCCACAGGTATTGTTAGCCAACAGAGAACTGGTGGAAAATGGGCTACTGTTGGCCAAAGGAGTAGAAAGAGAGAGGGAAGATGTCTACAGAAACAGTAGGGAAAGGAGAAGTGTAGGAGAGTGGAAGTTAGAGTGGCAGTTTAAATGTTGGTACTAGGACTGGTAAAGAGAGAGGGGTAGCTGACATGATAGAGAGGGAAAAAGGTAGATATGTTGTGTGTTGAAGAGGCCAGGTGGAAAGGAAGTCAGGAACATTGAAAGTGGCTTTAAACTGTTCTATCTTGGTGTTGGTGGAAAGAGAAATGGTGTAGGGGTGATTCTGAAGGCAGAGTACAAGATTGTAGGGGAGGTGAAGACAGTTTCTGATAGAGTGATGAATGTGAAGCTGTACGTTGAAGGGGTGATGATAAATGTAATCAGTGCATATGCTCTATAAGTGGCTTGTGAGATGGAGAAAAAAGAAAAAATTCTGGAGTGAATTAGATGAAGTGGTAGATGGTGTACCTAGAAATGAAAGATTGGTGATTGGGGCAGACTTTAATGGGAATGTTGGTGAAGGGAAGAGAGGTGATGACAAGGTGATGGGTAGGTATGGCCTTAAAGAAAGGAATGTGGAGGGCAGATGGTGGTATGCTGTCGTATGCTTTCTCTAAATCCACAAACACACAATGAAACACCTTCTGGCCTTCTCTATACTTCTTCATCAACATTCTCAAAGCAAATAATGCATCTGTGGTGCTCTTCCTCGGCATTAAATCATACTGTTGCTCACAGACGGTCACCTCTTCTCTCAGCCTGGCTTCCACTACTCTTTCCCATAACTTCATGGTGTGACTGATCAATTTAATTCCCCTGTAGTTACTGCAGGTCTGCACATCTCCCTTTTTCTTAAAAACTGGTTCCAACACACTCCTTCTCCATTCCTCAGGTATCCTCTCACCTTCCAGAATCTTGAATCACTGCCATCTCTCCTAAACATCTCCATGCTTCTACTGGTATGTCATCTGGTCTTACTGACTTTTTCACTCTCCATCCTTTTAAATGCTGCTCTCACTTCCTCCTTACTAATCCTATTCACTTTCTGCTTCACCATCTCCACATCATCCAAACTTTTCTTCTCTCTCTCTCTCTCTCTCTCTCTCTCTCTCTCTCTCTCTCTCTCTCTCTCTCTCTCTCATTTTCCTCATTCATTAGCTGCTCAAAATGCACCCTCCATCTTCTCAACACAGACCTGCAGTAACTACAGGGGAATAAAGTTGATTAGTCACCAGTGTTGGGCAGCAACTAATACTGTAACGCGTTACTTAAAAAAAAAAAGTAACTTCGTTACCGTTACCGTATGGTGCGTTACCCGTTACTTTTTTAAATGAATGAATTTCGGCTGAAGTGTAGACAACAGTCTAACCTGTTTACAGCAGCGACGCATTGTAGGATTGGTGGATTACCCTATGTATACACGAAGGCGTGTCTCCATTTATTCAGGTCTGTGCAGCAGTAAGGGCGAGTCGAGGCGAGAGCAAGACAAGTTTCTCAAAGTGTAAATATGCTAATTATTTCACTTTTGTTGAGTATAAAGACAAAAACTTTAAGTCAAATGTAAGCTGTGTCTTTCTGGTTCGAAGGTCGTATCTACTGCGATAAACAGCAACTCCAATCTGTTGAAGCTCCTCCAGGACCTCCATGCTAGAAGCTAACCCGGTGTTCTGTTCTACATTGTTGATAGTTTTCATACTTAAGCTGTGAAAGGAACATTTTTAAGAGCTCAACACAACAGCAGAAGCCACTTTGGTTTATGATTCTGAATATATTATTCAGCTTGTTTTGTTATTTATTTCAGAAATCCTTGTGATATATTCAGTTTGTGCAGGTCTGACTTAAATAAAATAGTGTTTAAAAATTACTTCGTGTTTAAGTCAGTTTTGTGTTTGTTTAGACCATAACGCATAAAAGAGCATTATTGGGAACATTAAAGAAGGTTCTTTAAAAAAGTAACTAAAAAGTTACTTTTAACAGTAACGCATTACTTTTTGGTTTAAGTAATCAACCAAGTAACTAAGTTACTTTTTGAATGAAGTAACGAGTAACTGTAACTAGTTACTATTTTTTAGTAACTAGCACAACAGTCAGTCACACCATGAAGTTATGGGAAAGAGTAGTGGAAGCCAGGCTGAGAGAAGAGGTGGCCATCTGTGAGCAACTATATAGTTTTATGCCGAGGAAGAGCACAACGGATGCAATCTTTGCTTTGAAAATGTTAATAGAGAAGTATAGAGAAGGTCAGAAGGAGTTGCATTGTATAGTGCACTTTCACATTCACATACAACATTTTGAATTTTAATTGCAATACAGCAATAACGGACAATGCAAAAATTATTGATAACTCTAAAGTTAAATAAACATGAATATTGTTGAAAAAAATATCACTGACTGTAGTTGTGACTCTCCAAAGTGGAAAAGGTCGTCTATATCAGTGAAGACCGAAAGGCGCTCTCTTGTCGGAGTTTCGAGTCGGGTCCATTTCTGTTCAACATGTCTTATCCATTCCGGACAAGGGAGATCCATTTCCATACAAGTAAATGCAAACTGCCCCGCTGTAGAGATTTGCAGTTAAAGATCTTCCTGGCAGTCACTGAGACTGGATTATGACTTGAGTATAGATATCAGCTGTTACTGGATGGCGACTGAACTACGGAAGTGACGTTGGCGCCAATGATGTGCCGAAAAAAAGCACTCTTGCTGTGAAAAATGCCCTCTGTCGCGAAAACGCGCAAATATATTCGCCTTAAAGTGGCAAGCGTTTTAATTATGAACAATTGAAGTAAACGTTCAGGTCCAGAAATGTTATATGTATATATATATATACACACACACCCACACACACACACACACCCACACATTATATATATATATATATATATATATATATATATATATATATATATATATATATATATATATATATATATATATATTTACAGTGAGGAAAATAAGTATTTGAACACCCTGCTATTTTGCAAGTTCTTCCACTTAGAAATCATGGAGGGGTCTGAAATCATCGTAGGTGCAGGTCCACTGTGAGAGACATAATCTAAAAAAAAAATATCCAGAAATCACAATATATGATTTTTAAACTATTTATTTGTATGATACAGCTGCAAAAAAGTATTTGAACACCTGTCTATCAGCTAGAATTCTGACCCTCAAAGACCTGTTAGTCTGCCTTTAAAATGTACACCTCCACTACATTTATTATCCAAAATTAGATGCACCTGTTTGAGGTCGTTAGCTGCATAAAGACACCTGTCCACCCCAGTAAGAATCCAACTACTAACATGGCCAAGACCAAAGAGCTGTCCAAAGACACTAGAGACAAAATTGTACACCTCCACAAGGCTGGAAAGGGCTACAGGGAAATTGCCAAGCAGCTTGGTAAAAAAAGGTCCACTGTTGGAGCAATAATTAGAAAATAGAAGAAGCTAAACATGACTGTCAATCTCCCGCGGACTGGGCCTCCATGCAAGATCTTACCTCGTGGGGTCTTAATGATTTAAAGGAAGGTGACAAATCAGCCCAGAACTACACGGGAGGAGCTGGTCAATGACTGGAAAAGAGCTGGGACCACCGTTTCCAAGGTTACTGTTGGTAATACACTAAGACGTCATGGTTTGAAATCATGCATGGCACGGAAGGTTTCCCTGCTTAAACCAGCACATGTCCAGGCACGTCTTAAGTTTGCCAATGACCATTTGGATGATCCAGAGGAGTCATGGGAAAAAGTTATGTGGTCAGATCAAACCAAAATAGAACTTTTGGGTCAGAATTCTACTAAACGTGTTTGGAGGAAGAAGAATGATGAGTACCATCCCAAGAACACCATCCCTACTGTGAAGCATGGGGGTGGTAGCATCATGCTTTGGGGGTGTTTTTCTGCACATGGGACGGGGCGACTGCACTGTATCAAGGAGATGATGACCGGGGCCATGTATTGAGAGATTTTGGGGAACAACCTCCTTCCCTCATTTAGAGCCTTAAAGATGGGTCGAGGCTGGGTCTTCCAACATGACAATGACCCGAAGCGCACAGCCAGGATAACCAAGGAGTGGCTCTGTAAGAAGCATAGCAAGGTTCTGGCGTGGCCTAGCCAGTGTCCAGACCTAAACCCAATAGAGAATCTTTGGAGGAAGCTCAAACTCCGTGTTTCTCAGCAACAGGCCAGAAACCTGACTGATCTGGAGAAGATCTGTGTGGAGGAGTGGGCCAAAATTCCACCTGCAGTGTGTGCAAACCTGATAAAAAACTACAGGAAACGTTTGACCTCTCTAATTGCAAACAAAGGCTACTGTACCAAATATTAACATTGACTTTCTAAAGTGTTCAAATACTTATTTGCAGCTGTATCATACAAATAAATAGTTAAAAAATCATACATTGTGATTTCTGGATTAAATTTTTTTAGATTATGTCTCTCACAGTGGACATGCACCTACGATGACAATTTCAGACCCCTCCATGATTTCCAAGTGGGAGAACTTGCAAAATAGCAGGGTGTTCAAATACTTATTTTCCTCACTATATATATATATATAGATAGATAGATAGATAGATAGATAGATAGATAGATAGATAGATAGATAGATAGATAGATAGATAGATAGATAGATAGATAGATAGGAGAAGTGTAGGGGAGTGAAGGTTCGGGTTGGCACTTTAAATGTTGGTACTATGACCGATAAAGGGAGAGAGATAGCTGATATGATGGAGAGGAGAAAGGTATATATGTTGTGTGTTCAGGAGCCCAAGTGGAAAGGGAGTAAGGCCAGGAACATTGCACGTGGGTTTAAACTGTTCTATCATGGTGTGGATGGAAAGATAAATTGTGTAGGGGTAATTCTGAAGGAAGAGTACAGTAAGAGTGTAGTGGAGGTGAAGAAAGTTTCTGATCGGGTGATGAACGTGAAGCTGGAAGTTAAAGGCGTGATGATAAATGTCATCAGTGCTTATGCCCCACAAGTGGGTTGTGAGATGGAGCAGAAGGAATAATTCTGGAGTGAGTTAGATGAAGTGGTAGAGGGTGTACCTAGGAATGAAAGATTGGTGATTGGGGCAGATTTCAGTGGGCATGTAGGTGAAGGAAACAGAGGTGATGAGGAGGTGATGGGTAGGTTGGCTTTAAGGAAAGGAAATGTGGACGGGCAGATGGTGGTAGATTTTGTTAAAAGGATTAAAATGGCGGTGGTGAACACTTATTTTAAGAAGAAGAAGGATCATAGGGTGACATATAAAAGTGAAGGAAGGTGCACACAGGTGGACTATGTTCTATGTCGGAGATGCAACCTGAAGGAGATTGGAGACTGTAAGGTGTTGGCAGGGGACAGTGTAGCTAAAAAGCATGTAGGATGGTTTTGGCGGTGAAGAAGAAGAGAAGGAGAGTGAAGACTGAAAGAAGAATAAGATGGTGGAAACTGTAGGCAGAAGACTGTAGTGTGAGATTTAGGGAAGAGGTCAGACAGGGGCTCGGTGGTGGTGGTGAAGAGGTGCTGGATAATTGGGCAACTACTGCAGAAGTGATAAGGGAGGCAGCTAGAAAGGTACTTGGTGTGACATGTGGAAATAGAAAGGAAGACAAAGAGACGTGGTGGTGGAATGAGAAAGTGCAGGAGAGCATAAGGAGAAAGAGGTTGGCAAAACAGAATTGGGACCGACAGAGTGATAAGAAAAGTAGGCAGGAGTACCAGGAGATGCGGCAGCAGGTAAAGAGGGATGTGGCAAAAGCCAAGGAAAAGGCATATGAGGAGCTGTATGTGAAGTTGGACACTGAGTAAGGAGAAAAGGATTCGTACCGATTGGCCAGGCAGAGGGACTAAGCTGGGAAGGATGTGCTGCAAGTTAGAGAAATAAAGGATGGAGATGGAAATGTGTTGACTAGTAAGGAGAGTGTGTTGAGAAGATGGAGTGAGTATTTTGAGCAGCTGATGAACGAGGAAAATGGGAGAGAGAGAAGGTTGGATGGTGTAGAGTTGGTGAAGCAGGAAGTGGATAGGATTAGTAAGGAGGAAGTGAGAGCAGCAATTAAGAGGATGAAGAGTGGAAATTCAGTTGGACCAGATGACATACCAGTAGAAGCATGAAGATGTTTAGGTGAGATGGCAATGGAGTTATTAACAAGTTTGTTTAACAGGATTTTGGAAGGTGAGACGATGCCTGAGGAATGGATAAGGAGTGTGCTGGTACCAATCTTTAAGAACAAGGGAGATGTGCAGACCTGCAGTAACTACAGGGGAATAAAGTTGATAAGTCACACCATAAAGTTATGGGAAAGAGTAGTGAAAGCCAGGCTGAGAAAAGAGGTAGCTAACTGTGAGCAACAGTATGGTTTTATGCAGAGGAAGAGCACCACAGATGCAGTATTTGCTTTGAGAATGTTGATGGAGAAGTATAGAGAAGGTCAGAAGGCGTTACATTGTGTGTTTCTGGCTTTAGAGAAAACGTATGACAGGGTGCCGAGAGAGGAGTTGTGGTATTGTATAAGGAAGTCAGGTTTGTCCAAGAAGTATGTGAGGGTGGTGCAGGACATGTATGAGGACAGTGTGACAGCAGTGAACGTGCAGTGCAGTGGGAACGACAGATTGGTTTATGGTGGAGGTTGTACTGCATCAAGGATCGGCTCTGAGCCCTTTTCTGTTTGCAGTGGTGATGGACAGGTTGACAGACGAGGTCAGACAGGAGTCGCCGTGGACTATGAGGTTTGCGGATGATATTGTTATTTGTGGTGAGAGTAGGGAGCAGGTTAAGAAGAGCCTAAAAAGGTGGAGTTATGTGCTGGAGAGAAGAGGAATGAAGTCAGTTGGAGTAAGACAGAGTACATGTGTGTGAATAAGAGGGAGGGCAGTGGAGTGGTCCGGTTGCAGGGAGAAGAGATGGAGAAGGTGGAGAAGTTCAGGTACCTGGGGTCAACAGTGCGAAGTAATAGAGGGTGTGATAGAGAAGTGAATAAAAGAGTGCAGACAGGGTGGAGTGGGTGAAGAAGAGTGGCAGGAGTGATCTGTGATAAAAGGGGATCTGCAAGAGTGAAAGGGAAAGTTTAAAGGACTGTGGTTAGACCTGCAATGTTGTATGGTATAACAGTGGCATTCACTAAAAGACAGGAGGTGGAGCTGGAGGTAGTAGAGCTGAAGATGTTGAGGTTTTCGTTGGGAGTGACGAGTATGGACAGGTTTAGAAATGAGTTTATTAGAGGTACAGCGCATGTAGGACGTTTTGGAGACAAGGTGAGGGAGGTGAGATTGAGATGGTTTGGATATGTTCAGAGGAGGGACATGGGGTATATCGGTAGGAGAATGCTGAGGATGGCGCCACCCGGAAGGAGAAAAATAGGAAGACCAAGGTTTATGGATGTTACGTTCCCACTTTGGCTAGGCCTAGGGGAGTGTGGGAACAATAACTATTTAGATGTTACGGGTTGTTTGGACAAAAAGTCGGACCAGAGTTTAGAGTAGTTATTGTTTTAATGGTCAAGTGCAGTAAGGTAAACAATTGATTTCCAAGAGTGTTTCACAGAGTCAAGAAGACTAGACTCTGAAAAGAACATGGACAGTGCCAAAGAAATGAACACAAGAAAAAGGTCAATTCTAGGCTGTATTTTGGATGCTTAACATAACTAACAAATAGCAACAGACTAGCTGACTACTCTAGGCTATGCTACAAGAAAATACAGTGGGTGGCACCTGCCCTCTAACTAGGGTGTCTAAACAGGTGCAAAACCTACGTGGTGGAATGCAGGTTTTACCTGTTCTTAAACCAGGTGAGCTAGTATAATAGAGACAACTAACAACAAGCTCTCTCTCTTCTTTCATTCCTTCCCCTTTCATCCCCCCCGGGGACTTCAGGAGCTGCTTTTAAATGGAAGGCTCCGCCTCCTCTGATTGGGCTCTTGCTCATCATTGGTCCTTTTTCCAGGCCTCCATTTCAATTACCAGGTAGCTCCACCTATAGATAGTAAAGAGCTGAAGACAGAGCCAACAAAAAGGGGGGATGGGGAGAGCAGTAGAAAAAAAACAGCAGACACGTAACACACCCACCCCAAAGAGCAAACTTGTTTGTGGGGAAAAAAAAAACAGTATACAATACAACATTTAAACGCGTGACAGGGCATCAGCAACAACATTTCTGAACCCTTTTTGTGTTTAATTTCAATGTTGTAATTTTGGGCTAACAATGACCATCTCAGGAGCCTTTGATTCTGATTGTACATACGGGACAAAAAGACTAGAGGGTTGTGATCGGTATACACAATAATTGCAGAACCAACATATACCTCAAAAAACTGTAAAGCTAGCAAAAATGCTAGAGCTTCTTGTATAGGGTAAAGAGAAGCTGGTGGAATAACTTGATTTGGCTTCCCAGTACACTGACAAACATGACAAGACCGACAAAACTGCACAACATCTTTCCGGAGTGCAGGCTAAAAGAAATGGATGTGGTGATGAAAGGCATGCAGGTAGTTGGGTTGACAAAGGCAGATGTAGAGGACAGAGGGGTATGGAGCCGGATGATCTGCTGTGGCGACCCCTAATTGGAGAAGCCGGAAGAAGAAGAAGAAGAAGAAGAAGAATATATATATATGAGGATGTTCTGTTCGTCTGTTTTTTGTATTTAAAAAATATCAGGAGTGGAAAAGAAGAGTCTCTTGCTTCTCAAGGCATGTGTAGCTAGGTCATTAATAAAGGCAGATTTTACCAAATTATCAAAATAGGAAGACCAAGCCATGGGCCACATTTTATTTAATGCTAAATTGTCAAAAGATGCCATGAAAAGTGTTTCAGTGAGGCTTTGCCAGCTTCAAATGTAAGATTTAATTAACTCATACACATTTTGTACCACTGAAGAAACTGTTTTGTTTGGCAGTGTGGGCAGGTGCCAAATCCTGCTGGAAAATTAAATCAGCATCTCCATTAAGCTGGTCAGCAGAGGGACCCCCCCCCTTCCCCCTTTTTAAAACTGATTTATCACACCTAAGTTCAATTTCTCTAGCCACACCCAGGCCTGATTACTTCCACACCTATTCGCAATCAGTCTTAAATAGGACCTGCCTGACAAAGTGAAGTAGACCAAAAGATCCTCAAAAGCTAGACATCATGCTGAGATCCAAAGAAATTAAGAAACAAACAAATAAGAAAGAAAGTAATTGAGATCTATCAGTCTGGAAAAGGTTATAAAGACATTGGGCCACAGTGAGAGCCATTATTCACAAATTACAAAAACATGGAACAGTGGAGAACCATCCCAGGAGTGGCCAGCCGACCAAAATTACCCCTGAGGACTCATTCAAGAGGTCACAAAAGACACCACAACAACATCCAAAGAACTGCAGGCCTCACTTGCCTCAGTTAAGGTCATTGTTCATGACTCCACCATAAGAAAGAGACTGGGCAAAAATGGTTCCAAGACGGAATCCGCTGCTGAGCAAAAAGAACATAAAGGCTCATCTCAGTTTTGCCAGAAAACATCTTCATGGTCCCCAAGTCTTTTTTTGGGAAAATACTCTGTGGACTGACGAGACAAAAGTTTAACTTTTAAGAAGGTGTGTGGCGTAAAAGTAACACCACATTTCAGAAAAAGAACATCATACCAACAGTAAAATATGGTGGTGGTAGTGGGATGGTCTGGGGCTGTTTTGCTGCTTCAGGACCTGGAAGACTTGCTGTGATAAATGGAACCATGAATTCAGCTGTTTACCAAAAAACCCTGAAGGAGAATGTCCGGCCATCTGTTCATTACCTCAAGCTGAAGCAAACTTGGGTTCTGCAGCAGGACAATGATCCAAAACACACCAGCAAATCCACCTTTCCACCTCTGAATGGCAAAAAAAATAAAAATAATAAAATAAAAAAGAAGACTTTGGAGTGGCCCAGTCAAAGTCCTGACCTGAATCCTATTGAGATGCTATGGCATGCTCTTAAAATGGCAGGTCATGCTCGAAAACCCTCCAATGTGGCTGAATTACAACAATTCTGCATAGATGAGTGGACCAAAATTCCTCCACAGCGCTGTAACAGACTCATTGTTCAATTATCACAAATGCTTGATTGCAGTTGTTGCTCCTGGTGGCCAAACCAGTTATAAGGTTTAGGAGGCAAACACTTTTTCACATAGGGTCATGTAGTTTTGGATTTTGTTTTCCCTCAATAATAAAAAGCTCCATTATTTATATTTATATATATATATATATATATATATATATATATATATATATATATATATATATATATATATAGTGGAGCCCCGTTGTACGAGCATAATTCGTTCTTGAAAATTGCTCGTGTGTCCATTTGCTCGTATGTTCAAACTAATTTTCCCCATAGGAATGAATGTAAAAGTGATTTAATCCGTTCAGAGATGTCATTCGATCGCTTATTTCTGCACTTAAAAAGTATTTGTAGCCTATTTTTCCAATTTTTTTCTATATAATTCAGCAAAACGATGTAATGTGTAAACTTTACAGTATATATGTATATGGCACATGGATTTGCAAGGGGAGGCACGGAGATGGTTTTAGTGCCGGTAGCGTTAATAAAAAGCCGAGCTGACTGGGCTTTGAAATACCAAAAACACAGAAAAAAAAGCGCTTTAACATTGAGACAACTGAATGCTGTCGAGAGAAAGGCATCTCTCTCAAGGCAGTAAATGCGTGAATTCTGGCAGTGTCCAAATGTATCATAATGCATATACACTGCTACGTTTGCCTGCCACAGGAAACTTCAATATTTTTTTGTTGTTGTTGTTTGATAATCATACGATAAAAAAAGTCCCCCAACTTATTTCAACTATTTTACTACAAATCTATTTACCCATTGATTTGCTTTTTTCCTCGACTAATATTCAGTATTATGATCATTTAGGCTTGTTGACTACGTTTGAAGTAATGCTCATTTGTCTGTATGGTGAATAACAAAATAATAAACTAATCTAGCATTAGAAGGCATAATTAAATACATAAAAATCATAATAACATCTCCACAATAATACTGGTAGTCACTCCTGCCCATGTAATTTTCCGTTACAGAAAGAAAAATATTATTTGGCCCTCACAAAAAAAATAATTTAAGGACCTCTGAATTACCTGCTTCGGGAAAATAGTAGGCCTAAGTCAAGGCTAAAACTACAAGCGGAACTTCGTATTCATATCGTTTCTACACGGCTTTGTTAATCAGACGTACACGCAAAAAAAATGTTAAAACAGGTTTCTGTAATCCACTTGAGTTAATACATATATTAAAGATTTTATATTTAGGATTATAACTATAGATCACAAGTAAGCAGAACTATTCGTTAGACTGTATTTATTTTATTTTTTACAATTTAATAAATCATGTCCAACGCTAATTGTTCGCTACGGATCCTATGTATTCACGGCTATCGGCAAAACAGTACCTCTTACCAAAAGAAAACTGGAGCTTTGCGAAAACAATTGAAAAAACAGGTTGAATTGGTGTATATTGATGCTCCACACAAAGTTTCGACTAGTAACGGTAAGTGTGCGTACACAGCCAGGTCCATAAGCATCTGGACAGTGACACAATTTTCATAATTTTGCTTTTGTGTATATAAGACAAATGGATATAAAATGAAGCCATATTTATTTTATTGTTTATTTTAGGTTTTTCTGCAATTATTTCTGTATTTGTACATTTCTTCCTTTGTTTATTTCTGAGTTGGTATGTTAATATTGGTAGGCGGTCCTAATTTCACAAAATGTTTTTGTTATACTACTATTACCTTCGCCTGTAATGGCTGCTCTCTGGTATATACATGTACACTGGCGATCAAAATTAGAGAACAATTTATAAACAATTGAACAATTCTGAAATAATGTCATCTTCACTGCTCAACAGTTTTTGTCCTGTCTATACCATACTACCAGAACACCTTTTCCACAAATTAACTAAGGCATTTAAAAAAAAAAACATTATTTTGCAGAAAACACACTGATCAAAATTAGAAAACAACAATGACTGTAGCATGGAAAAAGATTAAACAAAATTTTCTGAAGGTTACAACAGTCAGCAATTAGTAGGAAGTGTTCAGGCCTCTGCTCTGAATGACTTCAGCACATCTGCGGCCACAGGACAGCACTAGTCTCTCACACTGCTCTGATGTGATTTTGGTCCATTCTTCTTCCAGTCTCCTCCACAGTTCGGTGACTGAAGTGGGCTTCTTGGCCATAACTTTGTCGCCAAGGATTTTCCAGAGGTTCTCTATTGGGTTGAGATCAGGACTCTTGGCAGGCCATGTCATTATTTCAATGTTTTCAGTTTCAAGGAACTGCTTTACCCGTTTTGCTGTGTGACATGGAGCATTGTCCTGCATGAACACTGCGGGCTGATTGGGTGATGAACGCAGGGAAGGAACCATATGTTGTTGAAGAAGGTTCTGATAAACATTTGCATTCACTCTGCCATGTAGCTGTATAAGAGGCCCAACTCCTGCTGCAGAAAACATGCCCCAAACCATGACACTTCCTCCTCCACTTTTCACTGACTTCTTTACACACTTTGGGTTCAGTCTTTCTCCAGTTTGTCGCCGAACATAATGTTTCACATCGGACCCAAAAAAATGAAACTTGCTTTCATCACTGAAGTGAACTTTGGACCAGTTCTCCTCTGTCCACACAACATGCTTAGTCTAGCCTTTTGATTATTTCTGCTAATGAGAGGTTTGGTCACTGCAGAGTGGGCTTTCAGTCCAAATGCTCTTAAACGTCGAGACACTGTATGACGAGACAGATCCTTACCCTGTTAAGCGCTGAACTGGTGAGCAATTCCAGCTGCAGTGTGGAAACGATTGCCCATTGAGATCCTCCGCAGTATCCTGTCCTCTCTTGTATTTGTCTTCCGTGGACGACCAGCCTTCTTGGTGGACTTGAATGAGTTTGTGATGTTGTAAAGATTCAATATTCTTGAAATCACAGATTTGGAACGACCAACTTGTCTTGCTATGGCTGATAGGGTCATCCCTTTGGCCTTCTTCTGGACAACCTGCTGCCGGAGGCTTTCAGTCACTTTAGAACGGCCCACCATCTTGCAGAGTCAGTGAAACGGGAAGTTAGGCTGCCAGTTAAATAGGGGTTGACAGTTAATCAAGGAAATTAGCACCAGGTACCAGATTAACACCAATAACTGGGAGGTATCTGAAAGTGTTTTCTAATTTTGATCAGTGTGTTTTCTGTAAAATAATGTTTTTTTTTTTTAATGCCTTAGTTAATTTGTGGAAAAGGTGTTCTGGTAGCATGGTATACAGTTTCTGAGTATTTCAGAAACTGCTTATCTACTAGGATTTTCATGCACAGCCATCTCTAGGGTTTACAGAGAATGGTCCGAAAAAGAGAAAATATCCAGTGAGTGGCAGTTCTGTGGGCGCAAATGCCTTGTTGATGCCAGAGGTCAGAGGAGAATGGCCAGACTGGTTCGAGCTGATAGAAAGGCAGCAGTGACTCAAATAACCACTAGTTACAACCGAGGTATGCAGAAGGCATACCTCTCTGAATGCACAACATGTCGAACCTTGAGGCGGATGGGCTACAGCAGCAGAAGACCACACCGGGTGCCACTCCTGACAGCTAAGAACAGGAAACTGAGGCTACAGTTCGCACAGGCTCACCAAAATTGGACAATAGAAGATTGGAAAAACGTTGCCTGGTCTGATGAGACAGTCGACAGTCGGATGGTAAAGTCAGAATTTGGCGTCAACAACATGAAAGCAGTGATCCATCCTGCCTTGTATCAACGGTTCAGGCTGGTGTTGGTGGTGTAATGGTGTGGGGGATATTTTCTTGGCACACTTTGGGCCCATTAGTACCAATTGAGCATCGTGTCAACGCCACAGCCTACCTGAGTATTGTTGCTGACCATGTCCATCCCTTTATGACCACAGTGTACCCATCTTCTGATGGCTACTTCCAGCAGGATAACGTGCCATGTCATAAAGCGCGAATCATCTCAGACTGGTTTCTTGAACATGACAATGAGTTCACTGTACTCAAATGCCCTTTACAGTCACCAGATCTTAGTCCAATTGAGCACCTTTGGGATGTGGTGGAACAGGAGATTCGCATAATGGATGTGCAGCCGACAAATCTGCAGCAACTGCGTGATGCTATCATGTCAATATGGACCAAAATCTCTGAGGAATGTTTCCAGTACCTTGTTGAATCTATGCCACGAAGGATTAAGGCAGTTCTGAAGGCAAAGGCGGTCCAATCCGGTACTAGTAAGGTGTAAACCTAATAAAGTGGCCTCTGTGTGTGTGTGTCTGTGTGTGTGTGTGTGTGTGTGTGTGTGTATATATATATATATATATATTTGTTACAGAAATTGTTAGAATCTTTTGAATTTCACAATTTTCTACAATGCTGGATATAAAAGAAGGGCCTTTGCACTATTCTTACCACTCAATGCGCACCAGGGAGCGTAGCTCAGGGACAGAAAAAACACAGGTGTCAGATAGCGGTGTCTTTCTTGTCGAAGTTTATTCAGAGAACAAAGAATATATACCACTTCAAAAACATGGATTAAAAATGATTGACTCAGACAACATAAATTGGAAAACAACAAAACATCTTGAGACATGCTGTTATATATAATGTTATTAATGCTGTGTAGTGGATTAATGCAGTGGATTAATGTAAATCCACTGAGGCTGAGAGGCTTCACCTGGTATGCACCTAGGATGTTTGTGTAAACAACATCCAGCGTGTTTTCTCCTCTGGTTAAAAGTCCACAACCCAGCATCTGCATTTACATAAATAACATCTGAAATTACACTGCTAACCTTAGCCCTTTAAACCTACCCATACCATATCACATCTCAGTGGCATCAATTGCATGGGGGATTTCTTCTTTGAACAAATTCACTCATGCTGGGATGTTTCGTCCTGTAAATAACAAAACAAAAAAAACCCCAGCAATTTGTGTAAATCAACATTGTTATTGTATTTTGCAGATGGCATCTAGGATATATAATTTAATTTAATTTTGTATAATTAATAGATGTATGCATAGATTAAATATACAAACTTTAAAAACAATCATTTGAACGTAGTAAAGGTGCAGAAAATCATGTTTGAAAACAGATGTTACTGTTGTAGTAGACAAATGCTATAAAAAGAGAATGGAACAGAGAAATGCAAGCTAACAGGCCTGATAAAAAAAAAAAAAAGAAAAAAAAGGCATTGGTGTGGAAAAGCATAATCATTATCCGAAAACCACTTTTAGATTTAGTGTTTTCACACCATTTTAATTAAATCCATCACTATGAGAGAGCTGATTGCACAACCCGATTCTCAAGAGTTACAAAAAAATCCATTTTGGATCCATTTGCATGTTAAACACCTAATATGAAGTGGAATTTATGATTATTGATGATTTATTATATTATTATTATTAGCGTTAGTAGTAGGCTAGTAGTAGAAGCATGATTTGAGCGCTAACTAGTGTTTTACATCTAAACGCTACAATTGTCGAGAGGTAAGAAAATAAAGAGTAAAAAAAAACTATTCTTTATTTTAAAATGCTATCGAATGCAGTCAGCAAGAAAAGACGGGCATGTCCTGCACTCTCGCAAGTCCAGTCCCCCATATATACAGTGGTGATTTTTTTTGCATGTTTGTCACACTTTAATGTTACAGATCATCAAACTAATTTAAATATAAGTAAAAGAAAACGCAAGTGAACACAACATGCAGTTTTTTAATGAAGGTTTTTATTGTTGAGGCTAAACAAAATCCAAAACTACATGGCCCTGTGTGAAAAAGTGTTTGCCCCTAAACCTAATAATTGGTTGGGCCACCCTTGGCAGCAACAACTGCAATCAAGCATTTGCAATAACTTGCAATGAGTCTGTTACACCGCTGTGAAAAGAATTATGGTTCACTCATCTATGCAGAATTTTTGTTATTCAGCCTTTTTAAGGTCATGCCACAGCATCTCAATAGGATTCAGGTCGGTACTTTGACCACTCCAAAGTCTTCATTTTGTTTTTCTTCAGCCATTTAGAGGTGGACTTGCTGGTGTGTTTTGGAGCATTGTCCTGCTGCAGAACCCAATTTCCCTTCAGCTTAAGGTCATGAACAGATGTTTGGACATTCTCCTTCAGGTTTTTTTGGTAAACAGCTAAATTCATGGTTCCATTTATCACAGCAAGTCTTCCGGGTCCTGAAGCAGCAAAACAGCCCCAGACCATCACACTTACACCATCATATTTTACTGTTGGTATGATGTTCTTTTTCTGAAATGTGGTGTTACTTTTATGCCAGACGTAATGGGACAAACACCTTCCAAAAAGTTCAAATTTTGTCTCGTCAGTCCACAGAGTATTTTCCCAAAAAAGACTTGAAGACCATGAAGATGTTTTCTGGCAAAACTGAGATGAGCCTTTATGTTCTTTTTGCTTAGCAGCGGTTTTCGTCTTGGAACTCTGCCATGCAGACCTTTTTTGCCCAGTCTCTTTCTTATGGTGGAGTCATGAACACGGACCTTAAATGAGGCAAGTGAGGCCTGCAAAATTAAGCTTCATCTGGTTATAAGTGTAACCCCACACAGTGCATGTTGTCCTACAGCTGAAGTTATACCCATAATTGTTTTTACAGCAGCACCCTCAGAAAACAGGTGGATATTAATGATATTAGTGGTGTGCCCTTATTCTAGCACTTCCTGTCACTGTTTAAGTTCAGAGATAAGAAGAGTGCTATCTATCCAGTGGTCTTGATATAACTCAAAACAAAACCTTGAATCTAGTGTAATATTTATTTATTTTTTATTTTTTCAAATATCAATATTGCGTTTTTGACAATTGATACACTATCGCCGAAACACAATATTGCGTGTATTTTTTTTTTTTTTTTAACACCCCCACTTTTTAACAGCACAGCTTCAACTGGAAAAAATGGATTGGTTGTTTTTTTCTGTAGAAATACGGTGTAAAGCAGTAACATTACCATGACCACTTACATTTTTTAAGTAAAGCTTGTGTGTAATTGATGACAATCTCATGCAGATCTTCTGTAAAGGAAACAACAGGATTACCTTTAGACCATGGGGGAGGAAATGGTCTGCCCTCCAAATTCTCAGAGGTAATTTGTCTCAAAGAGACTGTGTTTTAGGGTTTGGAGTTATTCCAATTTCACAAAGCATGGCTGGTAAAAGGTTTAACCTGTTTCCAGCATAGTTTTGTTTAGTCAATCCTTAATGGTATGGTTCTTTTGTTCTACACTACCTAAACTTTGAAGATGATGAGGAATGTAAAACTTTTAATCAATACTTAGATATGCACATTTTATATATCTTTAACCTTAACAATGGCTAAACAATTGGGAAGAAGAGAAACCTAAAAATTGTGAGATTAGAGATTACACTGGCTGCTTTAAAGCCATGTGTATGCCATATTTTAAATCACTAGCTACAGAAAAAGCATATATTGTTACTGTTTGGTCCTTAAAAAGATGGCATCCTCGGGTAAGAGCAACAAGTTCAAATCCCTGCACAGATGTAAATGGTATAGAATATACCTTGTGTAGTATAAAGAGCAGAAACTAAAAAGAACAAAGAGTGTTCAGCCTGAGCTGTCGTATGTTGTGAATATTGTTTAATATTGTCTGAATATTGTTTAAAATGGCAACCAATTGATTTACTGCTTGACATATGAGGGGATGTGAGAGAAATACTTTTTCAGCATTAGTGATGAGGACGGGGAGTTTCCGACCAGAAACGTGGATATACTGCAGTATCAAGAGACATAGGCAAATATGCTACTGGACATGCTCTTGGGCTTGGACTCGCTCTGTCATGCTATCATTTTAAGAGATGTAAAGATGAAAGGTCTACTCATAGTCTGCCAGAGCTAGAGATAAAGCAGAGCTTAAAGATTGAAAGACTGCTTAAGGAAACAAAAAGTCTATTTATAATATTTAATGGTGTGAGATTGATGCTTGAGACTGCTTTGTCTGAGTAGCTTGTCATGGTGGTAACAGTCAGGAATGTATTGACAATACTTAATCAGAAACCTCAATATACTTTGCTGTGATGAGAGAAATCTCAATAATTACCTTTAGGCAGTCAGAGGAAAGCCAATGTTCACAGCCATTAGGGTTGCACAAGCCAATGCACTCTTAGCACCGGTCCCAAACCTGTATAAATGGGGAGAGTTGTGTTAGGAAGGTCATCCTGCGTAAAACATGTGCCAAATCAAACATGTGAATCACGAATTTGAATTTCATACCGGCTCAATCGAGCCCCAGGTTACCAACGACCGCCACAGGGTAACGGTGGAAATTGGGCTACTTTTGGCTGAAGGAGGAGAAGGAGAGGAGAAAAACTTATACAGAGACAGCAGGAAAAGAAGTGGAGGAGAGTGTAGGTTAGAGTTGGTATTTTAAATGCTGGTACCATGAATGTTAAAGGGGAAGAGTTAGCTGATATGATGGAGAGGAGAAAGGCAGATATGTTGTGTGTTCAGGAGACCAAGTAGCTTTAAACTGTTTTACCATGGTGTGGATTAAAAAAGAAATAGTGTAGGGGTAATTCTGAAGGAAGAGTAAAGTAAGAGTGTAGTGGAGGTGAAGAGAGTTTCTGATAGAGAGATCAACGTTAAGCTGGAAGTTGAAGGAGTGATGATAAATGTCATCAGTGCTTATGCTCCACAAGTGGGCTGTGAGATGGAGGAGAAATATAAATTCTGAAAACTGAATTAGTTAAAGTGATAGAAGGTGTACCTAGGAAAGAAAGATTAGTGACTGGGGAAGACTTTAATGGGCATGTAGGTGAAGGAAACAAAGGTGATGAGTAGGTATGGTCTTAAGGAGAGGAATGCAGAAGGGCAGATGGTGGTAGATTTTGCTAAAAGGATAAAAATGGCAGTGGTGAATACGTATTTTAAGAAGAAGGAAGAGCGTGACGTATAAGAGTGGAGGAAGGTGCACACAGGTGGACTATGTTCTATGTAGAGATGCAACCTGAAGGAAATTGGAGACTGTTAGGTGTTGGCAGGGGACAGTGTAGCTAGACAGCATCGGATGGTGGTCTGTAGGATGGTTTTGTAGGTGAAGTAGAAGGTGAAGTTGGACACTAAGGAAGGGGAATATAATTTATACCGATTGGCCAAAGGGAAGGATATGCTGCAAGTTAGAGCAATAAAGAATGGTGATGGAAATGTGTTAACTAGTGAGGAGCGTATGTTGAAAAGGTGGAGGGAGCATTTTAAGGAGCTGTTGACTGAGGAAAATGAGAGAGAGAAGATTAAATGATGTGGAGATGGTAAAACAGGAAATGGATAGGATTAGGAAGCAGGAAGTGAGAGCAGCATAAGTCAGTCACTCCTCTCATCTGGTCTAACCGACTTTTCACTGACTTATGCTGCTCTCACTTTCTCCTTCCTAATCCTATCCACAGTATGGTTTCATGCAGAGAAAGAGCACTACAAATTCAATAATTGCTTTGAGAATGTTGATAGAGAAGTACAGAGAAGGTCAGAAAGAGTTTTGTGTGTTTGTGGATTTAGAGAAAGCATATGACAGGGTGCGGAGAGAGGAGCTGTGGTATTGTAAGAGGAAGTCAGGTGCTGTGGAGAAGTATGTGAGGGTGGTGTAGGACCTGTATGAGGACAGTGTGACAGCAGTGAAGTGTGCAGTAGGAATGACAGACAGGATCAAGGTGGAGGTTGGATTTCATCAAGTATCGGCTCTGAGCCCTTTCCTGTTTGCAGTGGTGATGGAGGGACGAGGTCAGACTCCGTGGACTATGATGTTTGCGGATGATGGTTATTTGAGGTGAGAGTAGGGAGCAGGTGGAGAAGAGCCTGGAGCGGTGGAGGAACGCCCTGGAGAGAAGGGGAATGAAAGTCAGTAGAAGTAAGAGTACATGTGTGTGGATGAGAGGGAGGGCAGTAAACTGAGCATAACTGCTGTGCTACAACCGTTTCTGGAATCTTTGAGGTAAAGGGGAGTGTTGATATTGGCCTATATTTGGACAGCTGACAGGGGTCAAGTACAGGTTTTTTATTTAACGGGTTGAAAACTGCCAGTTTAGGTACATAACCAGTGCTAATGGAATAGCACTCTTGAATAGGAGAAAACTATTTTTTTTTTTGTGGCACTATTATTACATTAATATGACATTATTATTATAAGTATCGGCACCTCTTCCATTTAGACAGGGCTGGTGTATATTACGAGCATATTACGGCATCGGATGTTAGTAACCTTTGACGGTCGAAGGTGTATATCATTGGCTTCTATGTGAAAAACTATCTTAGAGAAAGTATGCTTTCCTGAAAACCTAAGCTGACCTGCTGTGTCTGGACTCCTGGCTCCTGGTATACACCTGACCTGTGCTGCTGGTGGCCTTATAAGCCTAGCTAATTTCTGGTTTCTTAGTGGTGCTTCTGTAGAGAAATTTAGCTAGTTTGGTTTATAAAATAATAGTAACAGCAATAATAATTAAAATGTCTGGTTTAATAGGGTTGGTGAGTGCAGGTGCATCATGCACTGTGCAAAATTTAGTCAGAAGTCATATATAGAACATATTAGAAAATGTCAGACAAAGAAATTGATACACATCTGCTGCCTATGTAGTTAAAAACATTTGGCTATGTCGAGAAAACAGAGAGACTGCATGAACTCTTAACTCATCTTGCATAATAGGGTGCATAAAGTTACTCAATGTAAATTCGTTTAGGCCAGATTCAGTAGTAGAATCTAGTATTATATACAGTGAGAAAAATAAGTATTTGAACACCCTGCTGTTTTGCAAGTTCTCCCACTTAGAAATCATGGAGGGGTCTGAAATTATTTGTATGATACAGCTGCAAATAAGTATTTGAACACCTGTCTATCAGCTAGAATTCTGACCCTCAACGACCTGTTAGTCTGCCTTTAAAATGTCCACCTCCACTACATTTATTATCCTAAATTAGATGCACCTGTTTGAGGTCGTTAGCTGCATAAAGACACCTGTCCACCCCATACAATCAGTAAGAATCCAAATACTAACATGGCCAAGACCAAAGAGCTGTCCAAAGACACTAGAGACAAAATTGTACACCTCCACAAGGCTGGAAAGGGCTACGGGGAAATTGCCAAGCAGCTTGGTGAAAAAAGGTCCACTGTTGGAGCAATCATTAGAAAATGGAAGAAGCTAAACATGACTGTCAATCGCCCTCGGACTGGGGCTCCATGCAAGATCTCACCTCGTGGGGTCTCAATGATCCTAAGGAAGGTGAGAAATCAGCCCAGAACTACACGGGAGGAGCTGGTCAATGACCTGAAAAGAGCTGGGACCACCATTTCCAAGGTTACTGTTGGTAATACACTAAGACGTCATGGTTTGAAATCATGCATGGCACGGAAGGTTCCCCTGCTTAAACCAGCACATGTCCAGGCACATCTTAAGTTTGCCAAATTACCATTTGGATGATCCAGAGGAGTCATGGGAGAAAGTCATGTGGTCAGATGAGACCAAAATAGAACTTTTGGGTCATAATTCCAAAAAATGTGTTTGGAGGAAGAAGAATGATGAGTACCATCCCAAGAACACCATCCCTACTGTGAAGCATGGGGGTGGTAGCGTCATGCTTTGGGGGGGGACAGCGCGACTGCACTGTATTAAGGAGAGGATGACCAGGGCCATGTATTGCGAGATTTTTGGGAACAACCTCCTTCCCTCAGTTAGAGCATTAAAGATGGGTCGAGGCTGGGTCTTCCAACATGACAATGACCCGAAGCACACAGCCAGGATAACCAAGGAGTGGCTCTGTAAGAAGCATATCAAGGTTCTGGCGTGGCCTAGCCAGTCTCCAGACCTAAACCCAATAGAGAATCTTTGGAGGGAGCTCAAACTCCGTGTTTCTCAGCAACAGTCCAGAAACCTGACTGATCTAGAGAAGATCTGTGTGGAGGAGTGGGCCAAAATCCCTCCTGCAGTGTGTGCAAACCTGGTGAAAAACTACAGGAAACGTTTGACCTCTGTAATTGCAAACAAAGGCTACTGTACCAAATATTAACATTGACTTTCTCAGGTGTTCAAATACTTATTTGCAGCTGTATCATACAAATAAATAGTTAAAAAATCATACATTGTGATTTCTGGATTTTTTTTTTTTAGATTATGTCTCTCACAATGGACATGCATCTACGATGACAATTTCAGACCCCTCCATGATTTCTAAGTGGGAGATCTAGCAAAATAGCAGGGTGTTAAAATACTTATTTTTCTCACTGTACCATATTTTTCGGACTATTAGCCGCTACTTTTTGCCCACGTTTTGAACCCGGCGGCTTAAACAACGAAGCGGCTAATTTATGGATTTTCCCTCGTTTTTTTCCGGTTTCACAAACTTCAAGCCAAAAAACTGAACCCCAAAACATTAGACCAATGAAATTTCCAAACGGAAACAAAAAAACGCGCCTCACCTGTGTGATAAACTCCCCAAAGAAATACAGTGGTACCTTGACCTACGAGTTTAATTTGTTCCGTGGACGAGCTCGTATCTCAATTTGCTCGCACATCAAATCAGTTTTCCATATTAAAAATACTTAAAATGGCATTAATCCATTCCAACCCTCAAAATGACACCCCGTTTTTATGTTTCATGGTAATAAATTGGAAAATACATTTCTAAATAACAAATCTTGTATAAAAACATAATAGAAAGAGTATGTAAATTTATAATAAGGTTTTATTTAGTGTATTTTTCTTGGAGATGAGACGACTTGAGCTAACGAAAACGCCGGTGGGGGGTGTGTGTGTGTGGAGAGAGGGTAGAGGCGATAAGCGGAGGCGGAGGGAAAACTCGTTTTTTACTATCACTCCTGTACACTACGTATCCCTAAACTTTAAAATTTTTACTTTTTGTTCTTTGCTTATCTTAACCATCTTCGCTTTCTGGCTTCGTTTCACCATCTAGCAGCGGCGTCTCGAGCTCGTACCTCGAATTTTTTGTTAGCGTAACAAAGCAAAAAAATTTACAGAGTGACCGCTCGTACCTCGGAAAACTCGTACATTAATGTACTTGTAGGTCAAGGTACCACTGTAGTTGTGAAAGGAAGGAGGGAGACAGTGAACAATGACTTACTTGGTCGGCTACTGTTTAGATACAGCATCAGAAAATAAACCTGTTAGTGGGATTTCTGGGCGTGGTGACTTCCACACAGTCTGTCTATTCGTGGTGATATAGTGGTACATAGTGACAGCCTCATATCATTCTCTGGTTCTAGCCTTGCCCTGATGCTGGTCTATTTCGCGCGCAAGATGAATGTGTACGTATATGACGCAAAACACAACGTTAGCAAAGCATAGGCCTGATAGGTGCAAAGCTAGCCTATCCTGTGTCAGTTTGAATATTTTAGATATTTTCATTAAATTCAGTTTTCCCACTAATGTGCAAATATTCTGGAAATGTTTGGAAAAATAAATTATGGAAAAAAAGTGATTTTAATAGTGAAATTATGTAGGCTGTACGGACCACATGCAATGCCGCCGCGGACCACCGGTTGAAAACCCCTGGTTTAGAGTAAAGTTTATCATATATAAAGTTTAGCATACATTAAATGATCAAAATGTAAAACATGTTATAAAGGCCAGTGAGCAGATAAGGATTAGGTTAGGGATTAGAAAAAAATATTGCTGTTTTAATAAAATAAAATAGTAAAATAAGCAAGCAGCATGCAGGCAACATGCCTTAACTATACTCAAACAGCATATATATATATATATATATATATATATATATATATATATATATATATATATATATATATATATATATATATATATATATAAGGGGTGCTATGTGTACATTCATGAGGAAAAGAAATGAACTTAAATGATTTTAGCAAATGGCTGCAATATAACAAAAAGTGAAAAATTGAAGGGGGTCTGAATACTTTCCGTACCCACTGTATATATATATATATATATATATATATATATATATATATATATATATATATATATATATATATATATATATATATATATACACAAACCCGATGCAATAACAGAATGCAATGATGTGAAAGTTTAAAATTTGAATATTTTATTCAGAATACAACATAGATGACATATCAAATGTTTAAACTGAGAATATTTATCATTTTAAGGGAAAAATAAGTTGATTTTAAATTTCATGGCATCAACACATCTAAAAAAAAGTTGGGACAAGGCCATGTTTACCATGTGTGGCAGCCCCTTTTCTTTTTATAACAGTCTGCAAACGTCTGGGGACTGAGGAGACAAGTTGTTTAAGTTTAGTAATAGGAATGTTGTCCCATTCTTGTATAATACAAGCTTCTAGTTGCTCAACTGACTTAGGTCTTCTTTGTCGCACCTTCCTCTTTATAATGCGCCAAATGTTTTCTATGAGTGAAAGATCTGGACTGCAGGCTGGCCATCTCAGTACCCGGATCCTTCTTCCACGCAGCCATGATGTTGTAATTGATGCAGTATGTGGTCATTGTCATGTTGAAAAATGCAAGGTCTTCCCTGAAAGAGACGACGTCTGGATGGGAGCACATGTTATTCTAGAACTTGGATATACCTTTCAGCATTGATGGTGCCTCTTCAGATGTATAAGCTGCCCATTCCACATGCACTCATGCAACCCCATACCATCAGAGATACAGGCTTCTAACCTGAGCGCTAATAACAACTTGGGTTGTCCTTATCCTCTTTAGTCCGGATGACATGGCGTCTCAGTTTTCCAAAAACAACTTCAAATTTTGATTCGTCTGACCACAGAACAGTTTTCCACTTTGCCAAGTCCATTTTAAATGAGCCTTGGCTCAGAGAAAACGCCTGCGCTTCTGGATCATGTTTAGATATGTCTTTTTTTTTTACCTATAGAGTTTTAGCCAGCAACGGCGAATGGCACGGTGGATTGTGTTCACCAACAATGTTTTCTGGAAGTATTTTTGAGCCCATGTTGTGATTTCCATTACAGTAGCATTCCTGTGTGTAATGCAGTGCCGTCTTAAGGGCCCGAAGATCACGGGCATCCAGTATGGTTTTCCGGCCTTGACCCTTATGCACAGAGATTGTTCCAGATTCTCTGAATCTTTGGATGATATTATGCACTGTAAATGATAACTTCAAACTCTTTGCAATTTTTCTCTGAGAAACTCTCTCAGAAAATGTGTCTGAAATGCCATTTTATGAAAAAACCTACTGGGATAACCTTCCAGACACATTTTCTGTAAAGGATTAAGAGCAAAAGAAAGAAATTACTCTTATGTAAGTGTTATGTTCATTTGGGAGTTTATACTTTACATTTTTTTTCTTTTATCAGAATCCCAGCTGCAAGAGAAGCCTGCAGGTGTCGATGGTGATCAGAGGGGCTGGTGGTTCTCTGATTCTCAGAATTGCAGCTTTGATGCCAGGCAGTAGTGTGAGAGCAGTCTTGGTTTGGAGCAGAGTCTGGAGGCTGTGCGGATGGCAGTAAAAAACCTGGGTCCCTTTGATGGCATCTTGGGCTTTAGTCAAGGTGCTGCTTTGGTAGCCATGCTGTGTTCACTGCAGGGGCAGAAACTAGAACCTACCTTTAACTTTCGCTTTGCCATCCTGGTTGCTGGATTTCGCAGTGCCTGTGCTCAACACCAGTACCTTTACAAGGGTGTGAATGTCATGGTGCCCTCACTACATGTGTATGGGCAGGATGATAAGGTTATTCCAGAACAGATGAGTCAAGACCTGCTGCCCCTTTTCCAAGGAGCCCATGTGCTTAATCACCAAGGTGGCCATTTTGTCCCTGCTGCCTCTGCACACAAACACATCTACCAGGAGTTCCTAAAGAGTTTTCAGTAGGAGGGCAAGCACAGCAAAATACAGCCAAAACGTTAATGAATGTAATTCAATTAAATTTTATTTATAATGCACTTTTAACAATGGGCATTGTCCCAAAGCAGCTTAGAGAAATAAATAGATTACAAATATAATAAAGAATTCTTCAGAGGAACCAGACTTAAACTCATCCTCATCTGGGTCACACTAAATGTTATTTCATTATAGTTCCATCATTGTTGAAGTTATCTGTTCACTGATGGGCACACTTGAATGCAAAATTATTTATGCCAATTGAAACCTTGTTTTTGAGACTTGTAATTGAGGCTTAGTCATTTTACCAGACTCTTTGCATTAATTTTAGTCCAAATCTATCCTCAATAGCATCTTCATAGATATTTAGAGTGTACATGTGGAAACATCCTCAGAGCAGCGATTGGTCTCCATTTGAAGAAAACTTCCTCCAAAGGAAGGGTGTCAAAATGTATTAGGCAGGTCCAGAAAGAAGAATGGGACAGGATCAGTGTTATCTCAGGAGCATGTTTAACTTGACAGAAAGAGAGACAGAGGGTAAGAGAGAAACATACATTAGTAAGTATCCTTATTGTTACACAATTGTTATGGACACTGCAATATGATCAGGGTGTAAGAGGGGACTTTGGCAAAACTAGCTATGATAGCATAACTAGAAGGGATAAAAACCCACCACACAACTGTTAACAGAATTGAGTGAACTTGTGTGAGTGGGGGATGACAGCATCCAAACCTCCCAGTTCACAAAAACAAACATATACACATGATCCCCCAAATCTTAGCCTAAGAAATTCTTATTCACATAAGGCTTGCCTCAACAAATATGTTTTGAATGTGGATTAAATTCTGAGACTGTCTGTGTCCTGAACACTGGCAGACTGGTAGATCGTAATCAACCAATTTTTCGTTCAGGTACTGCAAGACCATTCAGTGCTTTATACATCAATAGTACTATTTTATAATCAATGTGAGACCTGACTGGGAGCCATTTTAATGTTTATAAAACAGAGGGTGATGTGGTCATATATTTTATATCTGGTAATAACAAAATTCTGGTCTTATTGGAGCATATTTATGCACTTAGTAGAACATTCTGACAGTAAGGCATTCCCTTAGTCCAACCTAAATGTAACAAAGGAACTTCAAAGAAAACTTGGAGTAAATAATCACACCAAGGTCTATCACTGTTGCATATGATAAGACAGAAAGACCATCCAAAAATACTATGTAATCAGAAAGCTTACAACTAGCTGCTTGTGGTTATAGTAAAAGTACTTCCATCAGTTAATGTTCACATTTAAATATCAGAATGTGGAGGGGTGATCTCAGGTAAGGGGTGATCATTACTGGATACTGGTGACATTGGATGGTTTAAATATTCGGGAAACTGCTTGGACTATATGTATAGAACATTTCAGACATATTCTTAAAAGTGGGCTTAAACTTAAAGACTTAAGTGTAAAACAAAACAAAACAAAATTGTAAAAACTATGAACTTTATTTAAGAACCTAAAATCAACTTTTAGAAAAGACTGACTGTTGTTCTGACTGAGGTGGCACTTACGTATTGTGAACTGTGGACTACAGTGATAAAACTGCTTACAACCTCTTAATCAGCCCACAGATGTAGAAGACCTGCAGATGTAGTCACAAAGTCACAATATCATGACATAATTTATAAATGATTAACACACTGAAACTAACTTTTTGAAATGTATTTAAAATGTTTTCATATGCATTTATACATGAAAAATGTAATGTTAAAGTAATTAAGCTGAGAAATTTGTGTAGCTGTTTCTAAAAGAAACTCAAGAAGAAATGTTATTTTAGGGCAGTCAGTCCTCAAATGGAAAGCAGTAAAAAAAAGAGGGTGATTAACATCAGGTAAAGAAATAGTATTGTTGTTGATACTTAAGCTAGTCCACTTAACATATATTTTTTCTGCTCCTCTGTCTTTTCTGTATCCTCTAGATCAGTGGTCACCAACGTGGTGCACGCAAGGACCGCAAGGAGTCACCCGCGAGTCTTTTCTAAAAATATCTGTTTCCTACCTTGTTAAATCATTGTTGATAATTACTGTGAGAAATCATTAACATGATCAGTGTCTTCACATAGATCAGGGGTGTCAAACTCAGTGTCAAATCCGGCCCGACGTACAATTATATCCGGCCCGCGAGATGATTTTATATAGATTTATTATTATTGTTATTAATAGCCTGGCGATATGAAGCGCTGATAACACAAACTACAGATCGCATAATGCAGTGCTTCAGCTGCCTTACCGAACGCTAGACTACCTGGGAACATTCCAGCGTCAATCAAGTCGAGCTTCTGTTGATGTATTTAACCCTATTGTACAGTTATTGTGAAGCCCCTTACAATGGCCAAGAGAAAAGTTTATTCTGAAAACAGAGCTTTTTAAAACCGATGGGATTCTGAGTATATGTTTACTGACACTGCCGGTAAACAGGTGTGTCTTATTAGTGGAGCGAATGTGGCTGTAATTAAGGAATTGAATCTAAGATGGAACTACGATCAGGAAAAGCTGAAAAACCTGAATGCAGAGCAGAATATCCAGAAAGTAGAAGAGTTAAAGAAGAATCTGACATTTCAGCAGATGTTTTTCACCAGAGCAAAATCACAAAGTGAAGCTGGTGATAAAATAGAGGAGAAATCAGAGCCACATCAGCCGGTTATTTACTGAGGGAGAGTTTCTGAAGAGCTGCATGGTAAAGCTGTGAGACATCTGGTGTTTAACAGGATACATTTTTATGGAGAGCAAAATATTCAAAGTTTAAGTTTATTTATTCTGGAATAATATTCCTGTCTGTTTTTATTCATACTTATGTTCAAAAAACATTGTTTTAGTGTGTTCAATAAATGTTTATCGTGTTTGGCCAGCGACTTAAAGTGTGCTTTGAGTTTTGGCCCCCCGTGCAATTGAGTTTGACACCCCTGACATAGATAAATATAATTAATTATTAATAATAACATATAATTAAAGGTAAATTGAGCAAATTTGTTATTTCAGAATTGTGTATCAAACTTGTAGCCCTTCACATTAGTCGGTACCCAAGAAGTAGCTCTCGGTGTCAAAAAGGTTGGTGACCCCTGCTTTAGATGAGCCTTCTGCACCACAAGACAAAGGGTATACACAGCACAGCCATTCAGGATGAGTGTCTTAAAGAAAGCATCTCAATTTCAGATGAAGCTGCTAAAAATTCTAAATGAATATTAGACATTAAAACAAAAAAAAAAAAGTAAAGATGATTTTACAACCCTGGTTCCAAAAAAGTTGGGACACTGTATAAGTAAATATGCTATTCACAATGATATGATATATATATATATAAACAAACAGTTTTAACTGTTTTTTTTATTGCTATATGTTTATATACGGATATATATATATATATATATATATATATATATATATATATATATATATATATATACACGTATATAAACATATATATATATATATATATATATATATATATATATATATATATATATATATATATATATATATATATATATATATATATACGTGTGTGTGTATGTATATAAATATATATATATATATATATATATATATATATATATATATATATATATATATATATACACGTGTGTGTGTATGTATATATATATATATATATATATATATATATATATATATATATATATATATTTATATATTACACGTATATACGTATATAAACATATAGCAATAAAAAAAAAAAACAGTTAAAACTGAGAATATTTTGATTTGATGATAATTTTTGAGGGTCATTTATAATTTAATGGCTGCAACAGGTCTCATAAAAGTTGGGACAGGGCCATGTTTACTGCTGTGTAGCATCACATTTTCTCTCCCTATACACCAGTTGCTGAAGTTTTGGTTGAAGAATGTTGTCCCATATTTGTCTTATACAGAATTCTAGCTCTGTTCTGGGTGTCCTTTGTTATGTTTTTCATTTTATGATGCACCAAATTGTTTTCAAATGTTGAAAGGTCTAGACTGCAGGCAGGCCAGTTCAGCACCCGGACTCTTCAGCTTCGAAGTCATGCTTTTGTAATAGCTGCAGCATGCAGTTAACATGGTCTTGCTCAAATATGCAAAGCCTTTCCTGTAAAAGACATTTTCTAAAACTTGTAAATACAGTTCAGCTTTGATGGAGCATTCCCAAATGTGCAAACTGCCCATTCCACATGCACTCCCAGCTTTTTGAACTCAGCACTGATAACAAGCCAGATATACCTTTCTCCTTTTTTAGGAGTGGTATCCATGGTTTCCAAAAATAACATTTTGATTTGCTAAACCAAAGAACAACTTACTTAAGTAGAAATACATTGGCCCATGAGGATGATGGCATTTATTGATTATTTTTACACATGCCGCCTTCTTTGCATGATAATGACATAGCAAATGTGTTTTGTTCATGTTAAGGAACATAATTTTGAAATTGTTCCACAATTTGCAGACACAGTATTTCACATATTGGTGATAATCTGCCCATCTTTACTTCTTAGAGACTCTGCCTTTCTAAGATACACTGTTTATACCCAATCATCTTACTGACCTTTTGTCAATTAATTTAATTAGTTGCAAAATGTTTCAACAATTGTTTAATTTTAATAACATTTAGACTTTCCAGACTGTTGATGCCCTTTTTTTCCCTTGAAATTGTACATTTCTTCAGTTTAAATATTTGATATGCTTTCTCTGTTCTATTGTGCATAAAATATGGGTTTACGAGATTGTCAAATAGTTACATTCTGTTTTTATTTATATTTTAGATAACTTTTTGGAATTGGGGTTGTACCTGCGGTGTGTAGGTAAAATCATGTGAAGACAAATTTGTGTGTTAATACCAGTTGTTAACCTGTTTATTTAACAGTGGATTTTTAAATATGTTTGCCCATTGAACTCTGAGAAACATTTAGCAGTTTTTGAGGCTTGTTATTCTAATAAACTGATCCTTTTCAGCATATGTAGCTGTTGGTCATCCTTTCCTAAAACCTTTTTCTTGAGAACCTGTGCTAGTTACTAAAAAATAATAACTAGTTATAGTTACTCGTTACTTCATTAAAAAAATTAACTTAGTTACTTTGTTGATTACTTACACCAAAAAGTAATGCATTACTGTTAAAAGTAACTTTTTAGTTACTTTTTTTAAAGAACCTTCTTTAATGTTCCCATTAATGCCCTTTTATGCATTATGGTGTATACAAACGCAAAACTGACTTAAACACAAAGTAATTTTTAAACACTATTTTATTGAAGTCAGACCAGCACAAACTGAATATATCACAAAGATTTCTGAAATAAATAACAAAACAAGCTGAATAATATATTCACAATCAAAAACTAAAGTGGCTTCTGCTGTTGTGTTGAGCTCTTAAAAAATGTCCTTTCACTGCTGAAGTATGAAAACTATCAACAATGTAAAACAGAACACTGGGTTAGCTTCTAGCTTCTAGCTCCTCAGGCATGGAGGTCCTGGAGGAGCTTCGACAGATTGGAGTTGCTGTTTATCGCAGTAGATACGACCTTCGAACCAAAAAGACACAGCTTACATTTCACTTAAAAGTTTTTGTCTTTATACTCAACTAAAGTGAAATAATGATCATATTTCCACTTTGAGAAACTCGTCTTGCTCTCGCCTCGACTCGCCATTACTGCCGCACAGACCTGAATAAACGGAGACACGCCCACAGCGCGTCTTCTTCGTGTATACAGTGGGTGATCCACCAATCCTACAGCGCGTCTTCTTCCTGTTTACAGTGGTTCATCCACCAATCCTACAATGCGACGCTGTTGTAAGCAGGTTAGACTGTAGTCTACACTTCAGCCGTAATTAATTCATTTAAAAAAGTAACGGGTAACGCACCACACGGTAACGGTAACGAAGTTACTTTATTTTTAAAAGTAATGCGTTATTGTATTAGTTACTGTAAAAAGTAACGCGTTTCCCGGTAACGCGTTACTAGTACTAGTTACTACCCAACACTGTTTATAACAGTGGTTAATGGGGTTGACAACTGTTCTTGATATGTTTAAAGTTCTTGAGATTTTTCCTATTGATTGACTGTCATTTCTTAAAGTAATTATGGGCTGTCTTTTCTCTTTACTTTAATGGAATGTTTCTTGCTATAATATGGATTTGTACAGCAGTTGTAGTACTACTAGGGCTATTGACTCTGTATTCATACTTTCCTCTGCACAACACAACTGATAAAACCATTTTAGGTGACTACCAATTAAATCTGATGAGAGAATTCCATGAGCGGCCAAGCTGTCATCAAATCGAAATTTAGTTGCTTTGGACAATATAAAACATTCTGCGTTGATTAACACCTAGATAATGGGATACATGTTATGTCATAGCTTGGATGTCTTTAGTATTATTGTACAATGTTAAAAATAATAGAAATAAAGAAAACCCATTGAAAGAGAAGATATGTCCCGTTAAGGGTTGGGCCGCACAGCGTGATTAAAGGTGCGGGGTATAAGGTGTATCTGATATTATGAGAGATAATGAATGGAACACAACACCAGGGTATCTGAAAACAGGTGGTATATTGACATATGCACTAGGATAAACTTCAGGGTGGGCTACAGTCAAAATAACAAGCAAAAACTCTTAACCTAACTAACCTATAAAATACATTCAAAAAGAAATGCAAACCACTTCCCTAACTCCCAGACCAAAAACAGGGAAGAAAACCACACCCAACACAAATGGCAGCCACACCCCTACTACCGCTGAACACGACAACACACATATGTACATATATTTACAACTATATATATATATATAATGCATGAATGTGAAATGTTGGGCAAAATGTACAGTAAGGTATATAAAGATACACATAAATAAAATAGTACAGATGTACGTAAAGCACAATATGTTAGGAGACTAAGGAGTATAAAAAAACACAGTATGTAATATGTACATTGTATGTACATATGCTGTCAGTCTTCGGATCTCTAGTAGGAATCCCTGTAGGCCGATTCGTTGTTGTTGCTGATCCGGCCGACCACGGTGGTGTCATCTTCATACTTGATGATGATGTTGGAGTTATACAGAGGAGCACAGTCATGAGTGAACAGGGAGTAGAGTAGTGGGCTCAGAAAACAGCCCTGTGGGATGCCAGTGTTCAGAATAAAGGTTGACAGGTTGAAAATGTCAGTGAAAACCTGTGCCAGTTGTCCAGCGCATGCTCTAAGAACACGTCCTGGTATGCCATCCAGGACCAGATACCTTGCTTCCATCCACTCTGCTAAACGCTGAATAGACATCCGTTGTTGAGCGTGAAAGTGGGCTGTGAGCAGTAGAAGAGTCAATGGTTGAGGTGAAATGTCTTATGCCTTGACCGAAACAAGCAAAAAAGTGATTAAGTTCGTCCGGTAAGAAGGCACTGCTGGTTGGTTGAGATCGAGCTGTCAGTTTGTAGTCCGTGATGGTCTGAATGTCTTTCCACATGTGTCTGGGGTGAGTTGTGGAAGTGCTTTTTTATGTCAAGTTTGAATGTGCGCTTGGCTCACCTGATGCCTCTTTTCAGGTTGACCCTTGCTCTGTTGTAGTCCTCTCATTGCCAGATTTAAAAGCAGCATCTCTTGCTTTCAACAGAAGACGGACTTCAGAGGTCATCCAAGGTTTCTGATTAGGAAAGCATTTTATGTGTTTGATGGTAGTGAAATTGTCAATGCACGTGTTATTATGGTCCAAAACAGATGATGTGAAATGTCCATGTCTGTGTGAGAGTCCAGTGTGGCCTGTGTTCCAGTCAGTATCCTGAAAATGTTGCTGTAGAGAAGAAATGGCTCCCTCTGGCCATACCTTTACTGTCCTCACAGCTGGTTTCAGAGTCCACTGCTGTCCTGTCCGACCGGCGCTCAATGGCGCTGCTGGGAATGTTGTCGTTGAGCCATGTTTCCGTAAAAATCATGACATTACATTCCTTAATCCGCTTGTGTGATATAATCCGGAGCAGCAGTTTTGTTCGCGAGAGACCGTACATTGGCAAGGAAAATGCTTGGTAGAGATGGTTGATGCGGGTTTAGCCTTAGTCTAGCCCTAATGCCGCCTCGCTTCCCCCTCCTTTGTTTACAGTCTCGGTGCTGGGGTCTTGCTGTCGGCCGAGCTGGATCAGCGGTTTTGATCGATTTTTAGGAATTCAAAGTTGTTAAAAGCCCCTCACTGTAGTTGTGACCGATGTCTAATAATGTTTGTCGGCTGTATGAGACATGTGCAAGTCTGTTCTGAGTGAATAAACTTGCATCTAGTGGAGAAATTTCAAATTAATTACAAAATCTGGAGAGATGCTGGGCCTCGCGTTGTGCACGCGCCGCCATCTTGGTCTAAAATGGTGCTATTTTTATGTTGTGGTCTATCTCATGCAACATATGGAAATAAGAACAATCAGTGTCTGTGTGTACCATCGCCAGACGCTCCAGAAATTCACAATTAATCTCTACATCACTAATGATAATCTGCAGGAGAAGCTATGTGACCTTTGCTTGCTTCGAGAACCAGGCCCCCAGACCTCTTTTAGCAAGCTAAAAAAAAAATTAATGGCTTTACACACACAAATGTTTACATCCAGCCAAATGTTTACATTTGTATTGTACAGTATTTATTTTTTATTTGTATTTGGACAATCCATTTTGCACAACCTTACTGGTTAGAGCTACTGTGTTACTGTTTTTTCTTGTCTCATGTTGTCTCTTGTCACCCCCCCTCTGCTTTTTGCACATTGTGTTGTTAGTTTAGAGTTGTGTGTAGTTCTGTGTTCCTTATGTTCTTTTTGTTAATTTATGTAATTTGCTGTAGCACCTTGGTCCTTGGGAAACGTTTCGTACTGAACTGTATATGGTTGAAATGACAAAGAAGCCTACTAGAACTTCAAACTTGAATACTGTAGTTGCACTTATCCATATAATAAATGCCAACAGGATCACCATCAGTTTTCAATTCAATTCAATTCATTTTTATTTGTATAGCGCTTTTAACAATGAACATTGTTTCAAAGCAGCTTTACACAGATAAGGTGGTAATTAAAAGTTAATATATTCTTTATAAGTAAGTTTGTCCCTGATGAGCAAGCCGGTGGCGACTGTGGCAAGGAAAACCTCCCGGAGTTGGCATAAGGAAGAAACCTCGAGAGGAACCAGACTCAAGACGGAACCCATCCTCATCTGGGTTGCACCGAATGTCCATTTGTAGCAGATATACGATGTTGCGGGGTACAGTGATGATGATCAGAAGCGAAAAGTAGTCCTGAGTCAGTGTAGCAGACTGTTGACATTAACTACAATCCATCCTAAAAGCGCCCGTTCTTACTCCAGAATTTCATGGAACCACCCAAGGCGCTGATGAGAAACTGTCTCAAGCTGCAAAGAGTGGCCTCTAATCTAAGAGAACACTATCCAGAGGCAGGCCTGGACGAACTGGGAAGATCCACGGAGGGGAGAGGGGCAGGAACAGTGGTCACTGGAACCTCATGCTCCATGTTTAACTAGACAGAGCGAGAGAGAGAAGAGGGGTGACAGGAAGAGAAGGATATGGATTATTATGCGTCTTATTGTTGTATTAACGTTAATGTCACTGTGCAGTTTGGACTCCGGCAAGACTCACTATGGCAGCATAGCTAAAAGGGAGAACCAGAAGGTAACTCCGACATGAGGGATCTCTGTGATAAGAGACAACCCACCACACCACCATCAACAAACTTGAGTGAACGTCTGTGTCAGGCTGCAGACGCGGAAGCCGATATAGTCCGATCATTGTCCTTTTATTTCAACAACCGTACAACACAAAAACACTCATAAGCCGTTGAAAACAACAAACAAAGACATCCACTCGATACGCGTTGTCCGCTATGAGTTCGAATGTCCCAAGCATAATCCATAAAGCCTTCGGCAATGAGTAATCCAAGTCGGAAGTGGAATTCGCATATACAGCCGGCGGTCGAGCAGCAACGCGATTGTCCAGCTTGAAAATATAACGACTGACAGCCTGTGACTCAAGAACGTGAGTTTAAGTAGTCTGTTCTTTAATGAGCCACAGCTGTCGGTAATCTTGGAAAGCAGCGTGACTGCTATCGAGGTGGGCGTGGCAGGGTGAATCCCTGACAGCTACAGAGGGGGGCGTGGCAGGGTGAATCCCTGACAGCTACAGAGGGGGGCGTGGCAGGGTGAATCCCTGACAGTACCCCCCCCTCCAGGGGCGACACCTGACGCCCCAAAACCCACCTATGCCAGGCGGGCCAGGGCACTCCGAGGAAGGCCTCCTTAGACGCCTGGAAGCAACGGAGGCCTGGTGAGCATCCTCTGCGGAGAGCCGGCATGGAACAACACCTTGCAGGAGGATCCGGAACGGAGCCACGCCCTCGGTGCTGACGGGAGGCTGAGTAAAGCCCCTGGCGGGGATTGGAGCCGGAGCGACCTCCATGGCGGGGATCCGGAACTGGACGCCAACCATGACAATGACCGGGGAGTGGAGGACGTCCCGGGCGGAGACCAGGAACGTCGTACCACCCTCTGAGGGACCTGGAGGACCGACGTCGCCGTCAGAGGGACCTGGAGGACCGACGTCGCCGTCAGAGGGACCTGGAGGATTGATGTCGCCATGCGGGGATCCTGGGGGCGATCCGTCATCCTGAAGAGGACCTGGGGGCGAGACGTCGCCCTCTGTGGAGCTTGGATGCGATCCTTCGCCCTGCGTGGAGCCTGGATGCGATCCTTCGCCCTGAAGAGGACTTGGGGGCGAGACGTCGCCTTCTGTGGAGCCCGGGGGCGAGACGTCGCCTTCTGTGGAGCCCAGGGGTGAGACGTCGCCTTCTGTGAAACCCGGGGGCGAGACGTCGCCTTCTGTGGAGCCCGGGGGCGAGACGTCGCCTTCTGCGGGACTGTGGGGTGAGCCGTCGCCTTCGGTGGAACCCGGGGGCAGCGGTTCGACTTCCCTTTCGCAGTCCTGGAGCCGGGGTGAGTGCACAGGGAAACCCCTGGGCGTAGGAGCGCTCCTTGGGACCCTTAGGAGCAGATCGGAGCATACTGGGCAGCCTGGAAATGGGGTGAAGCCTGCCTGGAGATCCACGAGCGGAGAAGGGCTCGCCTGGAGGTCCACGACATCAGTGGAGCTCTCTTCGGGACACTGAAGCGGAGACAAGCTCGTGGGGTCGCTCGAAGGCGGAGACGAGCTCTCGGGAGGAGCCTGGAGCAGAGTCGTGCCCTCTTGAGGAGCCAGGAGCTGGGCGGAGCTCTCTTGAGGGACCTGGAGCTGGGCGGAGCTCTCTTGGGGGACCTGGAGCTGGGCGGAGCTCTCTTGAGGGACCTGGGGCGGAGCCGAGCCTTCCGTGGGCGAGATGTCGCCTTGGAAGGGGCTCTGGGATGTGGCGTCGTCTGGAGAGGGACTCGGAGGAGTCACCTCGCCTTCTGTGACCGAAGGTGACGGGTCTGTGCTCTCATGACGACTCTGTGGCGGGAAAGCACGCTCCTGGAGACACTGTGGCGGCGCGGCGCTCTCGTGAAGACACTGTGGCGGCGCGGCGCTCTCGTGATGACACTGTGGCGGCGCGGCGCTCTCGTGAAGACTCTGTGGCGGCGCGGCGCTCTCGTGAAGACTCTGTGGCGGCGCGGCGCTCTCGTGAAGACTCTGTGGCGGCGGGGCGCTCTCGTGAAGACTCTGTGGCGGCGCGGCGCTCTCGTGAAGACTCTGTGGCGGCGGGGCGCTCTCGTGAAGACTCTGTGGCGGCGC
The DNA here is from genome assembly GCF_946808225.1 of Silurus aristotelis. Taxonomy (NCBI): domain Eukaryota; kingdom Metazoa; phylum Chordata; class Actinopteri; order Siluriformes; family Siluridae; genus Silurus; species Silurus aristotelis. Next base: position 10,698,616 of record NC_139591.1, read on the forward strand.
GGCGCTCTCGTGAAGACTCTGTGGCGGCGCGGCGCTCTCGTGAAGACTCTGTGGCGGCTCGGCGCTCTCGTGAAGACTCTGTGGCGGCGCGGCGCTCTCGTGAAGACTCTGTGGCAGGAAAGCACGCTCCTGGAGACTCTGTGGCGGCGTGGCACGCCCACGGGAACCTCGGAACAGAGCGGCACGCCTGTAGAAGCTCTGTGACGGCATGGTGTGCTCGCTGACGCTCGGAGATGGTGTGGTGCGTCCACGAGAACCCCGGAACACAGCAGCACGCTGGTAGAGACCCTGAGATGAAGCAGCCCTCTCATCAAAACATTGGGGCTGAGCTGCAGGCTCATGGGAGATCCGGCACGGAGCCGCGTGCTCTTGAGAACCTTGGAATGGAGCACCTTCCTCCTCAAGGGGACTGTAGTGGAGATCCACCACCTCTATCCCCAACTTCCCCAGAAGCAGCCCGCTGAATTCGGCGAGTGAGCCGAATTTGCCCCCTTTGGCGCTCCATAGTGAGCTGGCTTTAGCAAGAACTTCACCAGACAGGAGGGAAATACAGAGGGCAATCTTGGCTAGTTCGGAAGGAAACCCGGGAAATGTTAACAGCCACATACTCGCCGATGCCTTGCAGAAATCCGCCCAATTCGTCTTTTTTCCCCGAGTAACGAGCCGGTAATCCCCTCGCGCTCTCTGAGGGGCGTGGCGCAGCCGCGCTCTCATGATCCGGCTTTTGTGGATCTGAACCGCGAGAAGCGGCACTTAGCTTCCGGAGGAAATCCGAAGCCGGGTTCAGCTGCCGATCCGTTGCGTTCGGTATAGGTCGGTCGTTCTGTCAGGCTGCAGACGCGGAAGCCGATATAGTCCGATCATTGTCCTTTTATTTCAACAACCGTACAACACAAAAACACTCATAAGCCGTTGAAAACAACAAACAAAGACATCCGCTCGATACGCGTTGTCCGCTATGAGTTCGAATGTCCCAAGCATAATCCATAAAGCCTTCGGCAATGAGTAATCCAAGTCGGAAGTGGAATTCGCATATACAGACGGCGGTCGAGCAGCCACGCGATTGTCCAGCTTGAAAATATAACGACCGACAGCCTGTGACTCAAGAACGTGAGTTTAAGTAGTCTGTTCTTTAATGAGCCACAGCTGTCGGTTATCTTGGAAAGCAGCGTGACTGCTATCGAGGGGGGCGTGGCAGGGTGAATCCCTGAGAGCTACAGAGGGGGGCGTGGCAGGGTGAATCCCTGACAGTCTGAAAGTGAGGGGACGACAGCATACAAATATCCCAGTTCACCAAACACTCTATATCCATATATATATATATATATATATATATATATATATATATATATATATATACATATATATATATATATATATATATATATATACGTATATATATATATATATATGTATATATATATATATATATATATATATATATATATATATATATATATATATATATATATACATTTCAGTTCTTAATGATAGCCTGAAGCTGAGAGTCAGAGAGTCGAAAATTTTGATTTTATAATCTGGACTTTATTAAAAAATTGCTAAAGTAAGAAGATGGAATTTGAAATAGGCCAGGCGTCAGAAACCGTGAGTAAAACAGATTGTCGTTTATTGGTCTAAAAATGCAAACACAAGAGAGCAGGAGATGAGACTGTAGCAAATGGCAAACTTAACTGGGTGTTTGACCTAAAGTGTAGCCAGGAGCATGGAAAATCAAGGGACAAGAACAGTAGGTAGTCCAGATGATCTTTGGTCATAACCTGTAGATCTGACGGTGAGTGAAGGGGAAGAGGGACCTTATAAAGGGGGCGGGTAAATGGAGGACAGGTGTAGGTGATTAGTAGAAGGGAGAGGCTGAGCGAGAGTGTTGAGTGAAGGAGGGAGGCGTGGCTGGTGGGTGACAGGTACTGAGATAATCCAATTTATCACAGTAAATGGTTCCATTAATTCATGGTCTTGGACAGGTTGTCTTCAGCCTGAAGACTGTTTACAGGCTTTCTTGTAAGCCAGCTAATTTCTTGTAAGCCAGCTAATTCTCAGATCCTCAAAGAGTACTTTGTAATGAGATGTCATGTTGAACAGTATGAGAGTATTGTACTCAAAGCACCAAATTTTAAATGTTCTAATACAAGATACACAAATTTGTATGGTCCTGTCAAGCAGACAAAAACATAACCATGATGAATAGGACATGTGGCTTTGCATGGTTACATGATGTGCAGCTGTTATCACGTAGGGTGTATTACTTTTGTTGCCAGCTATTGTGACAATAAGGGCTGTATGTTGAGTTATTTTCAGAGGACTGTAAATCTATGCTGCTATACAGGCTGTATATTAACAACTTTACTATAAAAATGAAACCTATTTTAAATTATAAATGGCATATTATATTATATTATATTATATTATATTATATTATATTATATTATATTATATTATATTATATTATATTATATTATATTATATTGTTATTGTCCCTTGAGGTTGCTGAAATTTGAAGGGTGTACTCACTTTTGTATATACAGTGGGGCAAAAAAGTATTTAGTCAGCCACCTATTGTGCAAGTTCTCCCAATTAAAAAGATGAGAGAGGCCTGTAATTTTCATCATAGGTACACTTCAACTATGAGAGACAAAATGAGAAACAAAATCCAGAAAATCACATTGTCTGATTTTTAAAGAATTTATTTGCAAATTATGGTGGAAAATAAGTATTTGGTCACCTACAAAAAAAGCTAGATTTCTGGCTTTCACAGACCTGTAACTTCTTCTTTAAGAGGCTCCTTTGTCCTCCACTTGTTACCTGTATTAATGGCACCAGTTTGAACTCATTATCAGACACCTATAAAAGACACCTGTCCACAACCTCAAACAGTCAGCCTCCAAACTCCACTATGGCCAAGACCAAAGAGCTGTCAAAGGACACCAGAAACAAAATTGTAGATCTGCACCAGGCTGGGAAGACTGAATCTGCTAAAGGTAAGCAGCTTGGTGTAAAGAAATCAATCGTGGGAGCAATTATTAGAAAATGGAAGACACAACAAAGACCACTGATAATCCCCCTCAATCTGGGGCTCCACGCAGATCTCACCCCGTTGGGTCAAAATGATCACAAGAACGGTGAGCAAAAATCCCAGAACCACATGGGGGACCTAGTGAATGACCTGCAGAGAGCTGGGGCCAAAGTAACAAAGGCTACCATCAGTAACACACTACGCCACCAGGGACTCAAATCCTGCAGTGCCAGACGTGTCCCCCTGCTTAAGCCAGTACATGTCCGGGCCCGTCTGAAGTTTGCTAGAGAGCATTTGGATGATCCAGAAGAGAATTGGGAGAATGTCATATGGTCAGATGAAACCAAAATAGAACTTCTTGGTAAAAACTCAACTTGTTGTGTTTGGAGGAGAAAGAATGCTGAGTTGCAGCCAAAGAACATCATACCTACTGTGAAAAGCATGGGGGTGGAAACATCATGCTTTGGGGCTGTTTTTCTGCAAAGGGACCAGGACGACTGATCCGTGTAAAGGAAAGAATGAATGGGGCCATGTATCGTGAAATTTTGAGTGAAAACCTCCTTCCATCAGCAAGGGCATTGAAGATGAAACGTGGCTGGGTCTTTCAGCATGACAATGATCCCAAACACACCGCCGGGCAACGAAGGAGTGGCTTCATAAGAAGCATTTCAAGGTCCTGGAGTGGCCTAGCAAGTCTCCAGATCTCAACCCCATAGAAAATCTTTGGAGGGAGTTGAAAATCCGTGTTGCCCAGCAACAGCCCGAAAACATCACTGCTCTAGAGGAGATCTGCATGGAGGAATGGGCCAAACTACCAGCAACAGTGTGTAAAAACCTTGTGGAGACAGAAAATCTCTGTCATTGCCAACAAAGTATTGAGATGATTCTGATTTCTTATTTTTTTTGCATGTTTGTCACAATTTAATGTTTCAGATCATCAAACTACTTCCAATATTAGTAAAAGATAACACAATTGAACACAACATGCAGTTTTTAAATAAAGGTTTTTATTATTGAGGGAAAACAAAATCCAAAACTACATGGCCCTGTGTGAAAATGTGTTTGCCCCCTAAACCTTATAACTGGTTGGGCCACCCTTAGCAGCAACAACTGCAATCAAGCATTTGCGATAATTTGCGTTGAGTCTGTTAAAGCGATGTGGAGGAATTTTGGTCACTCATCTATGCAGGATTGTTGTAATTTAGCCACATTTGAGGGTTTTTCGAGCATAAACCGCCTTTTTAATATCATGCCACAGCATCTCAGTAGGATTCAGGTCAGGACTTTGACCACTCCAAAGTCTTCATTTTGTTTTTCTCCAGCCATTCAGAGGTGGACTTGCTGGTGTGTTTTGGATCATTGTCCTGCTGCAGAACCCAAGTTCACTTCAGCTTGAGTTCACAATTAGATGGCCGAACATTGGTAAACAGCAGAATACATGGTTTCATTTATCACAGCAGGTCTTCCAGGTGAAGAAGCAAAACAGCCCCAGACCATCAAACTACCACCACCATATTTTACTGTTGATATGATGTTCTTTTTCTAAAATGTGGTTTTACAATTACGCCAGAATTAATGGGACCAATCTTCCAAAAAGTTCAACTTTTGTCTTGTCAGTCCAAAAAGTATTTTCCCAAAAGTCTTGAGGATTATCAAGATGTTTTCTGGCAAAACTGAGATCAGCCTTTATGTTCTTTTTGCTCAGCAGTGCTTTTCGTCTTAAAACTCTGCCATGCAGACCTTTTTGCCCAGTCTCTTTCTTATGGTGGAGTCATGAACACTGACCTTAACTGAGACAATTGATGCCTGCAGTTCTTTGGATGTTAATGTGGGGTCTGTGACCTCTTGGATGAGTTGTCATGGATGTGCTGTGCTCTTGGGGTAATTTTGGTCGGCCGGCCACTCCTGAGAAGGTTCTCCACTGTTCCATGTTTTTGCCATTTGTGAATAATGGCTTTTACTGTGGTTCACTGGAGTCCCAAAGCTTTAGAAATGGCTTTATAACCTTTTCCAGACTGATAGATCTCAATTACTTTATTTCTAATTTGTCTGAATTTCTTTGGATCTCAGCATGATGTCTAGCTTTTGAGGATCTTTTGGTCTACTTCACTTTTTCAGTCAGGTCCTATTTAAGAGATTTCTTGATTGCGAACAGGTGTGGCAGTAATCAGGCCTGTGTGTGACTAGAGAAATTTAACTCAGTTGTGATAAACCACAGTTTTAACAGGGGGGCAAACACTTTTTTCACACAGGGCCATGTAGTTTTGGATTTTGTTTTCCCTCAATAATAAAAACCTTTATTTAAAAACTGCATGTTGTGTTCACTTGTGTTCTTTTACTAAAATTGAAATCAGTTTGATGATCTGAAACATTAAAGTGTGACAAACATAAAAAAAAAAATTAAAAAAAAGAAATTAGGAAGGAATGAAACAGGAAGAATGTTTTAAAATAGAAGTGTAAATAGTATATTTTATCAATTAACAAAATGGAAATTTAATTAACAGAAGGTAAATTAAAATCAAATCAATATTTTACCACCCTTGCCTGAAAAACAGGATCAAATATTCTAGGTACACTTGCATTTCTAGGTTTCTTTTTTTTACAGGTATTATTTTTTTTTTCAATTCTACCTTGAAGTTCACTTCTAAGCAGACGTCTTCAGATAGTAAATGGTCTACCAGCTCTTTGTTGATGGCACTGCAGGACATCTTCCCATGTCAAAGGGAAGTAAGCACGATGTGTCTTTCAACTGCTACATTAAATTTTTTTGGCAGATCACTCCATTTGCGGTCCTCAACATTGCTTGTTCCATTGTGTTTTTTCAAAACAGTCTGATATCTTGAAACCCCAGTCTGCTTTGAAATCCTTGCCTGGGAGATCCCATGCTGATGCAGTATAGCTATCTTGTGTCTTGTTGCTGTGCTCAATCTTGCCATGGTAGTTGACCTGTAACATGAAACTGTCTTCCACAACCTTACTTTAGTAGCAGACTTTGACTGTTCCTCACCCAGTTTTAAGCCGCCAAACACAACTCTTTCTGCTTCAGTTAATGATTTTGTTTCAACTTACATATACAATTAATGATCATTAGCACCTGCTTCGGTATAATTGGTTAATCATACACCTGACACTGATCCTACAAAATCTTACAGTTCGTGCAAGTCTACAAAGTGTGCCAATGTAAGAGTTGATGCTGGTTTGAACCCAAAGGTTACTCACACCCAATATTGAAGTGATTTAATTTTTCTACTGTTCGCTCACTATAAAAGTGCTAAATCGCTTAATAGCTGTATGCTTCATCACAATTGTGTTAATGTTTTCCATGTGCCTCCTTAATATCTCCTCCACTGTCTCTTAGTATCTATTCCCCTGTCTCAGCTTGTCTTCACGTGTTTTTGTGTTCGCAGCTGTTCCCATTCCACTTTTGTTTAAAAAAAGTTAGTAAAAAAAGTAAATGTAAAAAAAAAAAAAAATTATATATATATATATATATATATATATATATATATATATATATATATATATATATATATATATATATATATATATACAGTGAGGAAAATAAGTATTTGAACACCTTGATATTTTGCAAGTTCTCCCACTTAGAAATCATGTAGGGGTCTGAAATTTTCATCGTAGGTGCATGTCCACTGTGAGAGACATAATCTAAAAAAAAAAATCCAGAAATCACAATTTATGATTTTTAAACTATTTATTTGTATGATACAGCTGCAAATAAGTATTTGAACACCTGAGAAAGTCAATGTTAATATTTGGTACAGTAGCCTTTACAGAGGTCAAACATTTCCTGTAGTTTTTCACCAGGTTTGCACACACTGCAGGAGGGATTTTGGCCCACTCCTCCACACAGATCTTTTCTAGATCAGTCAGGTTTCTGGCCTGTCGCTGAGAAACACGGAGTTTGAACTCCCTCCAAAGATTCTCTATTGGGTTTAGGTCTGGAGACTGGCTAGGCCACGCCAGAACCTTGATATGCTTCTTACAGAGCCACTCCTTGGTTATCCTGGCTGTGTGGATAGTGTTCTTGGGATGGTACTCATCCTTCTTCTTCCTCCAAACACGTTTAGTCGAATTATGACCCAAAAGTTCTATTTTGGTCTCATCTGACCACATGACTTTCTCCCATGACTCCTCTGGATCATCCAAATGGTCATTGGCAAACTTAAGACGTGCCTGGACATGTGCTGGTTTAAGCAGGGGAACCTTCCGTGCCATGCATGATTTCAAACCATGACGTGTATTACCAACAGTAACCTTGGAAACGGTGGTCCCAGCTCTTTTCAGGTCATTGACCAGCTCCTCCCGTGTAGTCCTGGGCTGATTTCTCACCTCCCTTAGGATCATTGAGATCCCCACGAGGTGAGATCTTGCATGGAGCCCCAGTCCGAGGGAGATCGACAGTCATGTTTAGCTTCTTCCATTTTCTAATGATTGCTCCAACAGTGGATCTTTTTTCACCAAGCTGCTTGGCAATTTCGCCGTAGCCCTTTCCAGCCTTGTGGAGGTGTACAATTTTGTCTCTAGTGTCTTTGGACAGCTCTTTGGTCTTGGCCATGTTAGTAGTTGGATTCTTACTGATTGTATGGTGTGAACAGGTGTCTTTATGCAGCTAACGACCTCAAACAGGTGCATCTAATTTAGGATAATATATGTAGTGGAGGTGGACATTTTAAAGGCAGACTAACAGGTCTTTGAGGGTCAGAATTCTAGCGGATAGACAGGTGTTCAAATACTTATTTGCAGCTGTATCATACAAATAAATAGTTTAAAAATCATATATTGTGATTTCTGGATTTTTTTTTTAGACTATGTCTCTCACAGTGGACATGCACCTACGATGATATATATATATATATATACTTTGATCTCTGGGGGGGGGGGGGGGGGTAACACCATAACAATTGAGAAATGAGTTTCTGCTGCTTGTGATTCGTATATATTCAGAATATAGAAATGTTGGTATGGTAAGGGTGGAACTTGCCAAATTACATTTAAAAAATGCATTAACGCCTTTGTGGTGTTTCCACTGTATTTCTTCTAGATATTGGCAAAAAATTTAATAAATAAAATGTCCTCTGTCCAATAGAATGGTAAATCTATTTTGACATCTCTAGTTTTAGTATAATTTTAGAATGAATAATAGAAGCAGATGTTAATTTGACAGTATATGGAAGGTTCTGAAACAATTACATTTCATTTATCTAATGTAATTAAAAAAAATTTTTTTTTCAACTACAGTTTATGCTAAAAGCATATTCAATGCTAAGGTTTAATGTTGCTAGAAAATTTTTTAACATTGCAATAGTATATTGTCTACGATTTGTTGAAATTAAGTATTTACTTATACAGACAATAATAAGCTGTTGTTCTCCATTGTAGATGTTCCGCCTGGCCCTTGGCGACCATGGCTGTAGACTGTTACCAAGCACTGTTGCCACAGTAACAATCTAAAGCGACGGTCACCATGGAGACAGCAGAGAAACTGAGGAGCGACAGTTGGCATAGTAACTGGGAATGTCTTACTCCTACTGGCTAACTGAATGCAACACTAATGTTGCGTAGGTTAGGATTCCCCCAATATAATCGGCTATGTACAGGGTCATTTTATTTTCATGAAATTATAAAGATATTATTGATGCATTCAAATTTTATTGTATATTTCATTTTAATCATTTTTATTTCAGCATGATGTGTTTAAATCATAGCAGTGAAATCTAGGTCACTATCTTTAAACTATTATTATTATTGTTTTTGTTATTGTTATTATGTACTGCATTAATACATTAGTATTATCTTGGCGTACATGGTCTGATGTAAAAAATCAAACTACGTTTAAACACACATTCTGTAAAGAAAGAGAGAATGGTAGCTATAACCAGACTTTAGTAGCCATGACTGTAGACTGTTACTGTGCTGCTTAATTCTCAGTAAGCAATCGAGAGCCAAGGACATGATGCACTAGCTCACACTGCACAGGCTCTCAACTGGGAAAGACAAAGTGTAGAACGAGAGGCATTCACTTACTAATAGACATGAGGAAGGCAACTTGTATGAAATTATGTTTCCTAGCATTGTTTAAATAGCAAATAAAAGTAATTTCATTCAAATCAATTAAGATGACATTTCAAATAACTCAAATAAATATTTTTAAGATACATGATGCTTATCATGAGTACACTGTAAAATCCGATTAGTTAACCTTAATTGAAAAAAGCATGCAAACCGTACAGTAGAATAGGGTATTGAGTGTCACAGTAACTAATGCTTACAAAGTAGAATATACTTATAGCCAAGCTATAAGTGCTTGGCAATTTGCTTAATGTGTACTTTACTGTTGTGTGTATTTCAAATAACACAATTATGTAAATTAGGCTAAATTTTCTGTATATGAGTTTTTCTAGTTTTATTTACTTTAAGAGCCGTCAGATTTACTTCATAAAAGCATGCAAACTGTACTTTAATATATCCCTTTTAATGCAACAGTAAATAAAGGCCTAGTTTTAGCTTTAAATAATAACATTCAGTAAACTTTCTTTCGGCTTCTCCCGTTAGGGGTCGCCACAGCGGATCCTCCGCACGTTTGATTTGGCACATGTTTTAAGCTGGATGCCCTTCCTAACGCAACCCTCCCCAATTTATCCGGGCTTGGGACCGGCACTGAGAGTGGCTGGGGATGGTTCCCTGACCGGGGATCGAACCCGGGTCGCAGCAGTGAGAGCGCTGCATCTTAACCACTAGACCACCAGGGGACCTCAAATAATAACTTTCAGTAAAACATAAAATTTGGTAAAAATAATTAGACATGTAGTGAAGGTCTACTTTGTAAGGAATGTCTATATCTAAAACATGAAAAAAATGCCTGCCGACTCATTATAATTTATACCTATACAGTGGAGTATTGGTATAAAGTAAAAATACACATGTAACACACAATCCCATTACAGTTATAACAGGTTTATTTCTCAACCCTAAAACATTTGCATCTGTTAAAACAGTCAGGAATGTGGCCTGTAACAAAAGTAAAAATAAAAACTTTTGTTTCAAAGAAGTGCCATAATCACTTAGCAGACAATAACAACTGGCACTGCTCTCATACACATAAGCAACGTAGTGCCAAACCATTACTAGCCATAACCATCACTCAGTCAATCAAATGCACTTTTCGTGATGCTTTTAACTGAACCCATTTGTCACCTTTCACCTGCAGTTGCGAAGTGCTGTGTGTGCAGCAGGATTGCAAGAACAATTGCAAGAATAATTGTTAAATATAAGTTATACAAACAGAATAGTCTGAGCATAAGGCATTTAAAAACCTCTATGTAACTGCAGCGAGTGATTTTTGCTTTCAACACAATAATAGCAAAAACAAAAAATAATTTCAAAGAAGTGCAATAATGACTTAACAATGGCAACAATATCAACCAGCACTACTACTACTACTCTTCAACTAACTCTTCAATAATTTTACTTACTCAACAGGAGATTTTTTTAGAGAGTCTTGGGGGGAGTTTGTTCTCTCCCAGCCTAAGCATCACTCTCTGGATAAAGTTTAACGTGTTTCTCATGGCCTTGGGTATTCAAGGTGGAGAGCATAAGACAAGCCAAACAAAAGGCAAAATGCTTGTGGTAAGCTTGTGAGATTGTCCATCACAATACCTCCTTCCAGAATGATGGCAGTTGAAAGTGGGTTTAAGTGGAGATGACTTGAAGACACAGTTGCATCTTCGCTGATAACAGTCAGCAAGCCAACAGTCACTTGTGCCCAGCCCTCATTATCGTTTGAATCCTGTATGACACAAAAACTCCATTACAACAGTGATATATTATCTATCTGTCCTGCCTACACAGCCTTCAAGTCTTGTTCATTAGTTTATCATTAATTTCACGGTTTCTTTTTGTTTGACAAATGTGTTACTTATTACATTTCGGCTGTCATCTGCAGCATTCCTCAGAAGCATCACCTGACTGCTGTGATTATTACATGTTTTTTTCTGGTGTGGCCTGCCTGTTGAACCGGACAGATCAAACGGGCTGGCCAGGACAAAAACAAACAGTGGGATCATTTTACACAAACCTGCATTTTCCTGCTTTAACACATGGGCCATGGATCATTTTTACTGTACACAAAAAGTTCCTGCTGCCAATCTTTCACACCTGTCAGCTAGCTGGATTGAACCCAGTTCATTCTTGCTGTGAGTGACCGGAACTACCCAATGCACCACTGTGCTCCCTTCTAGTACTGAACTCACAGGGACAAATTCCATATTCTTATTTTTCTGTAACTGTGTAAGAACTTACGAAGGCAGTATTGTAGAAGTTACTCGGATTGTCACCAAGTATTGGGAGGCCTCTGAGAACAAGGGTATGTAGTGCTGTCACATCTGGCTTCTAATGGAAAGAACAAATTAAGTTCAGGATAATACAATATTCGACATTACAATATGAACACAAAAGTGTACATGAAAAGAGTTTTATCTAAATGTTTTTTTTTCAGTGGAGAGAAGTCATTTTCAAATCTAGTACATAGTTTATCAGGAACAAAGGACCTAGTGTTTTAACACTACTGGAAGTTGCCATTTCTTAAAATACAGTATTTATGCTTGTTTAACAAAAAATGACATTAAGAACACTTTAGAAGACTTACGCCTGAATCAACCTGCTGCACAATTTCAGCAATTTTTTTTCCAACACTTCCTTTCTTGGACTTGAAGATATGGACAAAGCGTGGTGTGAAGCAGTCCATCGCATCAAAAAAATCGTTTTCTAGATTTGTGGTGGCAATCCTGTTGATCTCTGCATATACCTGCAATGCACAGAAAAACACAAAAAGCATGTTACTAGACTGGAATTTATTATTGGTGTAAACAAAAAATTATGTTTGTCAGTTCTTACTTGTCTTTCTGAAAAAAGGGCAGGCAGTCAAAATCCTGCAGACCAACAGGATTTCTGTATTAATAACAGCAATATGTATTATTTGCTGGAACTCTGGTAGACCTGAACAAGTTCCAACTGAAATGATCATATCTGCACTGTAATTTACACTATCAGCACAAGCAGATGATGCAACCAATACCGTACTTTGTCTGGCATTATGCTGATGAAGGGAGTTTTGAAAATTTTCAGGAAAAGATGTAATTATAACTGACCTCACTTTATCAATTTCCAAAGGAGGCTTAAAGAATGATGATGCATCCAAATGGAAGGCCATAATTTTCTGGTGTCATACAGCTACGGTTTGTTGTAAATTCTTAAAATTGCGAGTGTCATGCACAACCTTTTTTAAAAAACTGTGCTTCTCTTCAAAATGCATTGTCCACACGTCTACTAGTGGGCCGAAGATTGTTATCATTTGAGGGTAGTGTTCAATAAAATGATGTTTTGGACGAAGTTTGTAGGTTGGAAATGTTTGCTGCAGTAAGTAAATGTTCTGAGATTTTGCATTCCAGGAAGTGTATTGACTCATCAGTAAAGTGTGATGACATCACTATCTCTAGAATATCTTTTAGAAGCATAAGTATCTCCCATGCTTGGTCTCCCTCTGGGATATAGTGCCCTATTACCAATGGAAGGAGCCTCAGGAGAGACCAGTTTTCATGGCCATTGCCCCCGAGTCTTTGGAATTATCTGTGGTTGGTCAGCTTTATCAGAAAATGTGTAAGGAAACTGCTTATTAGCCTTATTTAGAGAGTCCAAATAAATATACTGCTTGGTAAACAAATCCTGAAGACACAGTGACAGTTCTGCTGGCACAATACCCTCCAAAAAGTCATGCAGGATGTCAGGTGGAAAGCCATTGACCACATGAAAGTGTCTCAGATTTTCACTGAATGGACACCCTCTTTTAACACCATGATGTATGGCCATAGCAGGGTCATGTACAACATCTTGTCATGTCTGTCATGATTCTCTCTTGTCCCTTAATAGAGTAGACCTGATCTGACCTCTTTATCCTGTATCTCATCTTGTTTACACATACAAAACCGACAGAAGTGATCGGCTGCAAAACTCTCCTGGAATCCTGCCACAGAGTGAGCCCCCAAGTTGTCTGCTGCTACATACAACGCAGTGCCTTTAACACTTTCTGCTAGTTGTTCAACATAAACACTATGTTCCTCTAGGGTTGCAAGATCCTGAATGAGTGGACAGAGGATTTCTGCATAGCCATGTTCCTTTGCAGTATTAACCATACACAAAAGTGCAAGTTGAATGGAGTGCAGAGCTGACCGATATTTGGAATCAAGGTTAGCAAGCACGCAATATACTGCACATAGCTTGTGATTTTTAGTGGATGTTCCCACAGGATTTGCCACTTCAAAATCATCTATATATAGCCCAAGAGTAATCCTAAACTCTTCCACATTCAAGAGATGAAAGAGTCTTTTTGTGTAGCACCTTATCCAAAATATCCTGATTGTTTAACAAAGCTTGCAACATTTTCAGTATGAGAACATACACAAATGAACTACCTCCGTCAAGGCAGAATTCAACTGGCATAACAACTGAAAATTCTTGCAGAAATAAGATGTTCTCCTGCTAGCTGTTGACAGGGATCCTCCTGTATTGGTAAACTTAAGCAAGCCATTACTTTGTGTAACTACATTTACAATATCATTCACTATGGTATCATCCACATCACCACAACGCTGACTGATAATCTTCTGAACTGCACTTTGTATTAGTGGCCTTGAAAGTAAATGGATCTGGTTGATCTGCTGTATAACTTCTTGGGCAGCAATTTCAGATATGTGCAGGACTGTATGCATTTTTAAAAACAGAGCAGCGAGGTTATGTTCCAGCTGAGTTTCCGAATCCTGTGTGTCTCCCATAGACTCCACATTCTCACACTCAAAGTCATCGTGTGAAGAAACACATTCTCTTCTTCGGTCACCTCATCAGGTTGTTAAATGTTGTGTACTATTCCTGGTTTAAAATGTGGTGTAGTACTCATACATGACTCCAATGACTTCTACATCACATGCGCAGATCTGGTTGCTTTATAAAAACTATTAAGTAGTACATATTAGTACTGATAACTTATCTATGCAAGTCATGACAGCTATTAGATTTTACAGTGTACTTCACTATAGTATAAAAGTATTTAATATGTCTTTTATCATAGTATTACATCAGTGTCTGCTTTCATTGTTTTTTAAATGACATGGTGCTTGAACGGTTTAGAGCAGAATGATTGCTTTAGCACTTTATTCATTTATCAATTATACATGCTCTGCGGTTCCAATAATTAGCTCTGATGCAGGATTGCCTGTACCTGAAAAATCTTTCTCACAACAGAATTTTGTCCAACCCTTACCAGTCAAACAATTTTCAAGAGCTACCTTTAACTGTGTTGAGAACTGTTTCTTAAAAGTATCCTAAAGTTAGTATAATTTTAACTGTTTACCGTGCTGCAATTGCAGAGAATATGGTAGTGTGCAGTCTCTGTCCATGGTCCTGAAACACAATTTTGTTCCTTTTTTATTGCTATTTTACAAATAATTGCAAACACACCATAGCAGTTTAAACTATGGTAGTGTAAAAATAAGACTTTTTAGGCATTTAACAGTTGCTAGATTTACCACGTCCGTTTGTTATATATTTTTCCTATTATCTGATATTGTCTGCTATTTTAAACTGTTAACATATTCGAACATTAGCCTAATAATGATACCTAGAAGACAATAGATATGGGTAAAGAAAAACGGCGATATCGCAGTCAGTCTCTCACTGTGTGTGTATGTGTGTGTAGCCCGCTCGGTCTCTTTAAAAGCTTACAGTAGGTAACTGCGAATCATCTTCAAAGTGCGCAAGAGTGACGCAGAATTGACTTCAAAGCGAAGCAGACGTCACCGCGTTTTCATAAGAAAAGGGTAAACGGAAGTGAAAGGCAAGAAACTCTTAGAGTTAGAGAATGAATTGTTAGAAGGTTTTCAGGATCACTTGCTTGTATCTGCAGTAATCAAAGAACAATCTGTGAACAACCAAGAAACGCGAAATCACCAGTAATCTGTGTCACAGATGACAGATGTAGAACATTAAAACCTCAAATGACGCACACTAAGTGGCTAATCATATAAACCCTATTAACACCTCTGTGCACAAATGACCCATCTAAAAGATATTTGGAACGCAGAAAAAAATAATATAATTTGCTAGACTTAAAATCTATTTACTAAACAGAATCATGGTAATTTAACTAGCTTTCTTCATCTGTTAAGTCGTTTTGTTGTTAAACATTTGGACATGTATTGTTAAACATGGGTAAGTTAGCTGATGTGAAGTACACTGGACTTATTTTGCCAATTTATTGTGCTCTTTACAGACGACATGCAACCCACGTGCGAAAAAAAAAGTGACTCACACTGCAGTATCTTTCAAGTCATTCTTAGTAGGCTCAGTATAACTTAATTGCTTAGCATTTATGTTCATCAAAATGAGATATATTAAATTACGGCGTACTTTAAGTTCAAATTCAGTTTATTTTTCATAGGAAAAAAGTACAGTAGGCATACTTAAAATAAATGTTGAAATACTGTTGGTTTATTTTTATACTTTCATATCTAAAGCATCTACTCTATATCAGCTCTTTAGACAAAAACGGTCAAATTAATCCTACCACGAATACTAAATATCGTTAAAACGCGCGATCAGCAAACTGTGCATGATAAAGTGAAGCACGACAGACGAATCTTACCTAAATGTATCCATATGGGCCATTGTCCACCCTCGTCTTCTCTTCCTCTTGGAAACTAGCGGCTCTTGTCCAATCTTGCCATCTCCTTTGCGCTTTTTATAGAGACCTCATAGTACTAGTAACCAGAGAGGGGAGGAGGACTCATTCACTAAAAAGCAGCACCCACACAAGTGCGTGTTCGCGCCACGTCATTGACGGCGCTACTGTCTATAAAACGTGTCGAACTCAGACAGGGAAGCGAATACAGTTTTTGGCTTTGTGGCAAAATACGGGCTTTTTGCGCTTTTATAATGGTAGTAAAATGTGGACAGACACTAAAAACGCTTTTCGATATTGTGTAGTTTGCTTCCCAGACAAAAGCAAACGACTTTCATTTGACTGCAGCACAAATTAAATTAAATGATCACAATCATTACAGATATTCTTTAACTGTAGATAGAATGATCTATGATAGTCAATTTTTTATCCGAACTACTCTGATTTAGTAGGCACTTAATAATTGTTCCCGTAGGAAATCACCCAATAAAATTGTGATTATGATAAATATTTTGTGTTCATTGTCACAGCTGACACGTATTCTCCTTTAGTTATTTAGCGGCAGGCTTCTAGAAAGGGGCATGGCTGAGAGAGTACGCGCCATTTGTGTTTTAAAATAAGTAAACCGATAGTGTGCATCGCAATGCCCATTTCTGTCTGATGGCTGAGGGGAATCCAGAAAACGTAATATTACTGTGAGGGCAAAGGGGCGGTCTATTCTCCTTTGAAACCTTTTACATTTAAAGAAGCAGATTACAGGTTGCATTTCACAGGGTCTCAGTTCAAAATTTTACCATTGAAGTTGATTATTTATACATGTGGGTATATACGTATACAGTACTGTGCAAATGATTTAGGCCATTATTAGATAGATTAGATTACATAATTATTTCACCTGTTTAGTAGAATACTTTGGAAATTAGCGATATTGTCTGAATTAATGGGATCATGGATTCTGAAAACTACAGACAGGTTTTAATTCATAATCAATCTATCAATCTATCTATCTATCTATCTATCTATCTATCTATCTATCTATCTATCTATCTATCTATCTATCTGTCTGTCTGTCTGTCTGTCTGTCTGTCTGTCTGTCTGTCTGTCTGTCTGTCTGTCTGTCTATTTATCTATCACAATAGTGAGTTCACCCCTCACATTTCAGCCTCTGTCCTCTGAAAATAACCCAACATACAGCATTACTGCCAAAATAGCTGGCAACAAAAGTGAGTAGACCCTAAGTGAACCTATCAAAACTGTGTCCAAAGTGTCAATATTTTGTGTGAGCACCATTGCTATCAAGGACTGCCTTAATCCTTCTGGGCATGAAATTCACCAGAGCTGCACAGGTTGTTACTGGTATCCTTGTCCACACCTCCATAATGACATTACGAAGTTGCTGGGTGTTAGACACATGGTGCTTCTCCACCTTCCAATTGGATGCCCCACAGGTGCCCAACAGGTTTCAGGTCTGGAAACATACTTGTCCACTCCATCATTTTCACTGTAAGAAATGATTCTGTGGTCATGTAGATTTGAATTAATGTTTTTGGTTAATATGTATTCAATATAATTGTGTTTTTGATTTTAAGCCAAATATTTATTTACATTTCAAATAAAAATGTTTGGAATAAAATCTACCCATTGCAGTTAAATAAAACTTAAGCATTATATTTATCTAATCCCAAATGGAGAGAATATTGAGTTAATTCAAATTAATGTAAATAGGCAAATTTTAATTGAAAAGCACTTCTTGTCAAAATGCGCCTTTAAAAAAAAAAAAAATGCAGCAGGCCTACAAGACATTTGAAGAGAGTAGGCTCCAGACAGTGAATATTAATTTTCTTCCACATTGCTCATCTTGCAAAATTTAACTGGTTGACTTAGGTAAGAAAACTTCTTTTGTTATCACTGGGCTAGTAAGAAGAATGTATGTAGTGGTATATTACAATATAAAATGAGTTATCACAGAAAAAGAGGCTCAGCAGCAACACAAAGTTAGCTTGTGTTGGAAGGCTATAGTGTGATGTTGTTGCGCTATAATATGAACACAGCATCATACATTTTGTACATCAAACTTTTATTTTAAAGGATGTGGGTTAGCATTTTCACTATCATGGTTCCTAGGTCTTTTGCGTGTTAATATATCCTCAGTATGTTTTTATGAAATTGCCTAAATGAGTACATTGGGTGTTATTTTAAGGTTCCATAAAGAGCAGTATTTGGGGTTATGGCTGGAAAAGCATCTTATATTTCAGACGGCACTTGACGCACTTCCGTTGGCTTTACTTCTCGTGTGTGGAGATCGTCTTCCCGAGACAGGTAACGTAACTTCTCTATGTTGTTTCACTGTTTTATTGCAACTTGCAAATGTGAAGTTAACTTAGCTAAAACCACGTGAAGTCAGTCTATTAGCAGCTAGCACTTAAGTTAGTTAGCTAACGTAACTTTAGCAGGAGGGAAGGAATTCAAATTCAAATGACACAAACACTCTCATTTTACAGCTAAACCGTACACTAAAAGTATCTGAAAACATTTTAGTAACAGAATACTGTTTCATATCTGATTAGTGGTGTTTAGTTTGATATTTGGAGTTTCGTGAGCCGGTGTTGTGTCGAAGTCTGTTCCCCTATGTTTCACTTTAGTGTAATGTTTCTTATAGCGTTTTCATCACGTTTCATTTATTTTTTTTAGATAGATTAAAAGTTTAAAAGGCTTAAGGCTTCTGAGATGTGTGCATGTATGTAATGTATATTTATTGTTCTTTATCGGTAAAACAATTATTTTTACAGTATGAATCGCTAAAGAACATATACTTTGGCTTTGGTATTCCAGATGTTACATGCAATGCTCTAAAACAGGGGTTTTCAACTGGTTCTGTGCCAGGGACCACCATTCTGACTAACAAGTAATCCGCGGCCCACTATTGTGTGTGTGTGTGTGTGTGTGTGTGTGTGTGTGTGTGTGTGTGTGTGTGTGTGTGTGTGTGTGTGTGTGTTGGGGGGGGGGGGTACTCCTTACCTGTTAGTGGGATTTCTGGGCGTGGTGACTTCCACACAGTCTGTCTATTCGTGGTGATATAGTGGTACATAGTGACAGCCTCATATCATTCTCTGGTTCTAGCCTTGCCCTGATGCTGGTCTATTTCGCGCGCAAGATTAATGTGTACGTATATGACGCAAAACAAAACGTTAGCAAAGCATAGGCCTGATAGATGCAAAGCTAGCCTATCCTGTGTCAGTTTGAATATTTTAGATATTTTCATTAAATTCAGTTTTCCTACTAATGTGCAAATATTCTGGAAATGTTTGGAAAAATAAATTATGGAAAAAAAGTGATTTTAATAGTGAAATTATGTAGGCTGTCACGGACCACATGCAATGCCGCCGCGGACCACCGGTTGAAAACCCCTCCTCTAAAACATAAATGCCCTGCTGAGAGCAAGTCTGCAAAAAATGTGAAAAAGGCAAAAATGGCAGAGGTCAATTATCTGCCACCCTACCCAGCTCGTGAAAATAAACAAAAAGCTTGGAGAAAGTAAGGGAACAGCTGGTCACAGAGTCAATGAAGAAGAACAACAAAAATGTAGTCAAAGACCAAATGAGCAAAACGTTTGCCCTCAGACGACATTAAATCATCAATCTGTGTCCAACTGTTCGAGCCATGAAGGACTGCTGGCCTGCCCTGTTTGACCCTTTTCAAGTAAGTTGGATTGTGTAATTCCTGTTAAGAAACAATGTAAATGTGAAACCGACGACCCTGTAAGAAATTGCTTCCAAATAATTTTGTCAAATTGACTTCAAGATGTAAAAAAAATACTCTTACTTTGATTAATAATTTGTCTAACATGTTTATTTCCACAAAGTTTCAATAATGTCATTAAAATCCTTAAAATTACATCTAACTATCCCTCATTTACAATTCCAGAATGTTTAAATATGCAAATATTGTGGGTGGAGGGGGACTTCAGTACTCTGATATTGGCAAAAAATATTGAATGTTAGACAATTTATATGAAAAAGGTTAAAGAGGCTGAGAACTGATGTGATACCTTTGTCTCTTTTGTTGCCTTTGTGTTTCAAATCAATGCAGAATTTTAAAGAACAACTACTGTACTTCTGGAACCAAAATTTATGTCTGCGTTAGACCGTCACACTCCCAAGCGACTGACGCTATTTCGTGACAAAGGTGGAGTACTT
Organism: Silurus aristotelis; assembly: GCF_946808225.1. NCBI lineage: Eukaryota > Metazoa > Chordata > Actinopteri > Siluriformes > Siluridae > Silurus > Silurus aristotelis. The sequence continues at coordinate 10,718,591 of NC_139591.1, forward strand.
GGAAGAAGACTGGAGATCATAATGGAACTGCTGCAGGTACAGTAATTTTCAAAATTAGAAGTAGCTTTGTTCCATAAGATTTCCAAATTATATGAATAAGGACATCAAACTGAATGATAGACAATTGTCCTCCAGAACTGCCCTATTTTAGAAAAGGAAAAAACTAATAACAGCTCATGCCTTTAAGATGCTGTTTTTTGTTTTACAAATTAATCAGAGGCAAGGCAATTATATTTGTATAGCCCATTTTACAAACATTTTGTCTCAAAGGGCTTTACTTAGCATCATGACAACAGCCTCTGCACTTAGACCCTCACATTGACTGAGGAAAAACTCCCAAGAAAACCCTTTTTAACAGGGTTAACCCTTTTTATTACCTCCAATCGCTCACTGTAATCCTCCGGATAATTCACTGTTGTTTTCACACATGGGGTAATTCAGAAATGACACAGACTTTGTACTATAGAACAGTTGTTGCATTCCTCCCCAGGACTCAGTGCACTCTTCGATTGAGAGGACCAGAGAGGTTGTTATTCGGTGTCTTATAGAATACCTTGGAGAACAAGGGGGACATCTTATCAAAGAATTCAACATAGGTGAACTTAATTTACATTAACTTAATTCAAGGACCATATTTCCTTAATTCCTCAAGTAGGTGCTTGATCTAGATAAGTGACCTTTATCTGTAAATTAAATTAATGATAATGAATATGATTGAATGATGAATAAATATTTTTTGGTAATGCATCGTGTAGGTCTTAAATTTACATCTTTATGGTCTTAAAATGTCTTAAAAAGGTCTTAAATTTGACTTATTGTAACCTGCATGAACCCTGTACAAAAACAACAAAATAGAGAAGAAAACAAAACAAAGATCAATTTGACACCAAGGTCTGCGAGAAAATAAAATATATTTATAAGCTACGAAAACAATAATAAATGTATTTTCTAGTAATGCGATATGCTTGCAATATATTTCTGACAGTTTTATACTAAGACAATAACAATTTCATGTTGCAGGACACTGGGAACTTGGAGGAACTTGACCCCAAAGCCTGGAGCTTCTACAAGCAACAGCCCAAAGAACATTGGGCTCGTCATAGAGGGCGTGGAAGTCATCGCAGGACTTGGAGATATTGCAAGGGCTTGCTCTGTCCTCCTTGGCTTGACCTACGTGCTGAATCTCAATTATCCCAGACAGCTGAAGTACACCTTTGAGGTGTTCCAAAAACTTTTCTTGGAGCTGGATGATTCAATGCTTTCAAACAAAATCCAGTCCCTCAAGAGCAAACTTCAGGCTTGAAATGAGACTGTATTGCAGTGCAAACCTTGTTCATCTTCTACAGAGATTGAGAATTGCACATTTGAAAGTGCTATGTTTGTAAGTTGGCACTGTTTTGTCCTACGAATGTCGTGACATTTCAATTGATGTACGTTCAAGGTACAAATGTATTTTACTCTGTTAAATTGCACTTTTATTATTTATGTTTTGGCACATGCCATTATGGAGTATAAGCATTTTGTCCTTTTTAAAGTTCTGGCTTGAAATGCGTGAGCAAACATCTGGCTTGAAAATGAGACTGTAGTTGCAGTGTACATGTTTTGCTACACAATGTTTAGCTTCTACAGAGCTTGGAAATTGCACATCTGAAAGTGCTATGTTTGTAAGTTAGCACTGATTTGGACTCTTATCCCACGAATGTCAGTGAGATTTCTAGTTCAAAGTACGAAATGTTTTTTACTCCGTACAAATTACACTTTTCTGCTTTTGTTTTGGTACATGCACCTCTGGAGGATTTTTCTTTAATATCATTATTGATCCAATTTAGTGGCTAAGTGAGGTGAAAAAGCATGGAATCAGGTTTATGGACACATCACCATTCTGTATGTCATTTATTTATGTTTTTACAAAATTGTTTAAAGTCAGCATTCTGTCCTTTTTAAATGTCTGGTTTGAATTGCAAGATCCAACTTCTGGCTTGAAATGAGACTGTGGTTGCAATGTACAATGATGTGCTACAATGTGTCTAAAGCACAAAAGTGAATAAAATTGTTAATAAAATTCTTATTTGAGTATTTAATTTCTGTACTTTCTGGGCTATATTATTCATTAGAAAGGAATATTTAGATTTAATTAATTGCATTGATTAAATTCAAATCAATGTGCAGATTAATGTAGATGATGATTACTCAATTATGATATGTAGAATTAAATAAATTTTTATTAGTACTATTTACACATTAGGAAGTTTATCTTTTTTAAATCTACTCAATATTTTTGTTTAGCTTATAATTAATTCTGTACTGTTTTCTATTCAAATCTACTCATATTAAATGGATAACTATTAAGGGTCTCATTTTATTAATATTTAATCAATACCAAACCTTGTGAAATTTAATTAATAATATTGCTTGTAATCTGTTGCCTCATTTTTATTGAGTAGATATGGTGTATCTTTTCTTACAGTGTTCACCTACAGCAAGGCAGTTGTCATCTTGGCAATGTGTTTGGGGTCATTTTCATTTTGGAAAACTGCCATTCGGCCCAGTGTCTGAACGGAGGGCATCATGTTCTGCATTAGAATGTCCCAGTAAATGTTGGAATCCATGTTTCCCTCAATGAACCGCAGATCTTCAGTACCAGCAGGCAAGACACAATTTTCTTGGTACTCCTCAGCAGGGTGTCGCCACACATGCTGGACACCATCTGAGCCAAACAAGTTTATTCTCATCAGACCACAGGACATGGTTCCAGTAATTTATGCTCTTGGACAGGTTGTCTTCAGCAAAATGTTTGTGAGCTTTCTTGTGAGCCAGCTTCAGAAGAGGCTTCCTTCTGTAATGACAGGCATGCAAACCGACCTTTGGCAGTGTGCAGTGTATGATCTATATGATCTTACATCTACATAAGTATTCAGACCCTTTCCAACAACACTTGAAAATTCAAACAGTTGCAGGTCGTTAAAATGCAAGTCAGTGATTCTGATAGAGTTTAGGCTAGCAGAGAAGACTAGTATTATGTCATCATTGTCACATGCTTTGACTGGATGGTCAGAGAGTGCACTACTCAGAGATCGCAAACTGCATACATAAAAATTGGACAAGCTCAAACATATTTGTGAAATTTAAAAGTTGTATTTTCATACACAATAGCTGATAGAGAAATAAAAATGTATTTGGATCATAGATATACTAACAAGGACATTTACAAGATGGACTTTTCAAGAAAAGCTGGACATCATGAGGAAAGGTTAGCCAAAAACAGTTGTTAAGCTTTTTCATAAACCATTTATACTTCTGTGTTTTTTTTCTGTAGCACAACACCACAGAATTTGCCTGAATTTAAAATCCCGAGGAAAACTATAATGCACTGAATAAATGCACAGATGCCTGTGCAATAGATGGTTTAAATTATTGGCCTGCATTAATAAACTAAGTCAAAAAATTTGGCAACGCATTAATAAAACCTGGAAGGATAGTGGTAAACTATCATCTTTGAGGAAGAATTACTCTAAATACTGAGATACTAAGATACTAAGATACTGGTATGTTTGGTAAAATCAGATTGTACAAAAATAACAGAGAACTCATTGCTATGTTTAATTGTAAATAGCTGTAGTGTCTTAAATGTATAGTATCTTAAATGTGTAATATCAAAAGGCCTAAACTCATATTATCCTACATGGTGACATTGCTATATTTCTGTGCTGAATAAAAATCATTATTTACACGAAATACGGCGTCTAACGAGAGTCCTTCCAGCTGACAACTACACCTCATCAAGACGACGAAATACACAACATTTCCTGGCGTCACGAATCCTGGACGGTTTGCGGCCTTCTCAGCTTCGCGGGTCTGCTTCCGACGACTGCTCCCTGATCTGTCCGGCCGGCTGAAACGGTGAGCGTTTGGGGTTCCGTTTATCTGCTGTTGGGTCGCACCGTTAAAGGCCTGTGTGTGTGGGTTATTGGGTTTTGTGTTGTGTTGTGATTGTCGGTTTGGGTGGCTCTCCGTTCTAAATTTTTTTGCACTGCTGGGCAGCGCAAAAGGGGGGATTTGACTGTAATAATGTTTTAAGAAAAATTAAACGTTGAATTACAATAGAAAAGAAGTGAAGTAAAAAGTTTAAGAGATAAAAGGAACAGGAATAAAGGGAGAAGTGAAGAAAATAAGAGTTGAAGCTGAAGTAAAAAGCATAAAGGTGATTGCTTTTGAGAAACAGTTGAATATGGTAAAAAAGTTAAGGAAATAAAGGAAAACAGGAATATAAAGGTTGAAATAAAAAGGGAAAAGTAAGAATAAGGTTTAAAGAGTAAGCCGCAAGATTTGGACAAAAACCCTCAGGGAGGTGACATTTAAGTCAGGCCACAAAACCTGGACATTCACTAGGTGGATTTCAGGTCAGTTCTGGGAACTGGATGATGCAGAATTAAAATTCAATTGAAGTTCCCACTCTGACTAATTAGCTGACGAGCTAGGTGATGATGCAACTGTCATTTGAATTTCTGCATATCAATAAGGTAGCAAAAATTTAATAAAGGAAGGAAAATAAAGAGAAAATAGAATAAAGGTGCGTCAAAATAGCATGCTATAAGTTTTGTATGACTGAGTCGACTATAGTGTATGTGGGATTTGTGTGTGTGTGTGTGTTGAGGAAAACGTGTGTGCGCTTTGAGGAAAATAAATAAAGGGGAACTAAATGTGTGTTTGTGTTTGCGCATGTGCGCTCAGCTGAGAGTGAAGTCCCTCTTTCTCCGCTGTGGACGGGACCCCCTCCTCTCTCTCTCTCTCTCTCTCTCTGAGTGTGTGTATGTGCGTTTAGCTAAAAGCGACCCCCTCCCCTCCCGCTCTGTGTCTAAATTTTTGTGTGTAAGGCTGCAGCCGTGTGTGTGTGTGTGTGTGTGTGTGTGTGAGATACGTTTTAGTAACCATAAGGATAATATTTGTCTTCTATTAAGAATAAAACAATGAGCCTCATTACATGAGAGGACTGAATCTGTTAAAACTTATGAGCTTCCTTCGGAAGACCTTTTTCTGTTAAATAACAAAAGAAAAGATAAAAACAATGAGCCTTTTTGGGAAAATATTTTATGGCCAAATAACTTTATGAGCCTCTAAAGAGGACCTAAATACGAAGTCAAAGCCCCTTAATACTGAATGAATAAAGATATCCCTACAGTGAGACAAACACTCCCCTGCCCTGAATGAATAATATAATTCCCAAAAAGGATATTTTCAAGTAGAGAAATTAATGAGGGTGTGTGTGTGTATGAGCAACTATTATAATAAAGTGATTATTGTATATGTATATGTATTGTTTGTGAGTAATACTGATTGATGAAAAGTTGGGGTGATTATTAAAGTAAAATAAATTAAAGTTTAAGCAATAATGATGTTTAGAGGTTAGAAGGAGATAAGCAATCTGTAGAGTATCAAATCCTGGCTGTTTATGGATGTGTGTGTGTGTGTGTGTGTGTGTGTGTGTGTGTGTGTGTGTGTGTGTGTGTGTGTGTGTGTGTGTGTGTGTGTGTGTGTGTGTGTGTGTGTGGAGCATGTGGTACTAAGGCCCTGTCTGTTTTCTCTGTGTGATTTGTGGTACGTGGAACTGCTGTCCAGAACGACACATGAATAGAGGCCCAAGACCGGAGCAACATGATCAACGCATGGCTCCTGTTTGATTGAGGCTAGTGCTGTTTTATCCACAAAATTGTAAGTATTTGGATGTGTATGTGAACATATGTGTGCGTATTCAAAAATATAAATTTTTACTGTGCCGTTTGATCTCTCCGCTTGAGAAGTATCGCAGTAAATTACAATTTGTGTGTGATCTTTGTGCTAAGCAGTTTAAAGGAGACTTGGCAACAGACTGACCAGTCGTGGTATTTAACTAGTTAATTATTTGATTTGTACTCTGTTAAGGGTTGTTGTCGTAAGTTTTACAATTTATCTGTGGTTTTTTTGTTGAAGTTAAATTTAAGTAATCTTTAATTTGGTAGTTGGTATCAATTCATCCGTACAAAAATACAGAAAGTTGTAATAATGTCGAAAATAATTACTCCTGTAGATGTGGTACATAAGTATAATCCTTTAATTAAGGGCATCGTAAAGATGATGGAGAAATGGCATAAGCGATGGCCTGATATAGAACGACCATGGCCCCAAGAAGGGACCTTTAACCCCGTGGTAATCCAGACAATGCATGTGCTTATATCAACGTATAAAGCGGAGCAGAAAACCGGTAAGAGAGGGAAAAAGCGTAATGATAAAAGACAGATAGAGCTGGGTATTCTCAAGTTATTTGAAAATGAGGGACAGAGGCGGTCAAAGGCTGTTAATGATGAGAAAAATAAGTGTGTGGAGACCATAGCAAAAAGTGTGAAAGAGACAGAAAAGTTGATGGCAGAGATTAATGCACCTTTCTCTCATGTGGATTTAGTAAAGGATCCCCCACCATATGAGAAACAGATAAAGTTTGAGGACATTTATCCTCAGCTCCCAGTAATTAACCAGGAAGGTGGTTACAGTATCAGAGACGATAATGATCGGATAATAGAAACAGGGCAGGCAGATATGACTATAGAAATGTATCCAAGTACCAAAAGTAAGGGAAAAGCAACACGTTTGGGAAACAAAGGGAATCTGAGGGTTAGAAGGACAAAGGTTATGGATGATGATGATCAGAGTGAAGGCGGAGCATTAGGTGGATATCATCCTGCTGTCAGGCGTATATTATCCAAGGCAGAAAAACAAGGAGATAGAATAAGGGATAGGGAGTTGGTAAGGAACGATGGCTCTACAGACAGTGAGGAAGGAGATAGTAATGAGGATCTGGAGAATAAGAGTGGTTTAAGAGAATTTTATTCGAAGAAATTTAGCCCGGGAATAGAGGAGCGCCGAGATAGCGCCTCAACAGAGATTGAAGGAAGCATGAGTCGACGGCTTTCGCATCTGTTTACCCCTAGGGAGTTGGAGAGGTCATATTCAAAGCAGAAAGGGTCACAGGAGAGAGAGTCTCGGAAAACAGAGAAGCATTATTCTTTACGCTCTAAAGGGAAGGATTGTGATAAAATGTGTCCAGTATTAATAAGAGGACAAAATCTAGAGTATAAGCCTTGGCAGAATACAGATATGTCTGACATACTTGAAAAGTTGCCTACTCTACAGAGTGGAGCATACCCTTGGATTTCAAAGCTGGAAGAGATTATGGTGGGAACACAAATGGCTATAGGAGACATTAAGAGATTATTAGCCAGTCTTCTTGGGGTTCAAGGCATGGAGGAAGTCCTACAGAGGGCAGGACTTAATCGTTATGTGGGAACCGCTGTTAATGATTCAGAATTGTTTTCTGCAAATAGAGGTCGTGTGTGGAGAGCTTTGAAAGATATATTTCCAACGAATGTACATCCCGATAACATTTTTATTGAGCCGCTAGGTCAGGAAGAGAATCCGAGGGCCTATGTGTCAAGAGCTCATCAGGTGTGGAGAAGCATCACAGGAAATGATCCAGATTTAAACCAGATGGAGCAGTCTATTTTAAGAGCTAAAATAGAGAAGCGGTCTTAGGAATGCTGTAAAGGGGACATATATAGATAACATAGCTCATCAGGTGGAATTATATCGTAAAAAAGAATTTGATCAGAAACAGCAGGATCTAGAGACCCTTAGGAAGCTTAATCAGATACAGCTGGTGGATAGTAAAAAGAAAGAGAAAAAGCAGGCTGTGATTGTGCAGGCTCCTGGAGAGGTCGAGGTCGTGGAACTTTTGGGAGAGGTAGAGGAGGAAGATTTAATTCAAACTTCCAACAGTCACAAGAAGCATGTTACAATTGTGGACAGATTGGTCATTTCGCCCGTGAGTGCAATAGACAAGGAGAAAATTCCAGAGGAAATTTCAGGGGCCAGTTTAGGCCATCTGGACGACTGGTGAACCCGTTTAGGGGCCCAGAACCAGGTTTTTAGGGGTGCCCAGAAGATCCGAGCGGGGGATGTCAGCTGGTAGTATCAGGGCCGGAGATAGATCCAACAATAGTGGTGAAAGTAAACAATAAACCATTAGAAGTAATGGCAGATAGCGGAGCTGCTTTCACCTGTATTCGGCCTGAAGATGCTACACATCTCCCCATGTCTGGTCAATTGATTCGGACAATCGGGTTTGAGGGAATAAAACAACTGATTCCTCTCACGGAACCAATCGAGCTCTGCTATAAAAATCTGAAAACTACAATACCTATATTAGTGTCAGAACATACACCTATTGCACTTTTGGGAAGAGATGCTTTGTGTAGATTGAATTGTACTATAAAATGCACACCTGACGGCTGTCGGGTGGAAGTGCCAAATGACACTGCTTGCGAATTGTTGATGACTAAGGAAACTGAAGCTTCCTCTGTATTCTGTGTTGGAAGTCTTAGTGCTGAATTTTTGGAGCCTGCTAAGTTGTGGGAAAAATGTATTATGGCAAATATGCCCAATGTGCAAATTCCCGAGTATCCACTACATTGCACGCTTAAGTATTTTAAGAATGCTGCTCAAACAAGTCCAGATGAATGGTTGAGGAGTCAGCCATACCAAGTTCAACTCAGTTCAAGCTGTATAATTTTAGGACCACAAGGAGCAGCTATGAAGGTGCACATGGATGATTATTTGGAAAAGGAATTTGATATTAAGAACAGTGTTCCACATGTGACTTTGTTGGTAGCTGAGGAGTATGATCAGAAGCATGTAGGAGAGATGATGGCAGAAGCAGGGAAAGCCGTTTTTGTGCCGTTAACAGAGAATTTAACTATATGGAAGAGTGAAGATCAACGATTTATTAAGATCATGATCTCTGCTCAAGGTTTGGGACAGCCACAAACTGTGCGGCTGACACATGAGTCAATTTGTAATGTCAAAATAGACTCAGACCCCATGAGAGAGGAGATGTTGAAGCAAGTCCCAGAAAGTCTGTGGTCTCAACATAGCACGGATATAGGACTTGTGAAGTCAGCACAACCAGTGAAAGTGGAACTTAGACCAGGAGTTAAACCCCCCTGGAGAAATCAATATCCACTGAAAGAAGAGGCAATAAGAGGGATTGGATCACAAATTGAGGGACTTTTAAAAGCTGATGTTTTGAAAATAACTCAAAATCCACAGAGTAATACACCGTTGCTACCTTTGCGGAAACCTGATAATTCTTATCGTTTGGTACATGATTTAAGAGCAGTAAATGACATAGCAGCGGATTTTCCGGCAGACGTACCGGATCCACATACTTTATTAGCTCAAATTCCGCCTGATGCAACACATTTTACAGTTTTAGATTTGTGTGGTGCATTTTTCAGTGTCCCACTCAGTGCTGAAAGTCAGGGATTGTTTGGGTTTACGTACAATGGACAGAGTTATGAATACAGAAGATTGCCACAAGGGTTTAAGCATAGTCCTCATATTTTCAACAAAGTATTGGTGGTCTAGTGGTTAAGATGCAGCGCTCCCACCGCTGCGACCCGGGTTCGATTCCCGGTCAGGGAACCATCCCCAGCCACTCTTAGTGCCGGTCCCAAGCCCGGATAAATTGGGGAGGGTTGCGTTAGGAAGGGCATCCAGCGTAAAACATGTGCCAAATCAAACGTGCGGAGGATCCGCTGTGGCGACCCCTAACGGGAGAAGCCGAAAAGAAAGTTTTATTGAAGGATGACTTGGCAGGGATAGATCAGGTATTGAAAAGTACTGTTGTTCAATACGTGGATGATATTATTATTTGTTCACCAGATAAGGAAACGTGTCACAAGGACTCAATTAAATTGCTACAGATACTGGCTGAGAAGGGACATAAGGCCTCTAAAAAAAGCTACAGTATTGTCAAGAGAAGGTAGTTTATTTGGGTCAGACAATAATGCAGGGACACAGAAGCATCTCCGGCAACCAGGTGGAAGCCATCCGTAAGGCCTCAAAGCCTAGGACTGTCAGAGAGTTGATGACATTTCTTGGTATTGCTGGTTATTCCTCAGCATGGGTGGAGGATTATGCTAGTTTAACAGGGCCTTTGAGAGCTATGATTAAAGACACTGGCAATGCTCAGCTTCATTGTAATCTTACCTGGACGCAGGATGGCCTTTTGTCATTTGAAACGATTAAACAGAGACTGCAGATGGCTCCAGCGTTAGCACTTCCTGACTACACAAATAATTTTTTGTTGTATGTATCTACTTCAACCGGAGGTAAATATGCATGTGCAGTTCTTTGTCAGCCAACAGGTATTGGGACAAGCCCCCAACCCATTTCTTATTATTCCACCGCATATTCAGAAGTAGAGCTAGGGCTACCATGGTGTTATCGTACAATGGTAGGGGTTTATTTGATGTGCGATAAAGCTTCATCTGTCACTATGGGTTACCCAGTAACAATTCTAACCCATTATAGCCTTAGAAATCTCTTGAATTATGGTAAATACACATTAACTATGCCTAGACTCAGAGATTACTATAGACTCCTAGAGCAGGAAGATGTTACTCTAGTGAGATGTGCTACAGTGAACCCAGCTGAAACTTTACCAACTCTAGAAGATGGCGAACCCCATGACTGTGTACAAGAAGCAGAAAAATATTCAAGGCTTAGATCAGATCTGCAAGCCCTCCCGCTGCGTGAGTCAGATTTGGAGTACTGGACTGATGGGTCCTGCTATCGGGTGGGAGATAAATTGAGTGCTGGCTACGCAGTGGTAAGAGCACAAGGAGCAGGATTTGTAGTAGAAAAGGCTGAAGTTATACCACAGCCTGCATCTGCTCAGCTTGCTGAACTTGTGGGGCTGACTGAAGCATGTCTGCTAGCCGAAGGCAAGCGAGTGACAATATATACCGATTCTGCGTATGCGCATAATGTGTGCCACTTGTTTGGAGCTGTGTGGAAGAACCGAGGGTTTAAGAAGACAGATGGTTCTCCAATACAACATCATGCTCAAATAATGAAGCTGTTACATGCTATGATGAGACCTAAAGAAATAGCAATAGCTAAGTGTGCAGCACATAGGATGGATATGTCAAGGGTCACTAAAGGGAATAAGGCGGCTGATAAAGCTGCTAAGGCTGTCACAGGAGCGGACAAATTGGGTAAAGTGTTTCTGATTACTCATGGAGTGGATTTGGAAGATAAAATTACCATTAGAGATGTGATTTTAATGCAGGAAGCTGCTCCCGCCGTGGATAAACAGTTGTGGCTAGATCGAGGTGCTACTCAGGATTCTGCTGGTCTCTGGAGAAATCATGAGGGACTGATAATAGCCCCTCCAGATTTGTTGGGTCTGATGATTCAGGAAGCACATGGGTTAGCTCATGTGGCAAGGGGGGAAGTTAGAAGGAAAATCATGAAGGAATATGGTTTTTGGGCACCCTGTTTACTTGAACAGATCGATTATGTCATAGGTAGGTGCGTTATCTGTTTGAAAAATAACGTTCGAAGGTGTGTGCCAGTTCCTCCTGGGCACATTCCCACTCCGAGGGGTCCTATGCGCGAATTAGCTGTGGATTTTGTTGATATGATAAGACCAGTTGAAGGGAAAAGGTATATGTTGGTCGTCGTGGATAGGTTTTCTCGTTGGCCTGAGGCCTGTCCAACTAAGCAAAAAGATGCTCAGTCTGTTGCCAAGTTTTTGTGTAGAGAGGTTATAAGTAGGTGGGGACTTCCGGATCAAATATCCTCAGATAATAGTAAAGAATTTGTGGATAAAACAGTCAAATTAATCTTACAAAAGTTGGGAATTAAACAGCGTCTTGGAGCAGTGTACCACCCACAAAGTCAAGGAATGTGTGAAAGAATGAATGGTGTTTTAAAGAATCGCATTGTTAAGATCTGTCAGCATACGGGTTTAAACTGGGTAGCAGCGCTTCCGTTGGCACTGATGGCGTGTCGATCAAGTGAGCTGCATGATTTGCATATGACACCTCATGAGTTGCTAACGGGAAGACGGATGCCGACTCCTTGTTTGCGTACCAGTGGGAAAGGTCCTAGTCTAGCACTTTTGAAAGACGAAATGCGAACTTATGTAACATATATGGTCAGCTTACATAAAAAGATATCCACATATGTTTTTGACAGGCAGAGGAAAGACGAGGCGCAGCAGAAACTTGATGAGCAAAAGAGCACCACAGTGCAACCCGGAGACAAGGTGTTTGTGAAAGTGTTTAGAAGAAAGTGGTATAACGAACGTCGGGAAGGACCATTTGAAGTGGTCCGCAGTACTGGAACAGCGGTCCAGGTCAAAGGGTCTCCAACGTGGTATCATTTATCACATTGTGTTAAAGCACCAAAAGAGGAGATAACGTGTTCCCAGAGTCAAGATGTTAAAGGTTCAAGAGAATTGGAAGAAGGTATGGGTGAGCATGCAGCAGGAGAAGAGATGCATGACAATAACCAGAGTCAAGTCCCAGAAGGGGAGGTTGTCCGTGATATGGGCAATGTTGATGATGCTGTGTACGCTTTTGATGATGCCAGAAATGACAGTACAGTTAACGGACAGGAAAGAACATTTGGGGACATTGATTTCCAGCAGGTTCCCGAATCAGCAGAGCCAGTGGCGGTGAAGAGAAATGCGTCACAGGATAAGAAGGACTGTAACTCAACTGCTGGAGATTCAAGAGAGACAGTTGACAGAAGGAGTCCGAGATCGGCTCGGAAAAGGGTTAGACCAAAACGATACGAGAACTAGAGCCCATGTGGCTATAGTTCCTCAGCAGATCGCTACAACACCCTCTCCTCCGAAGGTTGTTATCAGAGCTAAGTTAGGGAAAGTGGTTGTTCTTCCTTGTCAATGTGGAAGATGGAATGTTGGTAGTACTAATCCTCCTAAGTGGAGGAATAATCGTGGTGAAGATGTGTTGTTGACAGGACCTGAATTTGAAAGTGTGCCTCGCGATCAAAGAAAGTATTTTTTGTACAATGACATGAAGTTGGTGAAGATGCAGACGGATTGTTCACTAGTTTTGCGTAATGCTGCATGGGAAGATGCAGGTGAATATGTGTGCACTTATTTAGAACCAGCATTTAAATTTGTGCCAATTCTTAATTATTGGGAGGATGATTATGTAACGCGTAAAGTGACACTTGTGATAAAAGGTTTGGAACCTAGTGGGAATGTCGCGGATATTACAAAGGTTCAAGATCATTCGAATGCAATAACTACTCCGAGAATGAATAATTCTCAAACGGAGCTCGTTACAGTAGTGCTGGGTACAACTAAGAATGTTGATACATCAACCCAGACTACTACTTTGTCACAGATAAAGCTTGTCACTACAGCTCTGGATACAACTACGAGTGTTATTACGTCAACTACTGTGTTATTACGGAGACTACTCCTATTTTATCTACGATTGTAAAAGAGTATAGTGATACAACAGTGCCAATACCTTTGATGCCTGTGAAGTTTGTAAACATAACACAGGCGCCGGACATAGTGACCTTAGAGTCGACAGAAGTGTTAAATATGACTCAGGAACCCACGTTGAAAACAAAGCCTACAGTAAATGGTAGTGAAGAGACCTTTGAAGCCAGGCAACAGATGTGGGATGAGCATGTTGTATCCTCAGCTGAGATAACTCAGAAAAATATATCAGATACAATGAGTGACGATTTTAATTCTACTCAAGTTCGTACTTTGCAAAAGAGAGACAGTGACTGGAAAGCATATGGTTTCGATTCATCGGTGTTACAGATTGCTGACCCCTGGGCAGGTAGGAACTTATGGTTTCAGCAAATAACTCATTCTGTTAGATCAGTTAGAAATTTGAATTGTCCATGTGTGGTAAAAGTTTCATCACCAGGCACATGGCCTTCGATCTTAGAAACGGTGCCAGAACCGCTAACTTCTAAGTGTCAGTATTATGCATTATTGTGGCTGTTGTTTCAGCAGCAGGCACCAACGGATAGATTAATGACTTGGTCACTCGTTCTGTTTAAGCCTAAATTCGAGTGTGCATGGCTGGGAGGATTACCTTACATAAATTTATTAGGACAACATGAGAATATATTAACAGCAGTCCCTGAGTCGATGGAAGTGACATCTGTGAAAGTTGATGTATGTTTCTGTTCAAATGGAACGTATACTAGTTTGGGGATGTTTATGGGAGTATCGGATTGTGACAGTTATTTGATGAATCTGGGCCAACACCGTAATAAAGATATTAGTAAATTATATGAAGTGAAGTTTCATGCGCCACATCAGAAATATAGTAAAACTTTAATGGTGAAAAATCAAGATTTGCCTGGAAATGTGACAATAGGAAATTTTGAAGACATTTAGTGGATTTGTGGTGATAAGGCATATATATTTCTGCCTTATGGATGGATAGGATGCTGTTACATGGCAAAACTGAAGCTCCCATATGAGGTTTTTACAGTACAGAAAGGAGACGGTCCTGATACAAATCAGTCAAATGTTGTTTCTGCTAATAGGAGGAAAAAAACATTGGCACAGTTCCATAATTTGGAGTCATACCATTGGAGAATAAGTCTAGGAGAAAAGTGGGGTATAGGACTGTTCCCATGGTATGGTGTGACATTTTTAGCTGATCATATTGATAATATCACTTATACATTACAGGGTTTCGCCAATGAGACAATAAGGGGATTTGATTTTCTGTCTAATACTCAAAGAAGTCACAGATTGACCTTGCTAAAGCATGACATGGCGTTAGATTATATATTGGCCAAGCAAGGTGGCCTATGTGTGGCTTTGAACTTAACTGGTGATGCATGTTACACTTTGATCCCCGATTCTTCTGATAATATAACTAGTGTTATAGAGGCATTGCGAAACATACGAGACGCCTTCGGTCCAGCTGAAGGAGCCGGATGGTCTGCTAATTCTTGGCTGCAAGACAAATTAGGTCCGTTAGGTGCAGTCCTAGTACAGATTTTTATGGCAGTTGTCGTATCGTTGTGTGTGATGTTTTGCTTTTGCACGCTGTTGCTGACTTTTGCGAAAGCAATGATATTGCGATGGGTTGGAGTTGTGATGCCTGGGGACGGTACCCAGATGCGTGAGAGTGGTTTTCCTGTCTTGATTGTTTGAAGGATATTCAAGGAGAAACGGCTGCCTGACAGGTTTTTTCTCTCTCACACTCCATAAATTCATTATGTTGTTAAGGTTCTGTGACAGAATGTATTATTACTATTTCTGTAACCAGTGATGAACATGTATGTTATATTCTTTTGTTTATCGTGGGATTATTGATCCCCCGAAGGGGGGAAATATGTAGTGTCTTAAATGTATAGTATCTTAAATGTGTAATATCAAAAGGCCTAAACTCATATTATCCTACATGGTGACATTGCTAGAAAGGCCAAAGTTAATTACTGAACCGCCTGGACAGATGGTTCTCTGTAAAACAGAAGCGTAGGAGGTAGACTTAATGTTGTCTTAAGACTGGTGAGAGATACGCGCTCTCGCCAGTGTTGAGATAATGTTCTTAAAACAAATATGGAATGTGGTCCAGGATGTATATCTTCTTGGGAGGCAACCTCTCCGTTCACCAGATACTTCAAGGTACAGGAAAGGGATGCCTTTATGTTTTATGATCTGGGAATGTAAGCCCTGGTACAGCTGGAACACATCAGTCTGGACAAAGACAGGTTTCTCTTTACATTCGACATTATTGCATAGTAAGCTCTCATATGCATCTCATTTACATTAAGAGGTGGACCCAGGAAACGGGCAAGCATTTAATGTGTGTGTAAGCATGGATCTGGAGTCAGACTTTGAATCAGAGCGTGCTGACTCCAGGCTTGACCGGAAGGCCTGTAAAGATGCTATATTTCTGTGCTAAATAAAAATCATTATTTACACGAAATACGGCATCTAACGAGAGTCCTTCCAGCTGACAACTACACCTCATCAAGACGACGAAATACACAACATAGCACACAAACAACATGAAGGAAACCCAAAATATTAAGACTAAACATCGGTGTAGCCTTAAGAAAACCACTTATTAGTAAGGCTATCAGAAAAAAAGGCCCAAATCTGCTAGGGATCATAAAGATTGGACTTAAGAGCAATTGAAAAAGGTCAGGTGGTCTGATGAATACAGATTTCAGAGTGATGGGCATAGGGTAAGAAGAAAGGCGAGTATGTGTTGTACCCATCATGCCTAGTTCCTTGAACAAATTTAATCTGCAGCAACATGAGTGGAAGAGGCAAAACCGGTGGCAAAGCTAGGGCTAAAACCGCCATTTAAACCCAGCATACAAGCAGGTTTATTTCTTACCTTGCTGAAACTATTCTCCCCTCCTCTTCTTTGTATAAGAAATCTTCAACGCGCATATAATAAGAACTTTTCCCTCCCATGCCCCCGCGAGCGCTCTCCCCGCCAAAGGCGGGGAAGCACTGGGCTGGCTTAAAGTTCACGGGAGAAGGTGAAGCCCCCAACAGGACACAGGTGGGAATGCATCTCCTACAAACGGAGTGGATTCAAGCAGTGGATATTTATTCATTCATCAGCTTGCCCAATAAACGTGAACATGAACTTTGCTTGTTTTACAGACAAACTCTGGAACGTTTCATCAATGTTTTCAACACAGGTTCTGCGAGTGGTTTCTGTAAAAACTGGAAACTGGTTACATTAGCTGCACATGATATTAAGCACTTGGTTGTGAAATTCTGGACAGCAAGAGTAGCAGATGAAGACGTAAAGGTTTACCCTCAGTCGAATCTTTGAAATAATCCAACCAATGCAAAAACCAGTAGACCAATTCGGTATCTGGTATGGTGTGCGAAAGTACAAGGTTAAAGTCAAAACAACAAGGAGGAGAGCTGATGTGAATCCCCAACACCATCTCCATAGGACCATACAAGGGTTCAATAAACTAACCTGGACAGATTCAAAGGTGCTTTATTTGCAATTCAACAGAACACCAGGTCAAGGACTGCGACAAACAGAAATGCTGGAAATGTGGCAGCTTCGGCCACAAAGGCAAAAAGTGTACAGACGACGGGACCTGTAACCTGTGCTGTGGAACTGGGCACTCGTACTTCGGCTGCCCAAACTCGTACAGCAATTGAACAAAAGTACTGCTTAAAGAGGGACTACGACAAGATACAGCGGCCTACGACACGGGACAACAGGAAAGCAACTTAAATAACGTCAAGCAAGCCCAGGATGACATACAAGATGGACAGACACAAGGAACAGCAGAGGAATGGAGTAGAGAGGACAGTCAATCCAGCAACAGTGACACGGACAATACAAGCTCAACAAGTAATACATCTTCCAGTAGCTATTAGGATAAATATATATCCTGCTACCGGAACCTTCAAAATTAGATGGACAGAAAGATAAAGAAAAAGACAACATAGATGGGACAATCCCCATGCAAATACCAACTAATGATAACACCTTACCAGACCTTTAAACAGCTACAACAGAGACTTTGAGCATGCATTCTGCTAAAAGGTATGAAGTTTTGACTACGAACACAGACAGTAGTAACACAACAGTTGTCACTGATCCAAAAAGGTGAAAAAGGACATCACCGCCATCTTCAGACAATAAAAAAAAAAAAAAAAAAAGAAACTAAGCGATGACTCCATTCTATATTTTAATTGTCACTTAATATTGTCTCAATTAAAGTAAGAGGTATACAATCTATGAAGAACAGAGAAAGTAAAATTACCCCCCTTTGGGGAAAAAGTATGACATAATTTGTGCACAAGAATTAAGGCTTACTAGTCAGCCGGTGTCAGGGATCCACCTGCCACGCCCCATTGGTGGCTCTTTATGCCTCTGCTCTCTCTAGTGCTCCAGGTTTAACCACGCACACCTGGAGCTCATCATCAATCATGCCCCAACTTTCTCTGGAGCTCCAGGCCTAATCACGCACACCTGAAGCTCTTCATCACTCCACCCTGCTTCTATATAAGCTCCTCATTCACTCCCAATCCCCGTTCGTTATTGTATGTGTTGGACTCTACGTGCCGTTGAATGTATGGGTTATTTGTTTGCTTTTTCTTTCGGACTCCACAATCCCGTATCGGCTGCGCGTCACCTCCCCGCGCATCACGGGTCAGCCAGCGCACCTCGGACTCTCTCAACCGTAGGACTGCCGTGTGCTTGTACTTGTGATTGTGTGTATGTGCGCGTGTGTGTGCTCGTGTCTCTCTCCCTCCCTCCCACTTGTATTAAAACCCGAGCGAGCTGTACTCCGGTTGTACGCCTATGGCTTATACACTTGCAATCTGCTCTACGAAGTCTGTTTTTTCTACAAAATTGAGTTATGTCCAAAACCTGCTTTTGCAAACTAGTCTAGGTTATTGACGGATTGGAATCAACCCAGTGCAGAAATAATTGAGCTATTAATAATAATTTTTAAAAAGTTTACTTTCCACTCATTGTTTCAAAGAGTAGTCAAAAATGTCAGAAAAAGGCGGGGCCACTTTAACTAAAATGGCTATAACTCATGAACAGAATGAGATCATCACCACTCACTTACTCTGTGGTCAAATAAAAAAACTTGCAAACTTGACCACTTGCTGGTGCTATAAGATGGGAAAAACATTAAAAAAATGGCTATAACTATGCATCCGTTAGTTCCATCAAATTGGCCTGCAGTGTCTATGTCCAACCTGCCACAAGGGTCTGCGAGGATATCCGCATATCTCGAAAAACATGGCCACCATTCAATGCCAATTTAATCGATTGCTCATTTTAATCAATATAAAAGTGTATTGCATTAATTTGATTTATTTTATTTTATTTTTATAAATTTTATATTTATATAAGATAGAAAATACATATATTTTATATTTATAAAATATTATAAAATATTATTTTATATATCATTTAACCAAGCAGTCATTTTAATCAAAATTGTTTTTAAAATATAAACTGTTGATGTTTACAAATGTTGATAATAATTAAACTGTGTTAATAAAAAACCAACAATAAATTTAATATTTTGCTTTTCTTCACCCTAACTGTACCAAAATTTTGGATCTTTCAGATGTCTGACATGGTAGCCTTCTTTGGGACAGGGAGCAAGAATTAGCTGATGACTCCAAGTTGTTCCAGAAATTTTAAGCAGTTCAAATCCAGCCTTTGTCTGAGTTTTGGAAACACAGGTAAAAAGCACTTTTGTGAATTCACAAGGATTTGTTAGACTACCTGAAAAACCGTGTGTACATGTTAACCGTGATGCCTTACAGACCTTGAAATGTAAGAAGTCTTTCACCTAATCCTCCAGCAGCCAGTTTCTGTTTGGCAACTTAATTGGAGATTAAATTTACACTTTTATACTAAAGACAACAGAAGGTATGAACGTTAGCATGATTCACAGCATGATTTTATAGCTTTGTTAACCTTCTCCCTCAGTGTGTGAACAGGCCAAACTGTTCTGAAACCTTGGCTCCAATCAAGTGACGAGAAAAATTAGGCCACAATTGTTTGGTTTAACAATAACATATTATTGTGCACATTCTACAGTTTGGGTTTACCACAATCTGAAATGTAGGATCACAAAATGTTTACTGCAGTTTGGTTATATTGATTATTTGATCAATTTGAATAAAAGAAACTCAAAGTTTTTAAACAAATCAATTACATTCAGTCACTTAGCTGCCTAATCATATGTTAGTCAGTTTAGTAGTGCCCACCTATTAACATATTTGGACAAAATGTGTACATGCCAAAATAAATGTGAAAATTAATAAATCCAAAATGTGTAAAGGTATAATACCAAAATGTCAAAATACAAAAATAAATAAATTTTTATATACATACATATATTTATTTGATCATAGATGCAGTCCATTTACCAATTCATGCATTTGCAGGTTTTGGCATCCTCTAATTAAAATTTTGGTCACAAGTATCATTGTACCTTTGTTATTTGGGATTAAATTCTACAGCCATACCTTTAAAGATTGTAACAGTTGGAAACATAATAATACCTTATAGTAGTAGTACTAGTACATAATAGAAGAACTACATATTGGCAGAGGTGGAATGTAATGAATTAATTTAGTTTTGTCACTGTAATTGAGTTTTTGAGTATTTATTAAAATAATTATTATGTAATTTTACATTTAACAATGAATGTTTTGTTTAAAATATTGTACTTAGCTACATTTTAAATCATATTCGTTTCTGAATAAAAAATAAATAAAAAGTCTAAATAAATAAAAAATGGCAGGTAAAAAATACCATTAAAACTCTAAAATACAAGAAGAATTTATATGAACGTCATACATCAGTGCTCTAGACCCAGCTGAAAGCAAAACCTCTCTGGCAGCAGCCCTTTTGTGGTTTTTCTATATTCTATATTTTCTATATTCTGCATTGCTTCTCACTGACATTCAACAGCTGCCCTCTGATGCACAAGGGAGGCAACGTACTGTGCCTGGCCTTCAATCTCCAGCTACATACAGCCATGCTACCCCATTCCCATCTCAGATCATTTCTTGGTATGTTTTATTATTACCTGTTCTGGCTACAGCTGACTATCAATACTTCTTTCTGACTCACCATAACATTCACTTTATTTCTCCCTTCACTAATGCTTCTGTAACGCGCAAGGTGTTAGGCTCCAACCTCCATGTTCTTACCCCGCGCGCGCATTTGTGGGTTCTTGGCTCGTTCTGCCGATTGGGTTGTCCACACTGAAATCAGTACACTGACAAGGAGCTGGAGATCACTTCACTTGTTTAAATGAAAATCAAAGTCATAAATCCGCCATGCATCTCATCTTCCTATTTCCTTACTCAGTCACTCCCGCACCTACTTTTACCATGACTCAAAATCGTAGCGTTCTATTCTCGCGGTATTATCTCTGACTTCCATTCAAAGCTGCAGTACCATCCACTATGACCTCAAACTTTACTCAATATGTAATACTCCCTCACCCAACAGGAAATGTGATGTAAGGTTTCATGTGGTTGTAATAAATGATTTTGGCTTTTGAATTAGGCCTAGAAAAATCCAAAACTTCAAAATTGACAGGGATGGAACTACTGGAGGGGCATATTGCAAAACCTTATATGGGCCTAGCCTACATGGGCACAGTTTTTTCTGGTGGTGTGAAGGATCATCTACTAACACCATGCCACCATGCTTATAGGGAGTGTATTTCAAAGGACGATCCTAGTTTAGACGTTGTTGGTCTTGAGACCTGTCTCTGAAAGCATTTGCAGAATGGTAAGCACAGGTCAGTGTCCTACGCAATCTGTTAGCATATGCTGCTGGAGTCCTGGCAGAATTGAGAACAATATTGTCCAGGAGTAGCGTGTTGAGGGGAATGCGGGCCCCACGCAAATGAACCAGAAAGAAAGGTGTCAATCCTGTGCTAGTGTGCTAAGTGGTGTTGTAAGCCGATGCAGCTAATGGTAGGTGTTCGTCCCGCTCAGTGCCCGAGTCGAAAAGATGTTTGGAAAGTTCATTTTTCAGAGTGCGATTATAGTGCTGAACAGCTCCATTGCACTGTGCATGATAAGGAGACATACAGAGCTTCTTGATTGACAACAAGTTACAAAGGTGCTTTATGAGGTCAGATTCAAACTGTCTGCCCTGATCTGAGTGTAGGGCCTCAGGAACCCCATGCTGTGGAATGTAGTGGTCAAAGATCTTTATCTGTGTTAAGCTGCTTTGAGACTATGTTCATTGTTAAAAGCGCTATACGCCTAAAAGCGCCTGTCACTGAGACAGCTTTCTGATCCCTTGATAGGTAAATATTGACAAACTTAGTGTAAATGTCCTGTCGGAACTCACAGTTCGGCCCCAAGCAGACAACAATTAAGTGGCTCAATACGCCAGTGGTGGCATTTAGCAGACGCTCTTATCCAGAGCGACGTACAAAAGTGCTTTGAGTCTCTAGCAATTAATAAATCTACACTGGTATGCAAGATTACAAACTTAATATAAACATAACTCTTGAACTCTACAAAGCAAACTTGGAAACTGCTCATTTAAGCGTTTCAGAAAGAGGTAGGTCTTCACCCTGTACTCACTGTACAAATACGACTGTGTGGCCACTTCCAACTCCACCACCATCATTAAGTTTGCTGATGACACTGTTGTGGTGGGCCTGATCTCCAACAACGACAAGACGGCCTACCTACAGGAGGTTAAAAACCTGGAGAGATGGTGCCAGGAGAACAACCTTCTCCTGAACATCAGCAAGACTAAGGAGTTGATAGTGGACTTCAGCACGAAGCAGAAGCGGTTATACCAACCACTAAACATCAACGAGACCCCAGTGGAGAGAGTGGACAGTTTCCGGTACCTAGGTGTTCACATCGCACAGGACCTGTCTTGGTCATGTCACACCAACGAAGGCCCGGCAGTATATGAGGTGATTCCCGGCAGACGCCTAAGGGACTTTAAACTACCCTCTCAGGGGGGGTGGTGCGTTCAGCTGAACATACCATCCACACCGAGCTCCCTAGCCTGCAGGACATCTACTGCACGCGGTGCCGGACCAGAGCAAGAAATATTATGAAGGACCTCAGCCTTCCCAACAATGGACTCTTTACTTTGTTGCATTCAGGGAAATGCTTCAGCTTCCTGAAAGCAAACACAGAGAATGAGGAGGAGCTTTTTCTCGCAGGCCATTCGAAGTTTGAACCAGGAAACACCCAGGATCTAAAAGCTGGTCCGCTCTCTCCATCACCACACTTTTCTGAAAATTTTGTTATTTTCGCACTACAACACTAAACTCTGGACTGTCACTTCAACTGTGGACTTGCACAGCACAGTGCACTTTATACCACACCACAGCGCACACAGTGCACTTTATACCACACCACACCGTACACGGTCACTTTAAGGACATTCACATCAACCACCTTATGTGATTACTGTTTACTGTACATAAGCATACCCTGTATCCATAAGCACACCTTGTATATACACTTTTTCCTTATATATATCTTTATATTTTTATATATTTTATATTTTACATAGTTTATACTCTTTATTTATCTGCCTTATTTTTTTCTTTGTTTTGTTTTATTTTTCTCCCTATTCTATTTCCTCATGCCGGACAGTCGTATGTGACATAATATGACGTGTATGAGACAAATAAAATTTGATTTGATTTTATATGATTTGACCCGTCGCTTGAAGATAGCCAGGGACTCCACTATACGGACATCTAGGGGAAGTTTATTCCACCACCTCTGTGCCAGAACAGAGAAGAGCCTTGAAGTATACTTACCTCTCATTCTGAGGGAAGGTGGTACCAGTCGAGCAGTGCTGGAGGATCTCAGACAGCGTAGTGCAAGCCGAGATGTGATGAGGTTTCGAGGTAAAATGGTGCTGGTCCATTTTTGGCCTTGTAGGCAAGCATCAGTGTTTTGAATCTGATACATGCAGCTAATGGAAGCCAGTGAAGGGAGCGTAGCAGTGGGGTGGTGTGTGAGAACTTGAACACAAGTCGTGCAGCTGCGTTTTGGATCATTTGCAGTGGACGAATAGCGTTCAGGGGAAGACCTGCCAGCAGAGAGTTGCAGTAGTCCAGTCTTGAAATGACAAGAGTCTGAACAAGCACCTAGGCAGCCTGTGTGGACAGAAATGGTCGAATCCTTCGGATGTTGCAGAGAAGAAATCGACAAGAACGAGCCACATTAATAACATGTGAGAAGAAGGACAGTTCATTGTTCATAGTTACCCCAAGGTTACGAGCAGTGGCTGAATGGGAGGACCTAAACACTATCAGAAGCACTGAACTACATTTACAACCTAAATTCTAATATTTGTTCCAAATTGATTTAATTTATTCCCAACAGTTTATTCTCTAAATTTCATAGAGTTTCTCTTGACTGCACTGCTGGAAGTGTACATGTATGTGGATGTTAGATTTTTTGTCCAATCAGATTTCGGACTCTATGTTCTGCCATGTCAATCTAATCTGCCCAGGGCTTTCAAAGTCAGTACTGCTGGCCTTTTTACCATAGTCTCCTTAAGAACTAGCTCTGTTTCTTTAACCAATCAGATTTCATATTCGCTTCACATGACCAGCTAGCTTGCCCAGAATTGCGTCAGCATTTTTCCGTCTGCTAATTGGTTGGTTAGAGGGAAACTGTTACAGCCAAGTTAGACTGGCAAAACACATCTGTAGCGCACTGTGCACATTAATACATCTAATACTTTTATGCCTACGGAAAAGGAAAAACTTTTTTTGGTGTCGGACATACTTGAAAATTAATTTTAAAGAAAAGCTAGACATTGTGAGAAGAGGTCGGCCAACCCAGAAGAGTCAAGTCAAGTCAAGTCAAGTTTATTTGTATAGCGCTTTTCACAACAGACATTGTCTCAAAGCAGCTTTACAGAAAACAACAGTGAAGGTGAATGGTGTGCGTTTGTCCCTGATGAGCAAGCCGTGGCGACAGTGGCAAGGAAAAACTCCCTTAGATGATATGAGGAAGAAACCTTGAGAGGAACCAGACTCAAAGGGGAACCCATCCTCATATGGGTGACATCAAGAGTTTGGTCATAAATCTTTCAACAATACAGAACAATTTGTGATCATCATAGATCCAGCATCAGCTTCTCCATGCCAGGGCCTTTAAACACTCGGCATCTACTTCTCCATGATCATCCATAGGTTCATAATCTTCACGAGGTGGGACGTGACTGGAGCTGGCCAAACCTCAGGATGCCTCGGGATGGGGAGAGAAAGAGAAGCAGTGGAGAGGAATTAGCGTAGCTGCTGTTCATGATATTAACAGCACAAGTTGATAATGTGCATGTAATCATATATTCTGGAGCACAAGGTTGTGATGTGATGTGTGTGATGTGTGTTATGTGTAGGCTTTGCTAAAAAGATATGTTTTTAATCTACACTTAAACTGGGAGAGTGTATCTGAACCCCGAACACTGTCAGGAAGACTATTCCAGAGTTTAGGAGCTAAATGTGAAAATGCTCTACCGCCTTTAGTGGACTTTGCTATTCTAGGAACTACTAGAAGCCCAGAGTTTTGAGATCTCAGGGAGCGTGACGGATTGTAGCGTGTTAAAAGACTGGATAGATACATGGGAGCCAAACCATTTAGTGCTTTATAAGTGAGTAGCAGTAGTTTGTAGTCGATTCGAAACTTAATAGGAAGCCAATGAAGGGACGATAAGATTGGGGTTATATGATCGTATTTTCTTGACCTAGTAAGAACTCTTGCTGCAGCATTCTGAACTAACTGAAGCTTGTTTATTAATGATGCAGGACATCCACCTAGTAATGCATTACAGTAGTCTATTCTAGAGGTCATAAACGCATGGACGAGCTTCTCTGCATCAGATATAGATAACATATTTCTTAGCTTAGAAATATTTCTAAGGTGAAAGAAGGCTGTTTTTGTAACTTGATTGATGTGATTTTTTAAAGATAAGTTGCTGTCTAAAATAACTCCCAGGTCTTTTACCGTTGAACTAGTAGTTACAGAACAACCGTCTAAATGCAGGCTGAGATGCTGGAGCTTCTGTGTACTATTTTTTGGGCCGATAAACAAAATCTCCGTTTTATCAGAATTTAATAGCAGAAAGTTATGGGTCATCCAATCTCTTATTTCTTCAACACACTCAGTTATGCGAGCTAATTGAGCTGTATCGCCTGGTTTGGATGAAATATATACCTGGGTATCATCAGCATAACAATGGAAGCTAATTCCATGCCTTCTAATAATATTTCCTAATGGAAGCATGTATATTGTGAAAAGCAGGGGTCCTAGAACTGACCCTTGTGGCATGCCATAATTTACTAGCATTATCCTGGATAGCTCTCCATTTAAATCTACGAAATGGTAACGATTGGACAGGTAGGATTTAAACCAGCTTAATGCCTGTCCCTGTATACCGATGTAATTCTGTAAGCGATCGAGGAGAAGTTCATGATCTATAGTGTCGAACGCAGCACTAAGATCTAGTAAGACTAATAGGGAGATGTAGCCTTGGTCTGAAGCTAAAAACAGGTCATTAGTGATTTTAACTAGAGCAGTTTCTGTGCTATGATGGGGCCTAAAACCTGACTGAAACTCTTCAAAGATATTGTTCTCCTGCAAGTGGTTACATAACTGGGCAGCGACAATCTTAGACATAAATGGGAGATTTGAAATTGGTCTGTAATTCGATAGCATGTTTGGATCCAGATTAGGTTTTTTAATGAGGGGCTTAATAACTGCTAACTTGAGGGATTTAGGGACATGACCTAACGATAGTGAGGAGTTAATAATATTTAGAAGAGGCTCACCAGCTGTATATAACACTTCCTTCAGTAGTTTAGTGGGAATTGGATCTAACTGACATGTTGTTGATTTAGCTGTCATAATAGCATCATACAGCTCTTCCTGTCCTATACATGTAAAACAGTGTAGTTGTGGGGTTGTAAGTACGATTGTGTCGGGAGATGCTGTCAGAGGTTGAACTGCCACAATTGTTTTTCTAATGTTATCTATTTTTTCAGTGAAGAAATTCATAAAGTCTTCACTACTAAACTGTGATGGAACACATTTTTCAGATACCTGATTTGTTGTTAATTTAGCGACTGTACTGAAAAGGAACCTGGGATTGTTTTTGTTATTTTCTATGAGTTTGCTCAGGTGTTTAGCTCTAGCAGCTTTTAGCGCCTGACTGTAGCTAAGCATACTGTCTTTATACGCAATTCTAAATACCTCCAATTTAGTTTTCCTCCATTTTCTCTCCAGATTACGTGTTGTTCTCTTTAGGGCATGCGTATGACTATTATACCAAGGTGCAGGTGCTTGTTCTCGAACCTTTTTTAACCGGATGGGGGCAACAGTGTCTAAAGTGCTAGTGAGGATAAGGTCTATGTTGTTCGCCATCTCATCAAGATGATCAGCAGTTATGGGTTTAATGTGAAACTGAGATAAATCAGGCAGGTTATTTATGAATCTGTCCTTAGTGGTTGGAATAATAGTCCTACCAAGTCGATACCGTGGTGAAACACGGTTAATCTGCTCTACCGGTAGTGTGTACAGTATGAGATAATGGTCTGTGATGTCATCACTCTGGGGTAAAATATCTATATCAGTGACGTCTGCTCCGTAGGATATTATTAAGTCTAGTGTGTGGTTTAAACGGTGGGTTGGTCTGGTGACGTTTTGTTTAACTCCAAAAGAGTTTAGTAAATCGACAAATGATAATCCTAGGGCATCGTTTGCATCATCTACATGAATATTAAAATCTCCTACAAGCAGCACTTTATCAAAACTGATCAAGAGGTCTGAGAGAAAACAAGCAAACTCATGAAGAAAATCAGCGTAGGGCCCTGGGGGTCTGTACACGGTGACCAGAGCGAGTTTTCTATGCATGTCTGAAAGTGCAATTTTAAGAACGAGCACTTCAAATGATTTAAAGCTGAATCCTAATCTCTGACTAACATTAAGAGAAGCACTATAAATGGTTCCTACACCCCCCCCACGACCAGTCTGACGGAGCTCATGCTTATAAACATATCCTGACGGTGTCGACTCGTTTAGACCCATATAATCACCTGGTTTAATCCAGGTCTCAGTGAGACAGAGTGCATCGAGATTATTATCTGTGATCATCTCATTTACAATCAGTGCTTTGGGTGCAAGTGATCTAATGTTTAAAAGACTGAACTTTAGAACTTTGTTGTGTTTATTTATCTGGCATTTTTCAGTTTTAACTGCAATAAGATTATTTCTGGATCTTGTGTATGTAATTCTTGGTTTTACTACCCGAGGAATAGATACGGTTTCTATAAACTGGGCTGTGTGTGAACTTGTAACTATTTGGTCTGTAGTATGCGTATTCTTATACTTGAAGATTTCTTGATGTCTTACCAGTCAGATGGTGTGAAGTATCCTAGAGATGTTATCTGATAGCACTGCTGCTCCAACTCTGCTGGGGTGCAGGCCATCAGGGCGGAAGAACCTAGGACGCTCCCAGAAACAGTTCCAGTTATTAACAAAGAGAAGTTTATGTTCTCGACACCATGACTGTAACCTTTCATTTAGAGCTAAAAGTCTACTAAACTTCTCAGCCCCCCGCTGGTAAGTGGGAAGAGGTCCTGACACAATGATCCTCGTTGTGGGTGATGTGCTGCGTACCGTCTCCACCAGGATCCTGAAGTCCCTCTTTAAGATCTCCGTTTGCCGCAGCCTGGTGTCGTTTGCTCCGGCATGGAGAACAACCGCTCCGATGTTCTCGTTCAGGATCGCGGGTACCTGCGCAGCGACATCCAGAACACGAGCACCAGGAAAACAGCGAGTGTGCACCTTACCTTTAGCTCGGGTAGCGCGGACATGCCGGACGATGGATCTCCGAGAATAACAGTGTCGCGTTCCGTTTTGCGGAGGGGGACGAAGCGGTTCTCGGTCGAGATCTCGAAGGCCGGTGGTGGAGGTGGAGACGTCCTCGATCGGGGCTTGGCTTGTCTCTTCCGCCGCGGCCGCATCCAGGGTCCATGTTGCACCGGTGCCGGAGTTGTAGG
Source organism: Silurus aristotelis (assembly GCF_946808225.1). NCBI lineage: Eukaryota > Metazoa > Chordata > Actinopteri > Siluriformes > Siluridae > Silurus > Silurus aristotelis. Next base: position 10,747,022 of record NC_139591.1, read on the forward strand.
TGCGCTGGGCCTGGGCATAGAAGCACGCGGAGTTGATGTGCTGGGAGCGTTAGGTTCAACCCGGGAGTTTACCTGGGATGAGTGCGCGTCCGCCCGGGATGTTTCCAGCGCCGCTTTCCGCTCTCGCAGCCGGTCATGCTTTACATGCAGCTCGCGAATCTGTTTCTCCAATGCCTCCATCTCCAACGCCACCGTTTGCCACCATCTTTTTTGTCATGTTAACAGACAAATATTGATTCTGGACTGCTCCAGATGATGTAGGTGGCAAATTTGCAGTTGTAGTGTAGAGGTTTGTAGCTTGCTTCAGTAAAATGGTATTCACCCTCCATATGTGAAATGCCCCTCTCTCTGTAATGCCACGCGTTGTTATAATGAGTTTTTGTATAGTAATGATGGCTTCTATAATTGCGACATGATAGTGGTGGTATTAAGAGGGGATTATTTCGGGTAAGTCCCCACTGAAGGCCCAGGTACCAAATGCACCGCCCACCACTGCAATACTCAAATTAGTTTTAGCTATTCACTAATCAACTGCCAATAAGATTCAAAACTTTAAACAAAACATAAACAAGCCAAATAAAGACATCTTCAAGTCACGAATGAAAAGGAGCAAATCTGCTTTATTGCAGTCAATTCAGGCCTGTCCCATGGAGCTCTTGGGAGAGAACCATCTTGACAGCAATGGCACCCGTCAGCTTTCACAGGCGAGTGCAAAATTTATATAAAATATCCTTACTTTTTATATCTCAAACCTAGTTACATTTGCATAATTCCTCTAATATCTCCTCCCTAACATTTTACATATACCAATAATTTTACAAGGCTTTGCCCCCCTTTTGCTTACGTGTTTTCTGGTTTCTACCTATTCTTAGTAAAATTCCACCTGTTTTCAGGAGGCCTCGTTCAACCCCACACGATTCCAATTTACATGTAAAAAAAATATATCTCTTGATAGTGACCCTTTCTTAAAAAAAAAATCCGTTCCGAGATCTTATTCGATCGCTTATTTCTGCACTTAAAAAGTATTTGTAGCCTATTTTAACAAACAAATACGCCGCAAATTACCGTAATGTAAACATAATTTAACACTTACAGGGAGCTCCCTGATTCTTCTCCCGTGCGTGCCCCGCCCGCACGGAGCTGCTCGCCGGCTTACTAATCAAACACCTGACTCTCGTTTAGCACTCATCACCCAACCATATATAAACCCCTCATTCACCCTCACTCGCTGTCCGTTATTATCAATGGTTTGGCTGTACATGTCACGATTCTCCCGTGCTTGTGGTCAGCGGGGCGCGTCTCCTACGCGCTCCTTTGGATATTACACAGACTGCTTCTCATCCAGTTCTGGACTAGTGGACCGCGCTCCCACCGCGCACCACTGGATTACTTCCCAGTTACTGCGAGTACGCGTTTTTGCTAAATAAACTTTGTTTGCTTTGACTTCGGCTTCCGCCTCTGTTTCTCGCATAACACTTACCCATGTGGTAGTGGTTGATTGCGAGTGTGAGACGCACATCACGCTCGTAACCTCCTCGGTTTCCATGGTATTTCTATTTACTTTCGTTTTCACAGCACAATCACTGATTTACTTGGGATTCATTTTTCAAGATTTCTAGTGAAATAAAAATATAAAACTAAAAAAAGTAAAGTTTTTGTTGCACTGAACAACGAGAGCGACCGAGCGATACGTCATTAACTAAGAGACTGATGCGACCCTCCGCCGAAAACGGGGAACCCGCAGCGTGGGTTCGAAATTCGAAATTTGCTCGTGAAACGGGGTAAAATTTTGCGAGCAAGTTTGCTCGTATCTCCGTTTGCTCGTACAATAGGTTGCTCGTACAATAGGGTTTTACTGTATCTGTTTTCTGGAGCCACTTTTTTGTCCTCATATGCGTGTATTTTCCACCTTAAATAACCGGTTCATACTCGTGGTGCCTCTACTTGAACTGATCTCGCGCTACTGGTCAAGCCTTTTTCCCCAGGCTCCATCTCTTTTGACTATACCCAAACTTCCCCCATGGCAACTGGAGACAATCCTGGTCCATCCTATACCTCAGGACCTGACACTATTGTTTTTTTTACTATGAACTTTCCCCTTATTTTTCTACAACTGTCGGTTTTTCTAATCCCTAACCTTATCCATCAGCCTTATTTGCTCACTGGTATGTATACAATTTATTACATTTACAAGCATTTTGATTATATAATAAATGCTAAACTTTATATATGATCAACTTCACTCTAAAGCATGATTATTGATTTTGTCTGAAATTTCTTTATACATGGATTTTATTGCAAAGCTGAGTATTATACTATATTAATGCTGAATAATGGTTATGTGTATTAAGCTTGGATTTAAACTAATATAAGCAATGTTATGTTATCTGAAGCATATTGCTAAATAGTATTATATAAAATACTATATTCTACTACTAATAGCTAAAGCTGGCCTACGCTGAATTACATTGGTGAACTTTATGCACCCTATTATGCAAGATGACTCAAGACGTCATGCGGTCTCTCTGTTTTCCCCGCATAGCCAAGGTGTTTAGCCACATAGGCAGCAGATGTTTATCAATACCTTGTCTGACATTTACTGGCATTTTCTAATATGTTCCACACATCAGTGGTCCCCAACCCACCAACCAGTTTGTGGGTAAATTTTTACCGGGCTGCACAGAAAGAATACAAAACTTACCGTAATTTCCAGACTATTAAGCGCACCAAAATAAAAGCCACACCCACTGAATTTGACAAAGATTTTTATTTTGAACATAAATAAGCCGCACCTGTCTATAAGCCGTTATGTTAGTTTCAATGTCTACATTTTAATGTCTACATGTCTACATTCAAACTAATGAACTTTATACAGGCTTTAACGAAAGACAGTGTCTGTTACATGGTGTAACGAGTGAAATATGTTGTGGCTTCTTTAAGAGCAGAGCGGCATTTTGGGAATAGCCTACCGCCGCATTTTTCCGCTTTTACTGCATGTGTGCAAGACCGAGGAATATGTCCTTATTATTTTCTGATGCTCATTTCTAAGTTTTTTTGACTAACCCGTAACACTGTTGCCAAGAAAAATAAAAAAGCAAGAGTTTTGGAAACCTTTCTGTGCTTATATGATTTCGGTTGCAACTGGAGTTACCGAGCTATCCCATGACTCAACGCAATACAACGGGAAACCCCTACTGTCTCTCGCTCTGTCCACCGTGTACAGACCTCTAGGGCCCTACGCTGATTTTCTTCAAGAGTTTGCTTGTTTTCTTTCAGACCAATTTTGATAAAGTGCTGCTTGTAGGAGATTTTAATATTCATGTAGATGATACAAACGATGCCCTAGGATTTGTGGACTTGTGATTTGTGCACTTATTAAACTCTTTTGGGGTTAAACAAAACATCACCAGACCAACTTATCGTTTTAACCACACACTAGACTTAATAATATCCCATGGAGCAGAGTGAAGACATCACAGACCATTACCTCATATTGTACACACTACCGGTAGAGCATATTAGCCGTGTTTCACCACGTTATCGACTTGGTAGGAATATTGTTCCGACCACTAAGGACAGATTCATAAATAACCTGCCTGATTTATCCCAATTTCTCACTAAACCCATAAATGCTAATAATCTTGATGAAATGACTAACAACATAGACACTATCCTCACTAGCACATTAGACACTGTTGCCCCCATCCAGTTAAAAAAGTTTAGAGAAAAAAGCACCTGCACCTTGGTATAATAGTCATACACATGCCCTCAAGAGAACAGTCTGTAATCTGGAGAGAAAATGAAGGAAAACTAAATTGGAGGTATTTAGAATTGCATATAAAAACAGTATGCTCAGCTACAGGCAGGCGCTAAAAGCTGCTAGAGCTAAACACCTGTGCAAACTCATAGGAAACAACCAAAACAATCCCGGGTTCCTTTTCAGTACAGTAGCTAAATTAACAACAAATCAGGGATCTGAAAAAATATATTCCAGCTCAGTTTAATAGTGAGGACTTTATGAATTTCTTCACTGAAAAAAATTGATAGTATTAGAAAAACAATTGTGGCGGTCCAACCTCTGACAGCATCTCCTGACCCAATCTCTCCTAAAACTCCACAACTACACTGCTTTACATGTATAAGACAGGAAGAGCTGCATGATGTTACCAAAGGGAAATCAAAACATGTCAGTTAGATCCCATTCCAACTAAACTACTGAAGGAAGTGTTACAGCTGGTGAGCCTCTTCTGAATATTATTAACTCCTCACTATATTTTGGTCATGCCCCTAAACCCCTCAAGTTAGCAGTTATTAAGCCCCTCATTAAGAAGCCTCATTTGGATCCAAACACGCTATTAAATTACAGACCCATTTTAAATCTCCCATTTATGTCTAAGATTTTAGAAAAGATTGTCTTACTTACAAGAGAACAGTATCTTTGAAGAGTTTTAGTCAGGTTTTAGGGCCCATAATAGCACAGAAACTACTCTAGTTAAAATCACTAATGACCTGTTTTTAGCTTCAGACCAAGGCTACATCTTTCTGTTAGTTTTACTAGATCTGAGTGCTGCATTCGAAACTATAGATCATGATCTTCTCCTAGATCGCTTACAAAATTACATCCGCATTCAGGGATAGGCATTAAGCTGGTTTAAATCCTACCTGTCTGATCGTTACCATTTTGTAGACTACAATAGAGAGCTATCCAGGTTAATGCAAGTAAATTATGGCGTGCCATAAGGTTCAGTTCTAGGACCCCTGCTTTTCACAATATACATGCTTCCCTAAGGAAATATTATTAGAAGGCATGGAATTTGCTTCCACTTTTATGCTGATGATACCAGCTATATATCTCATTGCAACCAGACAATACAGCTCAATTGGCTTGGATAACTGAGTGTGTAAAAGTTAAAAGTTAAAACTCATAAAACTCTTTTTGCTCCTCGGCCCAAAAACCAGTACACAGAAGCTCCAGCATTTCAACCTGCATTTAGACGGATGTTCTGTAACTACTAGTTCAACGGTAAAAGACCTTGGAGTTATTTTAGACAGCAACTTGTCTTTAAAAAAATCATATCAACCAGGTTACAAAAACAGCCTTCTTCCACCTTAGAAATATTGCTAAGCTAAGAAACATGTTGTCTATATCTGATGCAGAGAAGCGTGTCCATGCGTTCATGACCTCCAGAATAGACTATTGTAATGCATTAGTAGGTGGATGTCCTGCATCATTAATAAACAAGCTACAGTTAGTCCAGAATGCAGCAGCCAGAGTTCTTACAAGGTCGAGAAAATATGATCACATAACCACAATCCTATCATCCCTATACTGGCTACCTGTTAAGTTTCGAATCGACTACACACTACTGCTTCTCACTTACATGGTTTAGCTCCTAATTATCTTTTCAGTCTTCTAACATGCTACAATCCGTCACGCTCCCTGAGATCTCATAACTCTGGACTTCTAGTAGTTCCTATAATAGCAAAGTCAACTAAAGGTTGTAGAGCATTTTTACATTTAGCTCCTAAACTTTGGAATAGTCTTCCAGACAGTGTTCGAAGCTCAGATACACTCTCCCAGTTTAAGTGCAGATTAAAAACTTATATTTTTAGCAAAGCCTACACATAACAAACACACCATCATATCTTTGTGCTCCAGAACATCTGATCACATGCACATTATCATCTGGTGCTGTTAATATCATAAACAGCAGCTACGCTAATTCCTCTCCACTGCTTTTCTTTCTCTACCCATCCCGAGGCATCCTGAGGTTGCTCCAGCCCCAGTCACGTCCCACCTTATGAAGATTGTGGACCTTTAAAGAAGTAGATGCCGACCCCGTAAACATCCTGAACCATCTAGAGATGTACCAGTGCCAATTGGATCCCACTTCATGTGGAGTTTTGAGGATGGGTTCCCCTTTTGAGTCTGGTTCCTCTCAAGGTTTTTTCCTCATAACATCTAAGGGAGTATGTCATCTAAATGACATAGTCTAGTGCCAGTAGAGAAAACAGTTTTTTCTTTGTCATCTGGATTAAGTGGTATTTGCCAGTAACCAGCAGTTAAATCAATCGTGCTAAACACTCTGGCTCCAGAAAGTCTTCGTGATCTTCGTGATCGTCCCAATCATGCTGGCGATGGCGTGCTGTTATATCGTGGTCCACAGGTGTGCAGGTCTGATGTGGAGAGTGTATAAACGACGTCAACTCGTCCTGAAGGCTGGAAATCTGCTGTCAAAGCTGGTTCATGCATTCATCTGTTCTTCTTAGGTGAGACTAGTGTAAAGCATGCAAGTCAGTTCTGAGTTCAGCAATGGCTGATGCAAGTTCAGTGATGTTGGTTACTGTCACTTTGTTAGCCAATTGTTGATTCACAACCACAGGCGAAACAGCTGAAGGGTGTGTAAGACTTAGGGCCAACTAAACACGTTCACATTGAGTGGCCTGTTTCAAGGCATTGTCCAAAGTCATAGCGCCATGCTCATGGACTTTCAATTGAAGAGCTGGGTCTAAACCAGTCACAGATCTACAAAACAATTTCAAAGTTCCATGCTGCTTTATCATATTGAGGAAATGCTTCAGTCTCCAAATTTGAAAGCTCAGCAGCGTAGACTTTAAGAGGTTCTTCTGATTTACTGGGATAAGCATTAAAAAATGTTTGAAATGTGGCCAAAAAGGTGTTATGTCCAAAAACAGTGCTCAAACTGGCTTTTGTTGAATCATAGTCAGATTTCACAGAAGGTGGGAGAGAATACCAGTATGCAAATGACAGAGCAGTAAGCTTCACAGGAAGGAGTTTGGCCTTTTGCCGGACCATCACTTCTACCTCAACTCGTACACTATACTCTCAGGTTTCTCCTTCTCTATTACTAACAAATTTTTCTGTCAGCAGAAGAGATTCTGCAATCCAGACAATCTTCCAGATTATCTCACATAACGTCCTCCCCTTTATCAACACTATCATGAATGGCTCATCTGGTCATGCTCAATTGAGGCCAGGTTAAGATCAGGTGACTACTAACCCCATTGCAGAATATTCTACTCCTTTACCTTCAAAAAAACCCTGGGTTACTTTTGCAATAGGATTTGGGTCTTTGTCCATCTGAACTGTAAAGCACCATCAGATCCACTTTGCTGTTTTTAACCCGAGAGCATATCTCTTCATCTTCTTTTGGCTGCTCCCGTTAGGGGTCGCCACAGCATATCATCTGTCTCCATACCACCCTGTCCTCTACATCTGCCTCTTTCTTTTTATCAAAGAAAAAGATACATTGCATTTATATTAGATTGTCTCCAAAATGCCCTACATGCGCTGTCCCTCTAATAAACTCATTTCTAATCCTGTCCATCATCGTCACGCCCAATGTAAACCTCAACATCTTCAGCTCTGCTACCTCCAGCTCCAACTTCTGTCTTTTAATCAGTGCCACTGTCTCTAAACCATACAACATCGCAGGTCTCACCACAGTCCTATAAACTTTCCCTTTAACACTTTAACTCCCTGTCACTCTTTCAGATACCCTTTTATCACAAATCACGCCTGCCACTCTTCTCCAACCACTCCACCCTGCCTGCACTCTTTTTTTCTTCTCTAACACATTTTTCATTACTTTGCACTGTTGACCCCAGGTACCTGAACTCCTCCACCTTCTCCACCTCTTCTCCCTGCAACCACACCACTCCACTGCCCTCCCTCTCATTCACACACATGTACTTTGTCTTACTCCTACTGACTTTCATTCCCCTTCTCTCCAGCACGTACCTCCAGCTCTCCAGGCTCTTCTCTACCTGCTCCATACTCTCACCACAAATCACATTATCATCCGCAAAACATCATAGTCCATGGAGACCTGTTTGACCCCATCTGTCAACCTGTCAACCTGCAAACAGGAAAGGGCTCAGAGCTGATCCTTGATGCAGTCCAACCTCCACCTTGAACCAGTCTGTCATTCCTACTGTACACTTCACTGCTCTCACACTGTCCTCATACATGTCTTGCACCACCCTCACATACTTTTGACACACCTGACTTCCTCATACAGTACCACAACTCCACTCTCGGCATCCTGTCGTACGCTTTCTCTAAATTCACAAACACAATGCAACTCCTCCTGACCTTCTCTATACTTCTCCATCAACATTCTCAAAGCAAATAATGTGTCTGTGGTGCTTTTCCTCTGCATTAAACCATACTGTTGCTCACAGATGGCCACCTCTTCTCTCTGCCTGGCTTCCATTACTCTTTCCCATAACTTAATGGTGTGACTGATCAACTTAATTCCCCTGTAGTTACTGCAGGTCTGCACAGCTCCCTTATTCTTAAAGATCGGTACCAGCACACTCCTTCTCCATTCCTCAGGCATCCACTCATCTTCAACAACCTGGTTAAAAACTCCACTGCGATATCTCCTAAACATCTCCATGCTTCTACTGGTATACTGGTGCTCTCACTTCCTCCTTATTAATCCTATCCACTTTCTGCTTCACCATCTCCACACCATCCAACCTTCTCTCTCTCATTTCCCTTGTTCATCAGCTGCTTAAAATACTCCCTCCACCTTCTCAACACACTCTCCTCACCATTCAACACATTTCCATCAACATCCTTTATTGCTCTAACCTGCAGCACATCCTTCCCAGCTCGGACTCTCTGCCTAGCCAATCGATACCTGTTTTATAGTGATATAAAATACTGAATGGTCTTGCACCACAGTATTTAGGCAAACTTTTCATAAATTATTTTCCCCCTGCCTACACAGATCAAAAGGTGCTGACTATTTGTTGGTACCTTAAATAATGAAGACAACAGCAGTGGGCAGAGCTTTCTCTTACAAAGCCTGACAGTTATGGAACAGCCTTCCAATTAGTGTTATCCATAGTGTTAGACACTCAGACAAGACATTTCGTCAAGTCTTTTAACAGTAGATTTTTCTTAGGTAAAGGAGCAGGTCTAGACTAAAAACACATTTATTTAGTTAAGCAATTTGTCAGTAGGTCATAGATCTTTCCTCTATGGAGTCCCAACTTACACCCTTATCACACTGTATTGTGTCGTTAAACATATAAACAAAGACACTGCTTAACCATCTTTATTTTCTCTCTTTCTGTCACCCCTCTTTTCTATTTGGTTCTATGGTTCATCCCGACATCTTTTGGATGGAGTTCTTCTTAATTGGGACTACTCTGTGCAGCTGGGAATGGTTCCACATCTACAGCCTAAAGATCCATGAAGCTGCTGAGCAACTCAAGAACTTTGAGAATGGATTCAGACTGTATTTAACATCAACAGTCCACTACAATTGCTCATATGTATATTAATAATTTTCTTTGCAGTTAATTATTACCATTATATAAAGTATCTCACGAAAGTGAGTCACATTAAAGCAACCATTTAAATATTTACAGTACTGCTATATAATATCATAGAAATTAAACTTGGATATATTTTAAAATAGTAAATGCAGCTTGTATAGCAGTATGGATGTACTGTCCTCCATTTTTGTCTAAATAGCTGGCAACAAAAGTGACTACACCCTAAGTGAACATATCAAAGGTCATGGAAAGAGCTCATGGAATTTACTAGAGCTGCACAGGTTTTTGCTGGGATCCTTTTCCACTCCTTAATAATGACATCAACGAGCTGTTTGATGTTAGACACATGGCAATTCTGCACCTTCTGCTTGAGGATGTCCCCATAGGTGCACAATAGGGTTCAGGTCTGGAGACATACTTGACCACTCCATCACCTTCATCTTCAGCTTCATCGGCAAGGTAGTTGTCATCTTGGCAGGGTGTTGGGGTCGTTATTACGTTGGAAAACTGTCATTCAGCCCAGTTTCTAAAGGGACGGCATAAAGTTCAGCTTCAGAATGTCACAGTACACGTTGGAATCCGTGTTTCCCTCAATGAACCGCAGCTCCCCAGTACCAGCAGCTCTTATGCAGCCCCAGACCATGATGCTTCCATCACCATGCTTGATTGTAAGCAATACACCATTTTCTTGGTACTCCTCACCAGGGTGTCGACACACATGCTGGACACCATCTCAGCCAAACAACTTTATCTTATTCTCATCAGACCACAGGACATGGTTCCAGGAATTTATGCTCTTTGACAGGTTGTCTTCAGCAAACTGTTTACGCGCTTTCTTGAGAGCCATCTTAAGAAGAATCTTAAGTGAATTCAGTGTGTGACGTATGGTCCGACCTTTCAATTCAATTTAATTCAATTCAATTCAATTCAATTCAATTCATTTCATTTAATTTTTATTTGTTTAGTACTTTTAACAATGACCATTGTCTCAAAGCAGCTTTACAAAGATAATTTGTTGATAAAAAATAAATATGTTATAAAAATAAAGATGTTCTTGATAAGTGTATGTTTGTCCCTGATGAGCAAGCCGGTGGCGACTGTGGCAACGAAAAACTCCCAGAGATGACATAAGGAATAAACCTTGAGAAGAACCAGACTCAAGAGGGAACCCATCCTCATCCGGGTTGCACCTAATGTCCATTTATTACAGATAAACAATGTTGTGGGGTGCAGTGATGGTGAGCCGAAGCAAACTGTAGTCCTGAGTCAGTGTAGCAGACTGTTGACATTAACTTCAGTCCAAATCCACCCTCAAAGCTCCCGTTCTTACTCCGGAATTTCATGAAACCCCAGGGCGTTGATGAGAAACCATCCCCAGCTGCACAGAGTGGCCTCAAATCAAAGAGAACACTATTCAGAGGCAGGCCAGGATGAAGTGGGAAGATCCGAGGAGGGAAGAGGGGTCACTGGAACCTCAGGAGCTCGTTTAATTTGACAGAGAGAGAGAGGAGAGAGAGAGAGAGAGAGAGAGAGAGAGAGAGAGAGAGAGAGAGAGAGAGAGAGAGAAGAGAGAGAGAGAGAGAGTTCTGATTCTACAACCTCTAATGCAATAGGGGCGTCTGTTTTTTAAGCCAGCTTCTGCACCTGACACACAGCACAGAACCTCAACGTGGATCAACCCTTGTGAGGCCTGTTCCGTGTGTAATCTGTCTTAGGAAACCCCTGTATGTCCCTGGCCACTAAACTGTAATTCAGTTTTAGGGTGTCACCAATATTCTTATAGCCTCGCCATCTTTGTGTTAGCAATAGTTCTAATTTCTTAAATCCTCAGAGAGATCCATCTAATTTGTATGGTCTTGTCAAGCAAACAACAAAAAAAAAATGGACATGAATAGGACATGTGGCTTTGCATGGTTACACGACATACAGCTACAGCGAGTTATTTGCAGAGTAGGTAAATCCATACAGCTTTATAAGTTGCACATGGACTACGCTAAAAAATATTCAAGTGTAAATTTCTATAGTATTTTCCCTTTAGAAGCTATACTATAATGTTTGCTAAGATGTGAGGGGAATACTCACTTTTGTAAGATACTGTATCCTGCCAGGCTGTGTGGAGGTGCTACTGAAAAAAGCACACAAAGATGATATAACATAAACACAGATACTTTGGATAAAGTCACTTGTAGTTTTATTTTACATTAAAAAAAAATGTATATTTATTTTAAAAGACAGAAGAGCTGATTAAAAAAGCTCTTCAAAATATGGTAGTCTTCATTGACTCTTATGCCTTGTACACAAATTCAGACTCTATGATTGTAACAGACTATAAGAAGCTGTTGTGTTTAAGTGATAGTTGCTATAGCATCTTACAAAATGTATGTACAATGATCAATATGGTTAACAAATCCTAAAATATTATAAAAGTTTACTGTTCGTTCGTTTCGATGTTGTGTGTATTTTCTTTCTTTCCACATTATCAATCACGCGCGCGTTAAGTTTTTTGACCCTGGCAGCACGCCGTAATGTTTGTGTTTTGGTGGTCACCAAAATGGCGGACGAGCTGGACAGAGTACGAATTTCTGAGGCTGAGCTACGGGCAGAGGCGTCGAGTATTGTTACGTCTAACGACGACCTGAAAGGTTATTTAGTCTAATTAGTTGTACTTGTGGAATACTGCTAACAACATTTAGTCGGAATTTGTCAAACGAAGCCTCATTGCGTCAGTTTCTTGGCACTAAAGCTAAGCCATCATGCTAGCTTTTGCTAGTTGAAGAACTTGCCTTTTATTAGGTTTCCGGTAGCGTGTTGCGGTAGCGTGGATAACGTTAGTAGATGTTTTGTTGTATAGGTGAGATTTTTATTACAATAAAACAAAATAGCTGTTGGCACACATGTTTGTTTCAAGATCCCAGCAACCAAGCGCGATGTAGCAGACACAATATGAACTTGCAGGAATTAGAAAGAAAGATTGTCGTTTGCTAACTAGTGCCACCAGTATAAAAGTAGACAGAACTTAAAACGGTCAGCAAGTGGACCGCCTCTTTTATTGTTTAACAAACTTTCATACGTTTTGATTACTTTAATGTATCAATGATGGTGCTATAAAGTTAGATTTTAAGTAATCTGAACAAGTTTTTGAATTTTTTTTTACGTATTTTGCTATGGTATTATTAATCGGGTATACTGGCTGCAAGATAGAATATGCATTTAGTTTCTCATCCCACATTACTAACTAGAGCTTAATGCTTAAACAGTGAACTGAATAAGTGAAATTAAAAAGCCCATTATACATTACGAACACCTTTTTAAAAAACAGTAATAGTAGTAAGTAAAGTAATTACTTCTTTTTTTAAACCATATCTCTTGTTTCACAGAAGTGCAAAAGCTGAGTAAAAAACAAAGTCATCGAGAGGGGAAAAGGCCAGACCTCCTGAGGTACAATCCAGGCACAGCTCAGACACGCAGATGCAAGGATCAACATGAAGAAGACGTATTAAACATTTTTACTGAGTTTGCATACACTTTACAGGAGTCTGTGTCAGATTCGGCCATTAAAATGCCTGCCAGCTCTCCATCAGGTTCAGGCTTGAAATTAAGTAGCAGTGGTAGCCAGTCTGAACTGAGCAATTTTTATTGTAATAATAGTAGCACAGCTTTAATTAATCAACATGGAAGGAGAAACACTGTTAAAAATAAAGAGCAATCAAGCACTGGAACTGGTTCTCAAAAACAACGGAAAATGCGCAAACCTGATCGTGAGATATACCGGCCATGCGGGCGACGGGTTCAGGGTTGTAGAGACTATGACCCAACCAAGGTATTAGAGCAGGTATCACAAGATGTGTTCAAGGCAAAGGATACTGGAAGTAATGAGTTGAGAGGCCAGGTTGATTTATGTGAGAATGTACCTCTGGAAGAGGAAAAAAGAAAAGGGAGGGAAATAAAGGAAGGCTGGAAGAAACTAGGAAATGAAACAAGATTAGACCTTTCTTCTGCAAACATTGATCAGCCCATTGCTAAAATTATAACTAATAAAATTAAGGAACTTAACATTAAGAGCCCCACAGCTCTAAATAAACAAAATAAGGGTGAAAATATGAATACAAAAATAAAGTTAAGTGGTGAGGGCTCGAAGAACAGAACAGGAAGAGGAGTGAGAGAAACATGTGAAGTGAAGGAGAAGAAGAAGGGAATGGAAAAACAATGTTCCAGAGGAGCCAGGGAAAGAGGGTCTAATCAAGCTTCAGAAAAGAGGAAGGAGGGAGTCGAAAAAATTTTACTGACACACCAGCTAGAGAAAAACAGTGAGCCAGTGGTACAAGAACTATTTCAGTGGGGTGCAAAAGGAAAAGATTATAGCCAACAAACAAATGTGAAAAAAGTAAAACACGGAGGCAGTCAGCAAATCGAGAGTGAAAGCGAGAGGCTCAGAAAAGCTCAAGGAACACAACATAGCAAAGTTAATTGTTCTTCCAAGCGCTATTCCAAATCAACTATCAGACGACCTCGTAACCGGACCTATAGCTCAAGTTCATCCAGCAGTGGTATCAGCATCAATGAGCCAGTAGAATATGAAACATACAGGACTAAAGCAGAAAGTGGGGTAGGAGTAAGAGGGCCCATACGTAAGTCTCATGAAAGAATGATTAAGGAGCTGTACCAAGCCACATCAGATGAGCCCAGACAAAGAAGGAAGACAGCTAAAGAAATGTCATCCACAGATTCCTTTGATGAAAATGATGGAATGGAGCAAGTTAGAAGAAGTGGACTTAAAGCTAAAGATATGTTCTCTGATGACAGTAGAACATTAAAAGGAAATACCAGAGGATTGAGTGAAGTTTTGACTGCTGGTCAAGGAGGAGTCTTGAGAGTTTCTTTGAACAGACAGTCTTGCACAGCCTCAGGAACCAGGAAGGACCATATCAAGTGCAAAACTCAAAGCCTTAGAGGCAGAGGCATTTTGGTACTCCCAACGAACACTGAAATAAACACATTCTCAGAACCTGGACCTCGGCTTATGTGTGGGACAAGAAGCAGTACAGGTCTAAGTAGAGGAAGAGGAAGTCGTGGTCGAAGCACCAGGCGGTTGTGGGACCCCAATAACCCTGATAAAAAACCAGCTTTGTTAGGCAGTCAACAATCACAGCAATCATTACTTAGACAGCCACTGTATTTGCAGCATCAAGGTGGATATGGGCCACTGCATTTCCTGGACACTGATGATGAAGCTGCTGGGAGCTCTTCTGTGCACCAGGGGGAGGAATGTCAAAGCCATCATGCTGCCACCATGGGCTTCTACAAATATCAGAATTCCGACAACCCTTATCGCTACCCTTTACCAACCAACAGTCCAAATACAACTCAATTTTACACCTATACATATCAGCTTCCATATCAGTTAACTGGCTCTAATGGGATGGTCCCAAATCCTGGTGTGGCACCATTTTATGGAGTGTATGCTCACAGTGGTCAAGTTTACCCATCAACAGGCATCACCTTTAGCCTAGAGGAGACAGAGGTACAGACAAGAGGGGAACTCAGTAAACATCTGCGAATGGCTGACAGTCAGGAACACCAGCTCAGCAACCTTTTGTCCAGGGAACGACTCAGTCGAGAAGGACTAGACAGAATGGCCCAGCTGAGGTAAAAAACCAAAAACAAATAATTTTACTGATCACATTTGAAATAGGTTGTAAAAAGCGGTTTATAGTATTGTGTTACTAAATCAGCCTAATTGTGCCCCTTTTTCTCTCTCAGAGCTGAGCTCCTAACATTGTACGAGAATATAATTCTAACAGACATCGAGTTCTCTGATACACTGAATGTGGACCAGTTACTATGGAAGAATGTATTTTATCAGGTCATTGAAAGATTCAGACAACTTTTAAAGAACCATGATTCAGATACAGCTCTCCAGATCAGGGCCATGCTTCTAAGCATACTGGAAGAGGTACATGACTTAAATCTTTTCCTAGGTTTATTTCTTTGTTGGTGTGTATGCATGTGTGGTGTGAAAACAGTATTCCAATAGCATGTGTTTATTATTTGTGGCTCATTTGTCTTATTTGTGTTCTAGGGGGAAATGTTTTTTGATTCACTGCTGTTGAAGTTACAAACTGTATTCCATTTTAAACTAGAAGACTACATGGATGGAATGGCAATACGTGCAAAACCTCTACGAAAAACTGTAATGTTAATTTAGAAAGTTATTTTCCTTCCTATTGTCTTTAAATTTAAACCATTTCTGGTTATTAACTCTAATTTTGTTTTTGATTGGCAATATTATTGACCAACATAAAAGCACAGTACTTTCAACAAATGGAAAAACATAGCAAATTGTAGAGATTGCTTTTTGTATACTTTTTGGAATACAACTGGAATCACAGTTTGTTCCAGATTGTTCCACTTTTTAATTAGGTATTCTCATTTATAAATCACAAAAAATAATTGTCATAAAACATATGCATCATAAATTGCATATTTTGCTGTTTCATAAAATGTTTGTGTTAGATCACAAATTATATTTTGCTGTTTATTTTAGGTGAAATATGCTTTGATTAGTGCCCAGCGGTGTATGATCTGTCAAGGAGATGTCGCAAGATACAGAGAACAAGCTAATGATTCTGCTAATTATGGAAAAGCACGCAGGTTAGTTGTTTTGAATAATAGTCTTTAATAATATTTACTAATATATATCTTTATTTTTTACTTTTTTTAATCCCACCCCAAACCTTTCCCTCTATAATGGTATGTATTTAAGATGTTTTAAATATTTTTTTTCTTATTAACAGTTGGTACCTGAAAGCGCAGCAGATTGCACCAAAAAATGGACGACCATACAACCAGCTTGCTGTGTTAGCCGTGTACACTGTGAGAACCCTTTAATTGAACTTTTTTTTTTTTTAAATGTGCTAATGCTTACATTTTCTGGTTGTTATATAGACAATTTTAAAATTCCACTTTTATACCACTGCATGGTAATGTGAATGGTGGAAATAATTATATGATCCCCTGCTGATTTTGTAAGTTTACCCCTACAAAGAAACGAACAGTCTAGAATTCTTATGTTAGGTTTATTTCAAGAGAGACAGTATATAAAAGAAAATCAATAAAAAAGAAAAAACCTTACAGAAAGTTTATAAATTAATTTGTATTTGATGGAGTGTAGGGCTGCAACTAACAATTTATTATTAAATTTTGCTTATTATAATTGCATAAAACCCTAATTCATATTTATATATAAACATGTACTTAAAAAAGGCAAAGTCTTTAATTAAATACCTTTTAGATTTTGTTTCTGTAAAAAAAAAAAAAAAAATATATATATATATATATATATATATATATATATATATATATATATATATATATATATATATATATATATATAATGCGAAAAGATTTTATTGTTTCTATTGCAACACTTGGTTTTATATGGCAGTGTCTATTATCTAAACCTAATAATAAACTGATATAAAAACAGACTATTGATTAACCAAGTAATTCTCATAATTGTTTATGATTTCTTTCATGATTGTAGATGTTTAACATTAATTAAAGAAGCATTAATTTAATTTACATAAACACACTGTCCTAGCCTCTATTTCAATTACATCTTTTTTAATTCCTCGGTACAATGATATGCTCGGATATGTTTGTGTAAGTTTGTGTGTAAGTGTGAGCGAGTCGGGGAGGTGTGCTGCTAAATGTCTGTTTATCACTTCAGTATAGGTTCGAAAAGGAACTAACTTGATTTTTGGTCTGTAACATTACACATTAATATAAAGCAATACAATTTGCAAACCACTATGTAATTGTTGGCAACTCATTATGATATAAGCAGAATAGCATATATTTTAGATTGTCCTGTTATATGAAAATAATGCACCCCAATTAATTTTTAAACAAGGTTTTTCCAAGAAAAGCATGTCCTTTTTTATACATACATTTTTTTTGTTTTCTTTTTAATTTACTTTCTCTTTAACTCACTCACCCACTCACTCACTCACTCACTCACCCACTCACTCACTCACTCACTCACCCACCCACTCACTCACCCACCCACCCACTCACTCACTCACTCACTCACTCACTCACTCACTCACTCACCCTGCACTCACTCACTCACCCTGCACTCACTCACACTGCTTTTCTTCTTGGTAGAAGCGGAAGCTGGATGCTGTTTATTATTACATGCGTAGCCTAGCAGCTAGCAACCCAATCCTCACAGCCAAGGAAAGCCTGATGAGTCTGTTTGAAGAAGTCAAGCGCAAGGTTAAGTAAAAAAATATGCCTGAATGAGTTTTAAAAAATATTTAATCTTAATGTGAACATCATATGCCTCCTCTTTACCTATCATGTAGTACTATAATTATTATTTGAAAAAGTACATGTTCATCCTGGATATTTTTTTTTTTTTTTTTTAGAAAGTTCACTGTAAAAATAATTCCCTTTTGTGTTTCTTCCTTTCACTAGGTTGAACAGATAGAGCACAGGCTAAAAGAGGATGTTGAAAGTGGCACACATGGCCCACGGGGGCATGGAACAGTTTGGAGTCAGGATGCCACCCGGGTGGAAATCTGGTTGCGCCCTTCTGTACGTTCTACAATTGTATCTCGCGTTGAAGGCAGCGAGTCAGGCAGATACTCAAAGCAGGATGGAGGGCTGTGGGAACTGAATGCAAGTGATGTAAGCATTGCATCTGAATCACGGCTTATTTATGAATTTTTCCTGGGTTTTTCCCGGTTTCACAAACTTCAAACCAAAAAACTGAGCGACATAACATTAGACCAATGAAATTTCCGAGCGGTAATGAAAAAACGCACCTCACCAGTGTTCTGAGCTGCACGGCATCGGGAGAAAAAAAAGTTTTTTTTTTAACGCATGACTATGCCAAAAGAAAAACTCAGTCTTGCACACATGCAGTAATAGCGGAAAAATGCGGCGGCAGGCTATTCCCAAAATGCCGCTCTGCTCTTAAAGGAACCACATCATATTTCACCAGTTACACCGTGTAACAGACACTGTCTTTCATTAAAGCCTGTGTAAACTTTATTAGTTTCAATGTAGACACCTGCGGCTTATAGACAGGTGCGGCTTATTTATGTTTAAAATAAAAATCTTTGTCAAATTCAGTGGGTGCACACAGTGCACTATATGGGTGTGCTATATGGATGCGCTTAATAGTCCGGAAATTACGGTACTTGCAATCTCCCTTGTGTTAGTAACTGCTACTGTTTTACAGTACTAGTCAAAATATTTTTTGGCACAGAATCACAAAGAATCATATAACATTGATATTTCAATGTAAATATAAAATATACGCTTAAATGGTTTGTTCATTTTACACATTCTGTAAATTTCATGGCGCTTCATATATTTACATATGTTTAAGCTGTCTATATATATATATATATATATATATATATATATATACACATATTAGTTTATCGCAAAAACAGGCATGTCAACAGGTAAGCACAATGTGGGTTATGTTATGTATTGTTTTGGTGACATTTGTGTTAGTAACCAAAATATTTGTGTGAAATATGTAAATGAGTTTAAATGCACTAAAGATTATAGAAAAGCTTTTTAAAAGCAATTTAGTATGGTATATATTGTAAACTAATTAATTAGTAAAGTTTTTGATGCATTGGCAATGTTTTATTTAAATTAAAAACCAAAAATCCCCATTCTAACATTCTAACAAACATTCTCTGTTGTTCTAGCTCAATAAGAGATTTGTTTTGAGTTTTCTCCACACTCATGGAAAGCTCTTCACTAAAGTGGGGTAAGTTGACATCATATCCCCCAATTTGCTAATGAAAATCTAATTATCTCAGATTACTGTTTTGGCTTTACAGAAATGCGTTTTACATGACGTTTTAAAAATGCAGCCATTTTAGATCTGCTAAAAATAAAACATTGTTTCTTTTTTTTCCTAATAACCAAACCCCCAAGTCTCTTTTTAACTTCAACTGCCATAATATTCACATGATCTTTTGTAGTTCATCTTGGCCATATTCATTGTATTTCTTCTTGTAATTGTTTATTTGCTAGCATGGGGGAAAAAAAAGAATATATTAAGGGCTAGAAATCTCACAATTATAATATCTTCTTTTGGTAGGATGGAGAGCTTCCCATTTGTGGCAACTCGTTTGTTGGAGGAGTTTAAGGCCCTGCTCCAGCATAGCCCCTCTCCTCTCGGAAATACACGCATGCTTCAGATAATTACAATCAACATGTTCACCATTCACTATGCCCAGACCAGAGGTATGCTATAACCACACTATAACCACTCTTTTCACATCAGCTGATCATTTTTGAGCGTCACTGTTTCATCATATCCACATCTGTATTAAAATGATTATAAGCATGTCTATGTTCCAGTCTCCCGACCTTCTGTCTTGGTATTTCTTAATAAGATAAAGGACAGGGAGAGGGACGTTCAATATTGGAAGACCAGTCTACTTCTTTGGGTTTGGCCATGTTTGGGCTACTGGTGCAGCGTTGCACTAAACTTCTTAAAGAAACACCTGCAGGTGACCAGTGATCATACTTTAAAAAAATTACAGAAAATGTCCAAATAAAAAAAAATTATTCACTTAATTTAATAAACCTGACTGTATCGATATTCATTTAGCAGTCCAAATTAAGTAAAATGAATGCTCCTACTAATATTTACATAATATTTAACATTATTTACCTAAAGGTCTGCAAAAATAAAAAAGTGATAAATTATGGTAGAGTAGAATGTAATAAAAACACTTTGTGTGTGTCAGAGCCTATTCCATTGGAGGAGGTTAATGATGAATTGGAGCCCATGGTGCGAGTGTCCACGTTTCCAACCGACTTGCGAGAACTCCTGCCCAGCGTTAAAGTATGGTCTGATTGGATGCTGGGCCACCCAGAGCAATGGAACCCTCCACCATGCAATTTTGAGTCAGTGTGATGCACACATATACAGATACTAGTCATGATTCAATAATATATATATTTTTTTTATTCAACACAGTGACCTCTCTTAAACAAATGTTTTTTATACAAAGACCATGCTGCCATAAAATTTAAAGAAACTGTTTCTTTAGAAACAGTGTTTGAGATCTAGTTTAAATACATCTGATGTCAAGAATTCCAGATATGTATGATGGGATGATATTGTATTATTATAACAATGTTATTAATTGTTATATTCATTATTATTATTATTATTATTATTATTATTATTATTATAAGCAGGTTTATTTTTTTGATTTAATGGAATACTTTACAGGTTCATTCTGACCTTTGGCACTGTGGTTCACATCTCACATTATATTATAATAATTATTTGCTACAATAGCCCAGTGCATTATTGTTTGTTATTTATAAAGTGTATCATAACCTTATATATGAGGTTACAGAACACAATCTACATTCATGTGTATTGTACAACCCTAATTTTCTATGAAGTAGGAATGCTGTGTAAAATATAAATAAAAAACAGCAAGCAATGATTTGCAAATCTCATAAAACTATATTTTATTCACAATCAAACATAAAAAATGACTACCGTAATTTCCAGACTATTAAGCGCACCCAAATATAAGCCTTTCTACATTGAGCCTGTCTACATTGAAACTATTGAACTTTACACAGGCTTTAACGAAAGACAGTGTCTGTAACACGGTTCGTATCTAAACAGTAGCCTACCAAGAAAGTCATTGTTCTCCTCCTTCCTTTCACAACAATTTCTCTCGGGAGTTTTTCTTTTGACATCGTCGTGCGTTTAACAATCACCATCGGTGAAGCTTTTCTCCCGATGCCGTGCAGCTCAGAACACAGGTGAATCGCGTTTTTTCATGCTCGGTTGTTTTCAGCGTGACGAATGGATTTGCATTTGCTGTTGACAGTCCGAGTGAGATGCAGGTCAAACGTCAGAGGAACCTCATCCATATTTATGATGTGGTGCGGCCCGATTCAGTGGGAGCACATCTGATTTGATATAAATAATTTAATTGGTTCACCTGAACCCGTTCGTCAATTTCATTGGTCTATTGTTATGGGGCTCAGTTTTTTTGGCTTGAAGCTTGTGAAACCAGGAAAAATTCAGCAACCAGACTCATCTACTACAAATCCATGTTGTTGTAATAGATGGAGTATGCAGTATAGCATTGTTTTCCTAAAATATTCAAGGCCTTCCCTGAAAAAGACATCTGGATGGAAGCATATGTCACTCTAAACCCTGTATATACTTTTCAGTGTTGATTGTGCCTTTCCAGATTGTGAAAGCTGTCCATTCCATTGGCAGTAATGCATTCCCATTATCTTCAGAGATAGACTATCGAACTGAGTGTTGATAACAAGCTAGATGGTCCCTCTTCTTTTTATTCTAGAGCATATGTGTCAAACTCAAGGCCCGTGGGCCACATCTGGCTCGATGTACAATTATATCTGGCCTGCAAGATCATTTTATATAGATCTATTATTATTGTTATTAATGGCTCAGCGAAATGAAGTGCTGATAACACACAAACTACAGATCCCATAATGCAGCGCTTCAGTGCTGCCTGGGAACATTCCAGCATCAATCAAGTTAGGATTCTGTTGATGTATTCAACCCTATTGTAAAGTTATTGCGAAGCTAGCCCCTCACAATGCCGAAGAGAAAAGTTGATTCTGAGTATATGTTTACTGACATGTGTCATGTGTCTTATTTGTAGAGCTAATGTGGCTGTAATTAATGAATTTTAATCTAAGTTAAATAAGAATTTGACATTTCAGCAGACGTTTTTTACCAGAGCAAAATCACAAAGTGAAGCTTTTGTGAAAGCAAGTTTTATTGTGGCAGAGGAGAAATCAGAGCCAAATCAGCCCGGCCATTTACCGAGGGAGAGTTACTGAAGAGCTGCAGGATTAAGGTGTGCGACGAGATATTTTTATGGAGAGCATAGTTATTTAAAGTTTTTATTTTTTTTAATGGCATAAGAGCAAAGACATCTGATTGTTTTGATTTGTTATTTTAATGTTCATATTTCTAACATATTTCAAACTAAATTTTGACAGGATATTTTTATGGAGAGCAAAATATTTTTAATTATTCAAAGTTCAAGTTAACTTATTCTTGAATAATTCCTGTCTTTTTTAAAAATGTATATTTATGTTAAAAACATTTAGTTTTAGTGTGTTCAGTAAATGTTTTTTCTGTTCGGCCCACGACCTAAAGTGTGCTTTGCTTTTTGGCCCCCTGTGCAATTGAGTTTGACACCCCTGTTCTAGAGGATGCGGCATCAAGAAGAATTACAATTTTTTATTTGTCTGACAACAGAACAGTTTTCCACTTTGTCTCAGTCAATTCTAAATGAGCTTTGGCCTATAGAAAACTGTGGCATTTCTGGATCATGTTCTCAAATGGCTTATTCTTTGCATGAATTAATTATTTGCCTTATCCTGTATTTGTGGATGGCCTGACAAAGATTTAACCTCATGCAGTGATTTAAATTACAGAAACATTCTTGTTTTTATGCAGTGGCCTGAACGTCACAAGCATCCAGGGTTAATTTTTGCACAGAGATTTCTCAAAATTTTTATATACTGTATGTACTGTAGATGATATTTAAAGTCTATTCTGAAATTCTTCCACAATTTGTAGACAGTGTTTCACAGATTGGTGAACTTGTGCCTATCCCTTCTACTCTTATACTCTGGTTGCAAAATGTTTCTCTAGCTGCTTCTCGTTGGTAACACTTACAATTCCAGCCTTTTGTTACCCTCATTCCAACTTTTGTAAAACATGTAACACCTTTTAAATTTAGGATTATCTTTATTTTTTTTTTTATAATATATTTGTTTAGTTTTAACATTTGATGATGTCTGTGTTCTATTGTGAATAAAGTATTAGTTTAAGATTCAGAAATCATTGCATTTTGTTTTGTTTTGCAGTTTTACACATTGTCTCAACTTTCTTTAGAATTGGAGAATCTATTATTTATGGCAAATCTATCATAAGTGAACAATGATCTGTCTGATTTCTGAAAAAACAATAGAGGGTATTCAATAAAATTTTTTTTTCCAGTGGCAGTCCTGATGTGTGGCAGTGCCTTGCAGAATTTTGTAATTCCTTGGCATCTGTATATCATGGTGAGATTCCACTCTTCAAGGCAGATGCTGATGGAGAGAGTGATGAGTTGCGGTTGTTGGTGCTGGAGGAGGACAGGATGCTGGCGGGGTTTGTCCCCTTGTTGGCTGCTCCACAAGAGCCATGCTATATTGAGCCCCAGTCGGATACTGTGAGTCTAAATTGTCTGCAGCACACTGTAACACACATAGCACCATGTTTATTAACAGTGCTTTTACCCAGGTATTAAAATTTTACTACCTTGCCAGTGTATTGCTTAGTAAGTTAACACAGCCTGGACACAGTATACTTACTACAGGGCTATTGAGGCCATACATGCTACATGTACTCCATAACATAATGAAGATAAGTTCTTGAATCCTGCACACAAAATAATGTAAAAAAAAATCCATCTTGGCAAATATTCTCATAAATTACATAAATATTACATAGATTTGTTTAAAACTTCCTTGTGCTGTGTGTAAGCTATTGTACAACAAAATTATACAATTGCCAAAATAAAAATACACTGACTGAGCAGACATTTGCTGTAATTGCCGGACTATAAGCCACTATTTTTTTTCCACGCTTTGAACCTTGCGGCTTAAACAACGAAGCGGCTAATTTATGGATTTTTACCCTAGTTTTTCCCGGTTTCACAAGCTTTATGCCGCCAAAACACTGAGCCCCGTAACATTAGACCAATGAAATTGCCGATCGGGTTAAGGTAAACCAATGAAACTCTTTATATTAAATCAAGCGCGCTCCTACTGAATCGGCCTGCACGACATCATAAATATGAATAAGGTACCTCTGACGTTTGACCTGCCTCTCACTCGGACTGTCAACAGGAAAGGCAATCATTCGTCACGCTGAAAACAACCGGGCATTAAAAAAACGCACTTCAGAAAAGCTTCCACCGATGTTACCAGTGTTATGGCCAGTGACCAGGAGGATTTTTTCACAGGAACAAGGCATTGCTTGTTTTCGACAGCATGAGGGCCCACATAACAGATTCTGTGAAAGAAGGCCTTACGAGGACAAATTTAATTCCAGCTGTGATTCCTGGGGGCATAACAAAGTATTCCAGCCACTCGACATCAGTGTGAATCGTGCATTTAAGGTGGCGCTCCGTGTTCAGTGGGAGGCTTGGATGACAAGTGGGGAGAAATCCTTCACTAAAACGGACCGCATGCGAAGAGCAACTTATGTTCAAGTCTGCCAGTCGATTCTGACAGCGTGGAGCACTGTCAAAAAATCCACTATATTCAACAGGTTTTGAAAGAGCAACTTATGGTCAAGTCTGCCAGTGGATCCTGACAGCGTGGAGCACTGTCAAAAAATTCACTATAATCAACGGGTTTTGAAAAGCGTATTGAAGCACAAGCTCAAATTTGCCTCCAGATGAAAATGACGAGCGCAACATTGAAAATGATCCTGAGAAAACACCGGATTAACCAATTCTGAGGCAGTTCAACTAGGACACCGAAGGAGATGACTTTAGTGGTTTCAGTGCGCAGGAGGAGGAACACAGTGACCAATGACTTTCTTGGTAGGCTACTGTTTTGTTACAAGCTGTGTTACAGGCACTTCTTTCGTTAAGCCTGTGTAAAGATCATTTGTTTCAATGTAGGCACTTGCGGCTTATAGACATGTACGGCGTATTTATGTAAAAAAAATTATAATTCTGTGGGTGCGGCTTATATTTGGGTGCGCTTAATAGTCCGGAACTTAAAATTGAAACTGTCAAAAAAGTCCATCCCCCACAAACAATCCCCCTTAGTCACCTTATTCATTTTCTAGGGTCTGACTACCAGAGGAATATTGAAGCCAGAGTTCTGCACTTCAGTCAGAAGAGTTTAACTAGCAAATATCAAAATGTGTTTATACAGTAGCTAGCCAGCCAGTAAATCAGATATACTAAATGTAAGCAAACACTATTTCATTGTCAATTTATGAGGCTTGGTAGCTCAAGCTGTGATGCATTTTTTTCTATCTTCTGCTAGCCAGTTTTCTGTTATCGTACAGAAGTACAGTACTGGTCATATTTTAGTAATATTGTCAAATCTATTTGAAGAAATATCAAATCGTTGTACTTACAATTAAATCAATGTCGAAAAATGTCATTAAAAAATGTTTGCATTTATTTCAGCTTATGACCACAACAAAATTATAGTTTATATACTTTTTTCGAATGTATAATATATACATAAAATTATCCCGAATTTCTAATTAATTCCCATAAATTTCTGTAAATATTGATAAATTCCTGTTAAGTTTCCAATTTGGATTATTTCCCAAATTCCCCAGATGAATTTCTCATATAAATTTACTGGAAATATTCTACCTCTTTGCATATTTAGTTTGAACTAATAAATATAGTGTATACTAGGGATGGTAGGGTGGAGATTTGTGCCATGCAATTTTAGTGCTTCCACTAAAAACACTGAATTATTATTATTTTCTTTTTTGTATGTGGCAAGTGAACAAAAATTAGCATATCTACTTTAAAAGCTGGCATTTGGACATGCACTGAGATTTATAATGGTGAATGTAAAACACATGATTTCAAATTGTTCCTTGAATTAAATTTTTTCATCCCCAAACAATATAATTTAGTTGGGTTGGTGAGTTGCACTATTTAGTGTATGGCTGCTGCTACTTTTTATTTTAGTAAAAAGTAAAAAATTTTTAGTAAAGGTTATTATTCCATTGATTAATCACAAGTATCTTTTCTTAATTTGAGAGCAAAAGTAAATGAGAGGAAATAAGACCGGTCTCAAGTCATTTGTTTTGCTTTTTTTTTTTTATATTTTTATAAATTTTTATTGCTGATATTCCATACAAGAATATCGGTGAAAACTAAAACCATTTAGTGCGTTTATAATAAATCAGAATATACAAATGCAGTTGCATTCAAAAAAGTCCCTCTGCAGTGTATGTGGGTACAGTAGGTTATGGAGAAACTATTTCTTTAATGGAACTCATTGCTATTCTCATTCATGCATTTATTTATTAAATCTCACACAATATCGTGATGTGGTATTCTTTCCACCGACTAAATCCGTGTATTTATCGCCAGCTTTAAAAACATGCTCCACTACCTACACTACATGACCACTGCATTTTTGAACGCAGTGTATATAAATATAATATCTTCTTCTTTCGTCTTCTCCCATTAGGGGTCACCACAGCAGATCATCTGTCTCCATACCCCCCCTGTCCTCTACATCTGCCTTGTTTAACCCAACTACCTGCATGTCTTCCCTCACCACATCCATAAGCCTCCTGCTTGACCTTCCTCTTTTCCTTCTTCCTGGTGGCTCCATCCTCAGCATTCTCCTAACGATATACGGACATGGGGTATATAGTTAGGAGAATGCTGAGGATGGAGCCACCAGGAAGAATGCCACTTAATGCCACTGTTTCTAAACCATACAACATTGCAGGTCTCACCACAGTCCTATAAACTTTCACTTTCATTCTTGCAGATACCCTACTATCACAAATCACTCCTGACACTCTTCTCCACCCACTCCACCCTGCCTGCACTCTTTTCTTCACTTCTCTAACACACTCTCCATTACTTTGCACTGTTAAACCCCAGGTACCTGAACTCCTCCACCTCTTTTTACTGCAACCTCACCACTCCACTGCCCATCTCATTCACACACATGTACTCTGTCTTACTCCTACTGACTTTCATTCCCCTTTTCTCCAGCGTGTACCTCCACCTCTCCAGGCTTTTTTCAACCTGCTCCCTACTCTCACCACAAATAAATAAATATATAAATAAAATATAAAAATATATTTTAAATTTTTTTATAAATGGTAACAACACTGTATGGTGTGGTGTTTTGTTAAATGGACTAAGCAAAGCATCTATTTAATTGAATGAAATTTTTAAATCAAATTTCTCGAGTTATTCAAGGAATTGTTACAGCCCTAGTTTAGTGCATATGTGCTATATCATGGAAACAAACACAAACAGGCTATTTAGCATATCACAAAAGGTAATGTGTTTACTACGAACAAAAGCACACAATGTTTTGAAGTGATTTGATGTTTTCTTGTTTTTGCAGGCCATGGCAGCTGACTGTAAGAGAGTGACTGTGCTAAAATACTTTCTTGAAGCCCTTTGTGGCCAGGAGGAACCTCTGCTTGTCTTTAAAGACGGAAAGTATGTTTCCATACCATCGCTGGACCCTCCCAGCCAAGCAGCTGATCACAAGACCCAATTGCAACACAATGATCCATATCAGGTCAGAAAACACCTATCTGCCATTAAAGCAGGTAGAGAAATCTTTGTGTGCAATGAACAAGGGTAAAAATCAATATTGGATGGCTGTGATGTTTTGGCCCCAGGCAAAACATCATTAAAAACAGGTGCATGGGCTCAGAAGACAGGTCCAGAATCATTGTATGTGAACACAGTTTGCCATGTTATCCACAAATGCAGGTTAAGGCTCTATCATGCATAGAAGAAGCCATATGTAAACATGATCCAGAAATGGCACCACCTTCTCTGGGCCTCGTTTAAAAAGTGTTTTGTGGCCAGACAAATCAAAATTTGAAATTCTATGGACACCATATCCTCTAGACTGAAGAGAAGGACCCTCTGACAGTGCTCAGTATCACTTATCAGTGTTCAGTTTAATAGCGCGCATCTCTGATGGAATGGGGGTGTATTAGTGCCGATGGAATAGGCAGCTTGCACATCTGGAAAAGCACCGTATATATATATATATATATATACATACATACACACACACACACACACACACACACACACAGGTTTTAAAGCAACATAAACTTCTATTCAGATGATGTTTAACTGGCAAAACATGACGTGGTCTGATGAATATAAGTTTCTGCTGATAAACAATACCCTGCTAAAAAAAAAAGGCCATTGCCATTAGAGAACACCATTCCCAAGAAGGGCTATACTTGCTCTGCAATAAGGGGACAGAGTTAATCATAGACATGCTGAACATGCTCCGATGCACTGTATGTATTGGCACTACTATAATAGCACGTTTACCTTTTCAGCAGTTTGTGCCACCATCGATCTTCTGTTGGTAGTTCCTAATCACTGCATCCTGAGACACTCCATACAACCTGCTGTTTGAAAGATGCCTTGTCTTAGTTGACTATCCAGCACAATCTGACCCTTGCCAAAGTTGCTCAGATCCCTAAATTTGCACAATATTTGACCAGTTTCCAACATATCTACTTTAAGAACTGTATATCCCACTATATATCCCACATTTTTCCACTGTTATTAATTTATTATTATATGATGTATATGAAAATGTAATAATAATGGGGACTGTATAATATGCTTGTGGGTTTTCCAGGACAACTGTATGATCATGGAGGACATATCACTATCCACGTCAGAAGGAGAAATTGATGAAGGGATGGATGATAATGACGATGAGAATGATATCCGAGAGCTGAGAGCTCGGCTTTAGTGCACAAACTAGCAGAACAACAGAAACGGATAGAGAAAATTAAGGTGCAAAAATACAATTTACATTGTAACAACCCCCCCCCCCCCCCCCCCACACACACACACACACACACACTAACATTATCCTCCTGGTAACTGTATGATCATTCACGTCAGGCTGTGCTACAAACTGGAAGTCAGCTGGAGCTTCAGATCAGGCCTTTCTATCTTGTCCCTGACACAAACTGCTTTATTGATCACCTGGAGGGATTGAAAAGACTGTTAGTGTGTGGCACATACATATTGGTGGTTCCACTGATAGGTAAGTAATTAGGGTTTTTTATATTTTTCTAATATATTTATTGTATAAAAATTAAAGGATTCATTCAAATACTCAAAAATTTTTTTTCCCCTGTCATGTTGCTCAGTGATCACAGAGCTGGATGGCTTGGCTAAAGGGCAAGAGTGCCATAATGTAGACTCAAGAGGCCCATGCCAGGACAGTGCAGCCCATGCCAGGACAGTGCAGGAATGTGCTAAAGCAGCAGTGTATTTCTTGGAAAAGAGCTTTGAGGCCAGAGAGCCTGGTCTGAGAGCAATCACTAGCAGAGGAAACCAGTTAGAGTCAATAGCCTTCCGTAGTGAGGACACCTCTGGACATAAGGTTTGTGCATATTTTCTACATACTTTAAAAACATAAAATTATGGTGTACTTAGTATAGTATCAGCAATGGTATCAGTTGTTTATATAGTTTCATTTTAATTTGTTTAGGTTTTCACAGGTTTAAAGTGGAATCACTTTTACCAAAATATTTTTTTCAAAATCTAAGAGGAAAAGAATGTTTATTGTCCAGACATAATATTTACATTCAATAAAATTGGGAAATAAAACATGGAATAAGAAAGGACAAAAATATATGTTGACTATAATAGGGCTGCAACTAACGATTATTTTGATTGTGGGTTTTTTTTTTTTTTTTTTTTTATTAACTGGATTAAAAAAAATATATATATATTTACATTTACATTTGATATTTTGCTTATTATAACTACAGTACAGACCAAAAGTTTGGACACACCTTCTCATTCAAAGAGTTTTCTTTATTTTCATGACTATGAAAATTGTAGATTCACACTGAAGGCATCAAAACTATGAATTAACACATGTGGAATTATATACATAACAAAAAGGTGTGAAACAACTGAAAAATTTCATATTCTAGGTTCTTCATAGTAGCCACCTTTTGCTTTGATTACTGCTTTGCACACTCTTGGCATTCTCTTGATGAGCTTCAAGAGGTAGTCACCTGAAATGGTCTTCCAACAGTCTTGAAGGAGTTCCCCGAGAGATGCTTGGCACTTGTTGGCCCTTTTGCCTTCACTCTGCGGTCCAGCTCACCCCTAAACCATCTCGATTGGGTTCAGGTCCGGTGACTGTGGAGGCCAGGTCATCTGGCGCAGCACCCCATCACTCTCCTTCTTGGTCAAATAGCCCTTGATGCCTTTAGTGTGACTCTACAATTTTCATAGTCATGAAAATAAAGAAAACTCTTTGAATGAGAAGGTGTGTCCAAACTTTTGGTCTGTACTGTAGTTATAATAAGCAAAATATCAGATGTATATGAATATATATAAATATTTTTTTAATCCAGTTAATAAAAAAAAAAAACAATCAAAATAATCGTTAGTTGCAGCCCTAGTATAGTCAACATATATTTTTGTCCTTTCTTATTCCATGTTTTTGAATGAGAAGGTGTGTCCAAACTTTTGGTCTGTACTGTATATAAAACCCTAATGCAAAAGCCACACAGTGAGTTTAACTATATTTAATTTTGACATTTTAAAGCTTATAGTGGCTTATTGTTGAGGAGTGCATGGGGGATTTCTCCTTTGAATAAATTCACTCATGCTGGGTTGTTTCTTTCTGTTAAAGAATTAAAGAATCCCACCCCCCCCCCCCCCAAAAAAAAAACAAACAAAAAAAAAACCCAAACAAACAAACAGCATTTGAGTATGCAAGGTGAGGCAATTTGTGGAAATCAACATTTGTAATGCATTTTGCAGATGGCAAGTTGAAAACTATGCTTAAATAAAATCTAGATAAAATATAATACATTATTTTGACAATTTTTGTTTAAAACAATTTACATTTTGTTTATATGTGAAGATAAATGTATCTAGAATATATAATTAATTTAATCTTGTATAATAATTAAATAATATATGCATTAATCTAATATATACAAACAAAAAAACCCCAAATTATTTGAATGTAATAAAAACGCAGTAAATCATGTTTGAAAACATAAGTTACTGTTGTGGTAGACAAATGCTATAATAAGATAATGGAAACCTGGTCATCTGTTGCAGTCGTTCATTACTCTCTTGCTTGGACATATGGCTCGTAAATAACATAGAGGGACTGTTTGGGGTCACTGTTTGGTTTCAAGTCGCTGCAAAATGCTGTGGTAGCCATGATTAAGCGATCCCCTGTTAGATGTCAACTATGAGTGGTGTCACTTTACAATACAAACACGGCCTATAATATAGTCCCACCCCTGACACTTGATTGACACACAAATGCAAACTGTACAAGGTTTTGGAAATTCAAACGCAAAAGGAATTGTGATTCCTTTGGAGTTTTGGCAGGCTACATACGTGACAAAGTAAAAAAGTAAACATGGTAATAATATTGCTATTTTAATATGACATGGTCATAACTCGAAAGACACAGGAAATACAGTTACTTTGCTTTTCCATTTGAAATTTGGCAGTCACTGTGCGTTATCAAAACCGAAAACGCAAACCGTAACGCAAGATTTGATACATCGCAAATACAATTTGCAATTCCTTTTAAATATTGTCTGAAATATCCTTCCATATGTAAAATTTGGAGAGAGAATTAGATTAACATTCGGAGAGAGAATGAGAATAACATTTGGAGAGAGAATGAGTAAAAAATTTGGAGAGAGAATACTAGTAACTTTTTGGAACTATATTGTTAGTGAGCCTTCAACCATCTGTGTTTTAGGTTGCAGGTAGGCATGGGTACAAAAACCTGGTAACCAGTGAACTGAATGGAGGAGCTTGTTCAATAAATGTTTAATTTAAGCAATTTTCTGTATCACGTCTTATTAATTAAGAATTAGATTTTATGACGTAGGGGAAAAAAGAAAACCAATCCAATTGATTTTTATTTGTATAGCGCTTTTAACAATGAACATTGTCTCAAAGCAGCTTTACACAGATAATGTGGTGATTAAAAGTAAATATGTTCTTTATAAGTAAGTTTGTCCCTGATGAGCAAGCCGGTGGCGACTGTGGCAAGAAAAAACTCCCCGAGATGGCATAAGGAAGAAACCTTGAGAGGAACCAGACTCAAGACGGAACCCATCCTTATCTGGGTTGCACCGAATGTCCATTTGTAGCAGATATACGATGTCGCGGGGTACAGTGATGATGATCAGAAGCGAAAAGTTGTCCTGAGTCGGTGTAGGAGACTGTTGACATATTAACTACAGTCCAATCCATCCTCAAAGCTCCCGTTCTTACTCTGGAATTTCATGGAACCACCCAAGGCGTTGATGAGAAACCATCCCAAGCTGCACAGAGTGGCCTCCAGTCGAAGAGAACACTATCAAGAGGTAGGCCTGGACGAAGTGGGAAGATCCACAAAGGGGAGAGGGGCAGGAACAGTGGTCACTGTAGCCTCAGGAGCATGTTTAACTCGACCGAGAGCGAGAGAAGAGAAGAGAAGAGAAGAGAAGGATATGGATTATTTTGTGTCCTTATTGTTGTATGAAAGTTAATATCACTGTTCAGTTTGGACTCCGGCAAGACTTGCTATGGCAGCATAACTACAAGGGAGAACCAGAAGGTAACACAGAAATGAGGGATCTCTGGGATAAGAGACGACCCACCACACCACCGTCAATGAACCTGAGTGAACTTGTGAATGTGAGGGGACGACAGCATACAAATATCCCAGTTCATCAAACACTCTATATCCATGTTCCCTCCAGATCTGCGCATTTTCCTAAGAAAAAATCTACTGTTCAACCTCGACTTGAACACTGAGACTGTGTCTGAGTCCCGAACACTGATTGAAAGGCTGTTCCATAACTGTGAGGCTTTATAAGAGAAAGATCTGCCCCCTGCTGTAGTTTTCATTATTTAAAGGAACCAACAGATAGCCTGCACCTTTTAATCTAAGTAGGCGTGGAGGATCATACAGTAAAACCCCGTTGTACGAGCATAATTCGTTCTTGAAAATTGCTTGTAGGTACATTTGCTCGCTCGTTCGAACTGATTTTCCTCATAAGAATGAATGTAAAAGCGATATAATCCGTTCCGAGATCTCATTCGATTGCTTATTTCTGCAATTAAATAGTATGTGTAGCCTTTTTTAAACAAACAAATACACCGCAAATTATCGTAATGTAAACATAATTTAACACTTATTCATGTGGTAGTGGTTGATTGGTAGTGTGAGAAACACACCACGCTCATAACCTCCTCGGTTTCCATGGAAATTCTATTTACTTTCGTTTTCACAGCACCATCACTGATTTTCTTGGGAGACATTTTTCAAGATTTCTAGTGAAATAAAAATATAAAACTAAAAAAAGTTATGCTTTTCCTGCACTGTACAATGAGAGCGACCGAGTGATACATCATCAACTAAGCGACTGATGCTTCCCTCCGCCGAAAGCGGTGAACCGGCAGCGTGGGTTTGCTCGTGCCTTCGAAATTTGCTCGTGAAATAGGGTAAAATTTTGCGAGCAAGGTCGCTCGTATCTCCGTTTGCTCGTACTATAGGTTGCTCGTACAACAGGGTTTTACTGTACAGGTAAAGAATTTCACTCAGATACTGCGGTGCAAGACCGTTAAGTGCTTTATACGTCGGTAGTAGTATTTTATAATCAATGCAAGATTTGATTGGGAGCCAGTGTAGACTGATTAAAACAGGAGTGATGTGGTCATATTTTCTAGATCTAGTGAGGACTGTTGCTGCTGCATTCTGAACTTTATGCACTTACTCAAACACCCAGGCAGTAAAGCGTTACAGTAGTCTAATCTAGAAGTAACAAAGCATGAACTAGTTTTTCTGCATCCTGTAATGACATCATATTGCTAATTTGAAATATTGAATATTTCTAAGGTGAAAGAAGGCGATCCTGGTGATATTATTCACGTGAGCCTCGAAGGAAAGACTAGGGTCAATAATAACACCAAGGTCTTTGACAGCCGTACACGCTGAGACAGAAACACCATCCAGAGATGCTACGTAATCGGAAAGTTTGCTTCTAGCTGCATGTGGTCCTAGTAAAAGTACTTCCGTCTTATCTGAGTTGAGCAGAAGAAAGTTATCAAGCATCCACTGTCTAATGTCCTTTACACACTTCTCAATATTGTTAAGCTGATCTCTCTCATCTGGCTTTGCTGAAATATACAACTGCGTATCATCAGCATAGCAATGGAAGCTAATATCATGTTTATGTATGAATTCACCGAGAGGCAGCATATATAAAGAGAAAAGCAGTGGGCCTAAGACAGATCCTTGAGGAACACCAAACTTTACCTCAGAGAGTCTGGAGAACTCACCATTTACATCAACAAACTGATAGCGATCAGTCAAATAAGACCTGAGCCAAGAGAGAGCTGTTCCCTTTATTCCAACATCCTTCTTAAGTCTAGCAAGTAGTATAGTGTGATCAATGGTGTCAAAAGCTGCACTATGGTCGAGCAAACCAAGTAAAGAGACAAAACCCTGATCAGAGTCCAATAACAGGTCATTTACCACCTTAACTAGTGCCGTCTCTGTGCTATGATGAGGCCTAAATTCTGACTGATACATTTAAAAAATGTTATTCATAAGTAGATGTGAGCATAACTGCTGTGCTACAACCTTTTCTAAAATTTTTAAATAAAGGGGAGACTTGATATTGGTCTGTAGTTGGACAGCTAACATGGGTCAAGGTCAGGTTTCTTAATTAGGGATTTAATAACTGCCAGTTTGAAGGATTTAGGTACATAACCAGTGCTAATGGAAGAGTTTATTATTTTTTTAAACGGGTTCAATTACCTCTGGAATTATCTGTTTAAGGAAACTTGTAGGCAAGGGATCGAGAATGCAGGTTGATGATTTTGATGAGGAAATTAATGAAATTAAGTCATTCTCATGAATAGGAGTGAAGCTTTATAGTTGATTGTCCAGTGACACTGCTGTCTACAGCGTTACTTGTAAAATAATTTGGATTTATATTAACCGGCTGGAATTCTTGCCTGATGTTTTCAATTTTATTATTTAAAAAGTTCATGAAATCATTACTACCTAATGATGGTGTGCATGTTAGTGCAGTGTTTTTATTTCCTGTTAATTTTGCTGCCGTGCTGAATAAAAATCTAGGATTATGCTTGTTATTTTCTATGAGGGTGGAGAAATATGCTAATCTAGCAGCACTGAGATTTTCTATAATTTAGGAGGCTCTCCTTCCATGCTATTTGAAATACTGTTAATTTTGTTTGATGCCATTTACGTTCTAATTTTCGAGTGGTCTGTTTTAAGGTGCGAGTATGATCATTATACCACTGTGCTATTTTTTTCTCCCTTATCATTTTGGTCTTAAGGGGGGCTACATCATCTAGAGTATAACGTAACATTGATTCTAGGTATTCAGTGGCCCAGTCAAGCTCTGCGGGGTCAGACGGAGATCTATTTAATATCGTAATTTCTGGAAGATTATTGATAAAACGCGGTGCTGTAGCTGACGTGAAAGTACGCTTAACACGGTAACGTGGTGAGGTAGTAATGCAATGACTGAGGCAGATTATAAAAGAGATGAGATAATGGTCTGAAATAGCTTCAGACTGTGGAATTATGACTAATTTTTGTATTTTTAATCCAAATGTTAACAAATCGAGAGTGTGTCCACCACTATGAGTGGGTCCTATAACATTCTGATGAACATTCTAATTCCAACTGAATCTAGAATGGACACAACTGCTGCTCTTAAGGAGTCTTCCTGATTATTAAAATGAATATTAAAGTCACCAATTATTAATGCTTTGTCTAAAGAAGTAGCTAAATTTGTGATGAATGGATTCTATGAGAAAATCAGAGTAGGGCCCTGGGGGTCTATAAATAATAATTAGTGGAATTGACTGACTGGACCTGCTTTTGGACACTGAATATTTTATGTTGGTGTAAAGAACTTTAAATGTTTTACATTTGTGTTTAGTCTTTTGTGTGACGCTTAGATTATTATTAAAAATAGCTGTGACTCCGCCTCCTTTGCCATTTAGACAGGGTTGGTGTATGTAACTATACCCAGGAGGTCTCACTTCATTTAATGCTACATATTCAATTGGTTTAATCCACGTTTCTGTCAAACACATTATTTTAAACTTCTAGTCGGTAATAATTTTGTTTATAGTAAGCGCTTTTGACGTGAGAGATCTAATATTCAGCAATCCTATCTTTAGATCAGAGGTGCTGGCTGTGTGTTCAGTCCTGTTTAATTTAATGTTAATCAGGTTACTAAAACAGACTTTCTGAGAACCAGCCGAACATATCGGCCAAACATATCGGCCAAAAATTGGCATCATATATCTCCATCGGCTGCCCTGATTTCTAAATATCGGCAGCGACAAGAGAAAAACCCATTTCGGTCGACCTCTAGTTAGAACCCAATGACTTAAATTTGGATTTCTCAGACCACAGGACAGTTTTCCACTGATCTAATGTTTATTTCTATGTGTTTCTTGGTCCAAGCATACGTATCTTTTCTACTTCTTGTACTTTCTAAAGTAACGGTTTCTTTGCCACAATTCCACCAGACTCGCACAGTCACCTCTGAACAGTAGATGTTGAAATATGTCTACCATCTGCAACTTCAAGAAGCATTTATATTCTGTAAATCTGCAGTTTGCAGAATGTGTGCTAAGCTGTCATCAAAGCTAACCTATTCCCACCCTTATGATGGTCTCTAGCTAGCATTTTACACCATATTAGGATCAGTGATGACCAAACAAAGCAGTGGTTTTACACATTGAATAGAATTGTAGCAGGTTATTACTTGTATTATTTAGGGTCCAAGCACTGAAGATGGAAGAGATTTGCATCAAGATTTATTAGTATTTATTTATTTAAAAACAAATAACAGGACATGCCTTTACTGTGGCACATAAGGAGAGAGAATGAGAATAACATTTGGAGAGAGAATGAGTAAAAAATTTGGAGAGAGAATACTAGTAACTTTTTGGAACTATATTGTTAGTGAGCCTTCAACCATCTGTGTTTTAGGTTGCAGGTAGGCATGGGTACAAAAACCTGGTAACCAGTGAACTGAATGGAGGAGCTTGTTCAATAAATGTTTAATTTAAGCAATTTTCTGTATCACGTCTTATTAATTAAGAATTAGATTTTATGACGTAGGGGAAAAAAGAAAACCAATCCAATTGATTTTTATTTGTATAGCGCTTTTAACAATGAACATTGTCTCAAAGCAGCTTTACACAGATAATGTGGTGATTAAAAGTAAATATGTTCTTTATAAGTAAGTTTGTCCCTGATGAGCAAGCCGGTGGCGACTGTGGCAAGAAAAAACTCCCCGAGATGGCATAAGGAAGAAACCTTGAGAGGAACCAGACTCAAGACGGAACCCATCCTTATCTGGGTTGCACCGAATGTCCATTTGTAGCAGATATACGATGTCGCGGGGTACAGTGATGATGATCAGAAGCGAAAAGTTGTCCTGAGTCGGTGTAGGAGACTGTTGACATATTAACTACAGTCCAATCCATCCTCAAAGCTCCCGTTCTTACTCTGGAATTTCATGGAACCACCCAAGGCGTTGATGAGAAACCATCCCAAGCTGCACAGAGTGGCCTCCAGTCGAAGAGAACACTATCAAGAGGTAGGCCTGGACGAAGTGGGAAGATCCACAAAGGGGAGAGGGGCAGGAACAGTGGTCACTGTAGCCTCAGGAGCATGTTTAACTCGACCGAGAGCGAGAGAAGAGAAGAGAAGAGAAGAGAAGAGAAGGATATGGATTATTTTGTGTCCTTATTGTTGTATGAAAGTTAATATCACTGTTCAGTTTGGACTCCGGCAAGACTTGCTATGGCAGCATAACTACAAGGGAGAACCAGAAGGTAACACAGAAATGAGGGATCTCTGGGATAAGAGACGACCCACCACACCACCGTCAATGAACCTGAGTGAACTTGTGAATGTGAGGGGACGACAGCATACAAATATCCCAGTTCATCAAACACTCTATATCCATGTTCCCTCCAGATCTGCGCATTTTCCTAAGAAAAAATCTACTGTTCAACCTCGACTTGAACACTGAGACTGTGTCTGAGTCCCGAACACTGATTGAAAGGCTGTTCCATAACTGTGAGGCTTTATAAGAGAAAGATCTGCCCCCTGCTGTAGTTTTCATTATTTAAAGGAACCAACAGATAGCCTGCACCTTTTAATCTAAGTAGGCGTGGAGGATCATACAGTAAAACCCCGTTGTACGAGCATAATTCGTTCTTGAAAATTGCTTGTAGGTACATTTGCTCGCTCGTTCGAACTGATTTTCCTCATAAGAATGAATGTAAAAGCGATATAATCCGTTCCGAGATCTCATTCGATTGCTTATTTCTGCAATTAAATAGTATGTGTAGCCTTTTTTAAACAAACAAATACACCGCAAATTATCGTAATGTAAACATAATTTAACACTTATTCATGTGGTAGTGGTTGATTGGTAGTGTGAGAAACACACCACGCTCATAACCTCCTCGGTTTCCATGGAAATTCTATTTACTTTCGTTTTCACAGCACCATCACTGATTTTCTTGGGAGACATTTTTCAAGATTTCTAGTGAAATAAAAATATAAAACTAAAAAAAGTTATGCTTTTCCTGCACTGTACAATGAGAGCGACCGAGTGATACATCATCAACTAAGCGACTGATGCTTCCCTCCGCCGAAAGCGGTGAACCGGCAGCGTGGGTTTGCTCGTGCCTTCGAAATTTGCTCGTGAAATAGGGTAAAATTTTGCGAGCAAGGTCGCTCGTATCTCCGTTTGCTCGTACTATAGGTTGCTCGTACAACAGGGTTTTACTGTACAGGTAAAGAATTTCACTCAGATACTGCGGTGCAAGACCGTTAAGTGCTTTATACGTCGGTAGTAGTATTTTATAATCAATGCAAGATTTGATTGGGAGCCAGTGTAGACTGATTAAAACAGGAGTGATGTGGTCATATTTTCTAGATCTAGTGAGGACTGTTGCTGCTGCATTCTGAACTTTATGCACTTACTCAAACACCCAGGCAGTAAAGCGTTACAGTAGTCTAATCTAGAAGTAACAAAGCATGAACTAGTTTTTCTGCATCCTGTAATGACATCATATTGCTAATTTGAAATATTGAATATTTCTAAGGTGAAAGAAGGCGATCCTGGTGATATTATTCACGTGAGCCTCGAAGGAAAGACTAGGGTCAATAATAACACCAAGGTCTTTGACAGCCGTACACGCTGAGACAGAAACACCATCCAGAGATGCTACGTAATCGGAAAGTTTGCTTCTAGCTGCATGTGGTCCTAGTAAAAGTACTTCCGTCTTATCTGAGTTGAGCAGAAGAAAGTTATCAAGCATCCACTGTCTAATGTCCTTTACACACTTCTCAATATTGTTAAGCTGATCTCTCTCATCTGGCTTTGCTGAAATATACAACTGCGTATCATCAGCATAGCAATGGAAGCTAATATCATGTTTATGTATGAATTCACCGAGAGGCAGCATATATAAAGAGAAAAGCAGTGGGCCTAAGACAGATCCTTGAGGAACACCAAACTTTACCTCAGAGAGTCTGGAGAACTCACCATTTACATCAACAAACTGATAGCGATCAGTCAAATAAGACCTGAGCCAAGAGAGAGCTGTTCCCTTTATTCCAACATCCTTCTTAAGTCTAGCAAGTAGTATAGTGTGATCAATGGTGTCAAAAGCTGCACTATGGTCGAGCAAACCAAGTAAAGAGACAAAACCCTGATCAGAGTCCAATAACAGGTCATTTACCACCTTAACTAGTGCCGTCTCTGTGCTATGATGAGGCCTAAATTCTGACTGATACATTTAAAAAATGTTATTCATAAGTAGATGTGAGCATAACTGCTGTGCTACAACCTTTTCTAAAATTTTTAAATAAAGGGGAGACTTGATATTGGTCTGTAGTTGGACAGCTAACATGGGTCAAGGTCAGGTTTCTTAATTAGGGATTTAATAACTGCCAGTTTGAAGGATTTAGGTACATAACCAGTGCTAATGGAAGAGTTTATTATTTTTTTAAACGGGTTCAATTACCTCTGGAATTATCTGTTTAAGGAAACTTGTAGGCAAGGGATCGAGAATGCAGGTTGATGATTTTGATGAGGAAATTAATGAAATTAAGTCATTCTCATGAATAGGAGTGAAGCTTTATAGTTGATTGTCCAGTGACACTGCTGTCTACAGCGTTACTTGTAAAATAATTTGGATTTATATTAACCGGCTGGAATTCTTGCCTGATGTTTTCAATTTTATTATTTAAAAAGTTCATGAAATCATTACTACCTAATGATGGTGTGCATGTTAGTGCAGTGTTTTTATTTCCTGTTAATTTTGCTGCCGTGCTGAATAAAAATCTAGGATTATGCTTGTTATTTTCTATGAGGGTGGAGAAATATGCTAATCTAGCAGCACTGAGATTTTCTATAATTTAGGAGGCTCTCCTTCCATGCTATTTGAAATACTGTTAATTTTGTTTGATGCCATTTACGTTCTAATTTTCGAGTGGTCTGTTTTAAGGTGCGAGTATGATCATTATACCACTGTGCTATTTTTTTCTCCCTTATCATTTTGGTCTTAAGGGGGGCTACATCATCTAGAGTATAACGTAACATTGATTCTAGGTATTCAGTGGCCCAGTCAAGCTCTGCGGGGTCAGACGGAGATCTATTTAATATCGTAATTTCTGGAAGATTATTGATAAAACGCGGTGCTGTAGCTGACGTGAAAGTACGCTTAACACGGTAACGTGGTGAGGTAGTAATGCAATGACTGAGGCAGATTATAAAAGAGATGAGATAATGGTCTGAAATAGCTTCAGACTGTGGAATTATGACTAATTTTTGTATTTTTAATCCAAATGTTAACAAATCGAGAGTGTGTCCACCACTATGAGTGGGTCCTATAACATTCTGATGAACATTCTAATTCCAACTGAATCTAGAATGGACACAACTGCTGCTCTTAAGGAGTCTTCCTGATTATTAAAAT
The DNA here is from genome assembly GCF_946808225.1 of Silurus aristotelis. Classification (NCBI taxonomy): domain Eukaryota; kingdom Metazoa; phylum Chordata; class Actinopteri; order Siluriformes; family Siluridae; genus Silurus; species Silurus aristotelis. The sequence goes on from NC_139591.1 coordinate 10,788,202, forward strand.
GAATATTAAAGTCACCAATTATTAATGCTTTGTCTAAAGAAGTAGCTAAATTTGTGATGAATGGATTCTATGAGAAAATCAGAGTAGGGCCCTGGGGGTCTATAAATAATAATTAGTGGAATTGACTGACTGGACCTGCTTTTGGACACTGAATATTTTATGTTGGTGTAAAGAACTTTAAATGTTTTACATTTGTGTTTAGTCTTTTGTGTGACGCTTAGATTATTATTAAAAATAGCTGTGACTCCGCCTCCTTTGCCATTTAGACAGGGTTGGTGTATGTAACTATACCCAGGAGGTCTCACTTCATTTAATGCTACATATTCAATTGGTTTAATCCACGTTTCTGTCAAACACATTATTTTAAACTTCTAGTCGGTAATAATTTTGTTTATAGTAAGCGCTTTTGACGTGAGAGATCTAATATTCAGCAATCCTATCTTTAGATCAGAGGTGCTGGCTGTGTGTTCAGTCCTGTTTAATTTAATGTTAATCAGGTTACTAAAACAGACTTTCTGAGAACCAGCCGAACATATCGGCCAAACATATCGGCCAAAAATTGGCATCATATATCTCCATCGGCTGCCCTGATTTCTAAATATCGGCAGCGACAAGAGAAAAACCCATTTCGGTCGACCTCTAGTTAGAACCCAATGACTTAAATTTGGATTTCTCAGACCACAGGACAGTTTTCCACTGATCTAATGTTTATTTCTATGTGTTTCTTGGTCCAAGCATACGTATCTTTTCTACTTCTTGTACTTTCTAAAGTAACGGTTTCTTTGCCACAATTCCACCAGACTCGCACAGTCACCTCTGAACAGTAGATGTTGAAATATGTCTACCATCTGCAACTTCAAGAAGCATTTATATTCTGTAAATCTGCAGTTTGCAGAATGTGTGCTAAGCTGTCATCAAAGCTAACCTATTCCCACCCTTATGATGGTCTCTAGCTAGCATTTTACACCATATTAGGATCAGTGATGACCAAACAAAGCAGTGGTTTTACACATTGAATAGAATTGTAGCAGGTTATTACTTGTATTATTTAGGGTCCAAGCACTGAAGATGGAAGAGATTTGCATCAAGATTTATTAGTATTTATTTATTTAAAAACAAATAACAGGACATGCCTTTACTGTGGCACATAAGATTCTATTAATAAATTAATTTGAATCTTGTTTTCACATTGTACACAGTAGTAAAAAACTCCTTTTCTAAACTAACCCTATTCATAAAGCATAAAATAAGGAATATTTCAAAAATAAAGCCCAATGACGAAATCATTAAACAAATATGGCTCAAGTTAATATCTGAAATTTCTTCCCTACCCCAAGAGTAAAAGCTGTTTAATGTAACGGTATAATTTAGCAGAAAAAGAAAATAAAAAAAATGAAAATTGCAGTGGAAGAAATGTGCAAAATCTACTAATGAGAAAATGCGATGGATGTACCATGTTCTGAGTGGACTCCATTCAGTGATTTCATCTAGCCTGAATCACCTGCTTTTCAAACATATTTATCAATGTGTGAGTTACTCATATATATGTTTATATAATTAGTAATCCCTCGCCACATCGCAGTTAAGCTTTCGCGGTTTTACTGTAACGCTGGGATTTTATGTGGAACATAAAATTTAAGCTTACTGAAGAGCTGTAATGCTCTTTTTGGGTATGCAGTACATTAATTTCATCGTCATCACCATCATTAGTAATGCACACAATTCATCATCGTTACCCCCACAAGGCGAGGGATTACTGTTCCCTGACCGGGGATCGAACCCGGGCCGCAGCGGTGAGAGCGCCGCATCCTAACCACTAGACCACCAGGGAACCACTGTATAGTAATATAATATTTCACAAATATTTATTTAGTAAATAGCTTAATGCCTTAAGTGTTAAGGCAGGAATCAGGAGCATTATGCAGGAAGCTCAAAAGTTCACAATTAGCTCTAAAGTGACTTATTGGAACAAAAAAAAATTGCTGCGTAGCAAAAAAATTTAAAATAGAATAAACAATTTAAGCTGAGGGCTCAGAGGCGAACTCGTCCATCACCCAAGCTGAAGTCACCGAGGTAGTAAAGAAACTCCTTGGTGGCAAGGCACCGGGGGTGGATGAGATCCGCCCTGAGTACCTCAAGTCTCTGGATGTTGTGGGGCTGTCTTGGCTGACACGCCTCTGCAGCATCGCGTGGCGGTCGGGGACAGTGCCTCTGGAATGGCAGACCGGGGTGGTGGTCCCTCTTTTTAAGAAGGGGGACCGGAGGGTGTGTTCCAACTATAGGGGGATCACACTTCTCAGCCTACCTGGGAAAGTCTATGCCAGGGTACTGGAGAGGAGAATACGGCCGATAGTAGAACCTCGAAATCAGGAGGAACAGTGTGGTTTTCGTCCAGGCCGTGGCACACTGGACCAGCTCTATACCCTCTACAGGGTGCTGGAGGGTTCATGGGAGTTTGCCCAACCAGTCCACATGTGTTTTTTGGATTTGGAAAAGGCATTGGACTGTGTCCCTCGCGGCGGCCTGTGGAGGGTGCTCCGGGAGTATGGGGTCGGGGGCCCTTTACTAAGGGCTGTCCGGTCCCTGTACGACCGAAGCAGGAGCTTGGTTCGCATTGCCTGCAGTAAGTCAGACTTGTTCCCGGTGCATGTTGGACTTCGGCAGGGCTGCCCTTTGTCACCGGTTCTGTTCATAATTTATATGGACAGAATTTCTAGGCGCAGCCAGGGGCCGGAGGGTGTCCTGTTTGGTGACGACACGATTTCGTCTTTGCTCTTTGCAGATGATGTTGTCGTGTTGGCTTCATCAGACCAGGAACTTCAGCATGCACTGGGACGGTTTGCAGCCGAGTGTGAAGCGGCTGGGATGAGAATCAGCACCTCCAAATTCGAGGCCATGGTCCTCAGTCGGAAAATGGTGGCTTGCCCACTTCAGGTTGGTGGGGAGTTCCTGCCGCAAGTGGAGGAGTTTAAGTATCTTGGGGTTTAGTTCACGAGTGAGGGAAGGGTGGAACGGGAGATTGACAGACGGATCGGTGCAGCTTCTGCAGTAATGCGGTCGATGTACCGGTCTGTCGTGGTGAAGAAAGAGCTGAGCCGCAAGGCGAAGCTCTCGATTTACCGGTCAATCTACGTTCCTACTCTCACCTATGGTCATGAGCTCTGGGTCATGACCGAAAGGACAAGATCCCGGATACAGGCGGCCAAAATGAGCTTTCTCTACAGGGTGGCTGGGCGATCCCTTAGAGATAGGGTGAGAAGCTCAGTCACTCGGGAGGAGCTCAGAGTAGATCCGCTGCTCCTCCACATCGAGAGGGGTCAGCTGAGGTGGTTTGGGCATCTGTTCCGGATGCCTCCTGGACGCCTTCCTGGGAAGGTGTTCCGGGCGCGTCCCACTGGGAGGAGACCCTGGGGAAGACCTAGGACACGCTGGAGAGACTATGTCTCCCTGCTGGCCTGGGAACGCCTCGGTGTCCCCCCGGAAGAGCTGGAAGAAGTGGCTAGGGAGAGGGAAGTCTGGGCATCTTTGCTTAGACTGCTGCCCCCGCGACCCGGCTTCGGATAAGCGGGAGAAGATGGATGGATAAACAATTTACTTCCCTAAACAGCCTAACCAAAAACAGGTCAAAGCCCCAGAGAAATTACAATCATACCTCTAGTACCACTGAATATATGAGTTGCATCAAACGACAATTTGCATTGCTGTGTTAATCTGTGAGTAGATTTCTATTGTCTAGTTTAAAAACATGGAATGCAGCCAGTCACATTGCAACACTCACTTTTTAGTCTGAAAGTTATGTATTCATTATTCTTATTATTAATCTTTTTTTTTTTTCCCCCAAGAATGATGTTCAGCCCAATCTGTAAGTCATAAACACCCAACCTATGGTGCAGAATTTCAACTGCTACTCTACTTAGCAATGGATGACATTGTCTGATGGTGGCACTGTTATGCAACTCTTAATGCTTGGTTAAACACAACTTTTTCCGCTGTGGCCAAGGTTGCTCACAACTTCAGAAGGATTTATGACAGGTCTATGATTCCTTCTGTACATCATTCTTTATAATATTCGATGTAGAGTACTGTCAGGTGTGAAGAAATGCTGTAAAAAAAGGATCTTCCTCTTCTTCTTTCCTACCATTAGGGGTCGCCACAGGGGATCATCCATCTCCATACCCCCCTGTCCTCTACATCTGCCTCTTTCACACCAACTACCTGAATGTCTTCCCTCACCACTTCCATGAACCTCCGTCTTTGTCTTCCTCTTTTCCTCCTTCCTGGTGGCTCCATCCTTAGCATTCTTCTACCAATATAACTCATGTCTCTCCTCTGCACATGTCCAAACCATATCAATCTCGCCTCCCTCACCTTGTCACCAAAACGTCCTACATGGGCTGTCCCTCTAATAGAAGGGTTATTTTGCGAAGGGTCATTTGCTTTTACATTTATGAAAACTGTATTTACCTTAATCCATATAGAGTATGAACTGAACTCATTTCTAATCTTGTCCATCCTCGTCCCTCCCAACAAAAACCTTAACAACTTCAGCTCTGCTACCACCAGCTCCACCTCCTGTCTTTTACTCAATGCCACTGTCTCTAATCCATACAACATCGCAGGTCTCACCACAGTCCTATAAACCTTCCCTTTCATTCTTGCAGATACCCTACTATCACAACATCCTTCTCTATACTTCTCCATCAACATTCTCAAAGCAAATAGAGCATCTGTGGTGCTCTTCCTCTGCATGAAACCATACTGTTGCTCACAGATGGTCACCTCTTCTCTCAGCCTGGCTTCCACTACTCTTTCCCATAACTTCATGGTGTTATTGATCAACTTTATTCCCCTGTAGTTACTGCAGCTCTGCACATCTCCCTTATGCTTAAAGATCGGTACCAGCACACTCCTTCTTTATTCCTCAGGCATCCTCTCACCTTCCAGAATCTTGTTAAACAATCTGGTTAAAAACTTCACACCAAGTACTTTTCTAGCTGCCTCCCTCATCAATTCAATTCATTTTTATTTGTATAGCGCTTTTAACAATGAATATTGTCTCAAAGCAGCTTTACACAGATAATGTGGTGATTAAAAGTGAATATGTTCTTTATAACTAAGTTTGTCCCTGATGAGTAAGCCGCTGGCAAATGTGGCAAGGAAAAACTCCCCGAGATGGCATAAGGAAGAAACCTTGAGAGGAACCAGACTCAAGACGGAACCCATCCTTATCTGGGTTGCACCGAATGTCTATTTATAGCAGATATACGATGTTGCAGGGTACAGTGATGATGATCAGAAGCGAAAAGTAGTCCTGAGTCAGTGTAGCAGACATTAACTTCATTCCAATCCATCCTTAAAGCGCCCGTTCTTACTCCAGAATTTCATGGAACCACTCAAGGCGTTGATGAGAAACCGTCCCAAACTGCACAGAGTGGCCTCCAGTCGAAGAGAACACTCCTGCAGTAGTTACCCAATCATCCAGCACCTCTTCACCACCACTGAACCCCTGTCTGTCCTCTTCTCTTAACCTCACACTACAGTCTTCCTCTTTCAGTTTCCACCATCTTATTCTTCTTTCAGTCCTCACTCTCCTCCTCTTCTTCTTCGCCTCCAAAGCCATTCTACAGACCACCATCCGATGCTGTCTAGCTACACTGTCCCCCGCCAACACCTTACAGTCTCCAATCGCCTTCAGGTTGCATCTCCTACATAGAACATAGTCCACCTGTGTGCACCTTCCCCCACTCCTATAGGTCACTCTATGATCATCCTTCTTCTTAAAATACGTATTCACCACTGCCATTTTCATCCTTTTAGCAAAATCTACCACATTTGCCCTTCTACATTCCTCTCTTTAAAACTATACCTACCGATCACCTCTGTTTCCTTCACCTACATGCCCATTAAAGTCTGCCCCAATCACCAATCGTTCATTCCTAGGTACACCATCTACCACTTCATCTAATTCACTCCAGAATCTTTCCCATTCCTCCATCTCGCAGCCGACTTGTGGAGCAAAGGCGCTGATGACATTTATCATCAACCCTTCAACTTCCAGCTTCACGTTTATCACCCTATCAGAAACTCTCTTTACTTCCACTACACTCTTACTGTACTCTTCCTTCAGAATCACCCCTACACCATTTCTCTTTCCCTCCACACCATGATTTAACAGTTTAAACCCACCTCCAATGTTCCTGGCCTTACTCCATTTTCACTTGGTCTCCTGAACACACAACACACAAACTTTCTCCTCTCCATCATATCAGCTACCTCTCTCCCTTTATCAGTCATAGTACCAACATTTAAAGTACCACCCGAACCTCCACTCTCCTACACTTCTCCTTTCCTTGCTGTCTCTGTAGACATCTTCACACTCTCCTTCTCCTTCTTTGGCTAACATTTGCTCAGTTTCCACTGGTACCCTGTTGGCTAACAATACCTGTGGCGGTTGTTGGTAACCCGGGCCTCAACCGATCTGTTATGAAATTCTAATTTGTGATCCGCATATTCGATTTGGCACGTTTTACGCTGAGTGCCCTACCTAACGCAACCCTCCCCATTTATCCGGGCTTGGGACCGGCACTAAGAGTGCACTGGCTTGTGCCTCCCTAATGGCTGGGTTGCTGTAAAGAAAGAATGCTTTCGAAAATATATATTAATTGTTTATTTTCTATCAATGTACAAAATGCAAAGTGAGCGAGCAGAAGAAAATCTGAATCAAATCGATATTTAATGTGACTACCCTTTGGCTTCAAACCAGCATCAATACTTAGACATGCACAAAGTCAAGGATTTTGCAGGATCAGGAGAGTCAGGTGTATGATTAACCAGTTATATTATGTAGATACTAATGATCATCAATTTCATATGTAGGTTGAAGCACTGGGTGAGGAAATACTCATATATAAAATACTCTGCTACTAATTTAAGGTTGTGCAAGACAGTTTCATGTCTCAGGTCATACACCTTGGTATTGAGCAAAGCAATAAGACACAAGGTCTTATAGGAGCTGTTGCTCTCGATTATTTTAGTAATCGAGTTTTCTATCAATTATTGAATCAATAATCGAGTAATCAGATAAGAATTTAATTTTTCTTTATTAAAGAGCAAAAATAAAAATACAAGAGAAAAAAATTTACAAAAAAATTTTTGTAATTTACAAATACAAAAAAATTTTTAAATAAAAAAAGGTAAACACACGGTATAGTTTTATTTGTGTTTTAGTTTGAAATGATCTCAATCTTTGGAAACTTTGTCTTGCTTTGGCCTGAATCATATGGAAGCCTGTTTCCTCCACATAAAAAAAGTTATAATTTAATCTTATCTATTTAATCTAATTTTGCCTTTTTTTTCCTCCTCTTCCACTCCTCCATAATAATATCACAGAGCTGCTGGATGTTAGAGAGGGCATCATGTTTTGCTTGAGAATGTCACAGTACATGTTGGAATTCGTGTTTGTCTCAATGAACGCAGCTCCCCAGTACCAGCAGCACTTATGCAGCTGCAGAACATGATGCTGCCACCACCATGCTTGACTTGTTGGTACTCCTCACCAGGTGTCACCACACATGCTGGACACCATCCGAGCCAATCAAGTTTTTTGTCTCATCAGACCACAGGGCATGGTTCCAATAATCTATGCTGTTGGAAAGGTTGTCTTCAGCAAATTGTTTGCAGGCTTGCTTTTGCTCCAGCTTCAACAATTTTTTTCATACCTGCCTAGAATTTATTTTATAGTACAATAACATATCAAGTTACATGTGATTGCAAATTTCACATTCAAAGCATGCCATTAAGCAGGAATGGACCACGAAATACTGGCACATAGTTTGCACTGTATAATGCAGGTTCTCTTTTCCACTGCTTAGATTTAAGCTATTATTTGTAGCATGAATGTTAAATGAAGCCTATTCACGATTTTTATCCAGTTCCCTAAAATGTTTGCATATTATTAATCAAAATTTGTGTGTGTGTTTAAAGAGGAAACAAAATATGGCTTGGCTGGGTATTTTTACTTCTAGTTGGTATATGAACTGTACAACTTTGTCTATCACCAGGGCAACAATGATGATGTGATTTTGTCTTGCTGCCTGCAATACTGTCAAGACAAGGCTAAGGACTTTATACCTGCTCAGAAAGGTGAGAAATCAGTTTTCTTTTAACTAAACCAGCAACCATCTCTATGCAAGTTTGGGTTTGAATTACGAAAGTGTGTTACTGTGTTTTTATTTTGGAAATGTTTATAGATTTTTTATTTTCCCTTTATGTTGACCTGTCTAAATGTATAAAAATTTTTTGTCAGATGGACCTATTCGTCTTCAAAGGGAAGTGGTTTTGCTCACCGATGACCGTAATTTGCGTGTAAAAGCTCTATCATGGAATGTTCCAGTTCGAGACCTCCCTGCCTTCCTAAGCTGGGCTAAAGTGGGTTGAACGTAGAGTACAGACTTCCTGATAATAAAACAATGCTCATCACCCACTGCAACAGCATGGGCAGCAAGAAAGAGGCACAGACGCAGCGAAAGGGAGTATGTTTGGGAGAGTAGAAATCATCAAACCTTTTTTGTAAGTAAGAGAAAAAGCAAATAATGCAGAATTACTTTATTTTCAAGGAGATGAGTTTCATTATCCTTATAAGAATAAAGTATTGAGAGTCCTGTCCCTGTTAGTTATAGGGAATATTTTGTGTGTGGGACAGAACAAAAATTCCTACACTGTACATGTAAGCTATGATTACTGAAAATAAAGAAGCTTCATTTAGGAGAGGTGGGAAAGAGGTATGTTAAACCAGACCAAATTTGATAATGTTTGGGAGATTTTTTTGTCTGTCATCTTTTGTTTCTGTTCTACAAGGCCTTAAAAACATGTATAAACAATTTGAGCTTGATTTTATACACACAACCAAAATCAACCATACACTTACCAGACTTGTTTCTTAGTTTACTTGTTTTATGTATGAGGGGGCATGCATTGATTACCTCCTTGATATAGGATTTATGACTAATCAAAATAATAATTAAAAAAAAAAAAAAATGCCCCCCCCCCCCCCCCCCCCCCCGCCTTTACATCTTATGTTTGCCAGTAAATCATAAACTATAAATTCTCAGTTAATTAATTACGGTTAATTAATATTTTTATTTGGTAGTATGTATTACAACAATCTTGCCGTGTATATTGCCCTCCACTAACATTGGCATCTGTGGGAGATATGAGTAAAGAAGTCTTTAACAATATTTAACACACACCATACATAAAGTACTGTACAAAAGTTTTAGGCAGTATCTGCCTGTATTTCTCATTGAGGAATATTATTCACTATTAATCCTGACCAAATCTCCCAACTCAGTTTGTAGAAATGCAGCCTCAAACTTGCAAGAAACATCCACCATTATTTAATAGTTTGTTTTAAATTTAAATAGCAGTTTTAAATAAGTGAACCAAGTGTATTTATCCACAATGAGCAAGCCTGGGGAGAACATCAGAGAGTGAGAAATATCATGAGCACCTGAGTGTGTGATTTGAATAATGTTTATTCTACATATATAATACAGTCAGAGTTGTGGAACAGGTGTTGCTGTTACTTGCTTCCTGCTACAGGCAAATAGCCTGCTGCTATTTATGTGCACCCCATTTCCAAAATTTTTGTGCATTATTAATGGCTTACTAGTAAATTGCACTCACACCACTCAATCCCAACAATCCCCCCTAAGAGTTGCAAGTGCCAGCCCCTCCTCCCTGCTGCTATAAAGACACTTATGAGTGGTCAAAGGTGAATGCATGGCTCAGTGCCTATACAGTGACATTTAGGCTAACTGATCCCAGAATATTCAATTTAAGTTTATAGTGCTTTTCACAAAGCAGATTTATAGAACAAACATTTTAATGTGTATTTATCCCAGATGAGCAAGCCTAAAACAAACTGTAAGGGAAGAAACCTTGAGAGGAACCCGACTCAAAAGGGGAACTCGTGCTTATTTGGGGGACACCAAGAGTGTGGTTATAAATCATAAAAACATTATACACACTGAAGAGTGAGAAATATCTAAATAAGAATGGCCAAATGAGAAGTGGATTTTAAGCTTTTATAACAGGTGGGAGCCATAGTACCTGATAACATTATAGGTAAACCTGTGTGCCTTGTTTTCAGAGATGTGGCTGTAATTAAAGAATATAATGTAATCAGATATGTGAGCTTGCCTCTGATTTCTACTGAACAGCCAAGAAAAGATGGACAATATGGCATGAGAGAGAAAACAAAAAAATTGGGTTTTTATTGTTTACAGTTTTTCACACTTTTCCTAAAATCAAAAGACAGCCTGTATTTGAAGATTTGCAAATTTTCATAAGTTTGTTCATATTTCAAAATTTAAATTTTGCTATTGTATTATATAAGGTACTGTTAATAAAAAACAATTCAACTTTTTTTTTTTCTTCCCCCAAAATATTATTGTAGTATGTCTGTTTAAGTTCTCATTTCTGTTTAAATAATGGTGTTAAACTGGTAAATAAATTTTTATTTTGTTCGCCCCACGACCATGCTTTAAATTTTGTCCCTTTATTTGTGCCCTTTGTGTTTGACACCCCTGCTGTAGACCATTCTTCTTTTTTTTTATACCAACAAATACCTTAGTACAACAATAATTGTACTGCAAATCTATAAATCTAAATGGGTCAAGGAGGAAAATTATGTGTAAACAGTCTTTGAATAGACTAGGCATAAGTCCTTCATACAACCCCACTTCAAAACCTTCTGTACAATAATCACTCCCACCCCTGTACATATGTACAAACATAGCGTACATTGCATAATAAAGCTGTTAGTTGAAACTGAACTGGTCACTTAAATATAGCTTAAATGCAAATAGTCTACATCAGTGTTCCCCAAACCCAGGGCCGCGGACCGTCACCTGGGCGTCTCCAAGCTAGCAAAATGAACAAAAAACAACACTGTGGATTCACGTTTATTATTATATTTAGAAAATACCAGTTTTTATGCCGGTCATTTATTTTGTTGTATTTAACCGCCACACCTTAAAGGCCGTTCTGTGAAAATATTGTCTGACATTAAACCAGTCCGTGAAAATATTGTCCAACATTAATCCAGTCCGTGGCGCAAAAAAGGTTGGTGACCACTGGTCTCCCATCACTGCTGTCTGTCCTCACACATTAGCACAGTAGTTTCAAGTGTGCAATTTTTCTGGCATCCACTTAGTACAGGTTAAATTGAATTACAAACCATGTCAATCCTTTATATATATATATATATATATATATATATATATATATATATATATATATGTGTGTGTGTGTGTGTGTGTGTGTGTGTGTGTGTGTGTGTGTGTGTGTGTGTAATATATATATATATATATATATATATATATATATATATATATATATAAAACAATTTTAAGAAACATTTTTTTCTTTGAAACTGTAGTAATGAAACTGCACTATTAAAAATAAAAAAAACATTAAAATTTTATCATCCAAAGTATATTTGGTTATAGTACACATGCACACAGTCAGATTTGGCATCTTATATTTACAATTTTATTTGAAAGTGAAATGAAAAATCTTATTGTTACAGCCAAATAGCCTGTACACAAAGCAAACTACTTAATTACAGTAGTTTGAGAAAATGTAATTCGTTACTTTCCACTTCTGAGTAGGGATTAATTTGAAATTACAATTTTGGTCATGTCAATCCATTTTCATTTTTCAATAAACATTTATTTTTTAAAAATGTAAAACTAAAAACAACTATATTTTGTTATAGTACACTTGCACACAGTCAGATCTGTTTGGCATCTTGTCTCTCTTCTTTTATCCTCCTCGCCGGTCACTGAAAAAAGTACACCAATCAGTCAAATCAGCCAAAGATGTAATACTCACTGCTCAGATTGTCAACTCTTCTCTCAGCCTGGCTTTCACTATTCCTTCCCATAACTCGATGTTTTGACTGATCAACTTTATTTCTCTGTAGTTACTGCAGTTCTGCACATCTCCCTTATTCTTAAAAGTTAGTAGAAGCACAATTCTTCTCCATTCATCAGGCATTCTCTCAACTTCCAGAATCTTGTTAAACAATCTTGTCAAAAACTCCACTGCCATCTCATCTAAACATCTCCACGCTTCTAATGGTATGCATCTGGGCCAACCGACTTTCTACTCTCCCGAAAACACAACCTTCCTCCCCTCAATAATATCAGCTAACTCTCTCCCTTTATCATTTATAGTACCAACATTTAATGTACCAACCCTAACCTCCACTCTCCTACACTTCTCCTTTCCCTGCTGTCTCTGTAGACATCTTCACACTCTCCTTCTCCTTCTTTGGCCAACATTTTCTCAGTTTCCATTGGTACCCTGTTGAGTAACAATACCTGTGGCGGTCGTTGGTAACCCGGGCCTCAACCAATCTGGTATGAAATTCACATTCACAGAAAACAAACAAGACCCAGCATTCATGATATGCACGCTCTTAAGCGGGATTCTTGAAAATAGATTAGCTTCACACAGACGTCTTCTAACTGTCACAGTACTTACAGGTAACTCCAGACTGTCTTTGATCATCCTGGAGCTGATCATTGGCTGAGCCTTTGCCATTCTGGTTATTTTTCGATCCATTTTGATGGTTGTCTTCCGTTTTCTTCCACGTCTCTCTGGTTTTGCTCTCCATTTTAAGGCATTGGAAATCATTTTAGCTGAACAGCCTATCATTTTTTGCACCTCTTTATAGGTTTTCCCCTCTCCAATCAACTTTTTAATCAAAGTACGCTGTTCTTGAACGACACATTTTCCTCAGGCTTTCAAATGCATGTTCAACAAGTGCTGGCTTCATCCTTAAATAGGGGCCACCTGATTCACACCTGTTTTTTCACAAAATTGATGACCTCAGTGATTAAATGCCACACTGCTATTTTTTTTAACACACCCCTTTCAACTAATTGCCCAATTGCACAGCCTTACGAGCGTGCATATCATGAATGCTGGGTCTTGTTTGTTTTCTGAGAATCTACTGCACCTACTGGTAACTTGTTTGACACGTAGCAATAAAAAATATACTAAAAACCTGGATTATTCTGGTTAGTCACATTGTACTGCTATTATTTTGAACAATACTGTATATTCCTCATTCTCATTCACCAGCAGGAAGGATAAGGAGAAGATGTGGAGTGTGGAGTGAGAGGAGGAAGAATTGATCCCAAATGAGAATCAGAATCTTCATTGTCAGTTTGTGTCTCCTGGTAGGAAACAGCATAGAGGTCAGGTGAGGTCTGTGTGCCCATATGACGCGTAAAGGTACGATGCACAATGCGAGGAGGCAGAGAAGGGGTTATCTGATACAGTTGGGGTGGATAGATGCAATGAATTATGCAACCTCGGTTGCTAGGGAGAAAGGTTGAAACTGCCGATAATGTCTTCGAAGAATGCTCCTAAGAGCTGTCCCAGAATGTCTGTGAGAAGAAGCTGAATAAAAGAAACCAATAAAGATAAAGTTAATGAGGGTCAACATCAAAAAGGACTAGACATACAGTAAGATGTGAAGGACCACATCGAAATAACTTGACATAAGATTAATGTGTGCAGGTGGCAGAACCAAAGAAGGAACAAGATAACAAGCCTGTGAATATTATCACTCAAGGCCATATAACACAGTCAGCTCTAAGGCACATTATAACCTAAAATACTAAGACGAATAAGTAGAACAACAGTTAAGCATATATGAACATGTAATGTAAGTAAAAGGATATTAGCATGACTTAATAATAGTAGAATAGAAACAGCAATAAAAATTGGAATAAAAGCAGAAACTTACACATTGCAGGTGCAGGAAAGGAAAAAGGCTGCAAAATGATTGTTTACAACATGGATGAGAATAATATAAGGGAAAACCTGAGAAAGAGTGGGTTTTATAATTTTTTTTTTTTTTTTAATACAGGTAGTCCCCTACTTACGATGGAGATATGACTGTGACAGCATTTCCTGCTTCATGCTGATTTATAGTTTATATTTTCTGCTCTAAACTGATAGCTTTCCTCTTCTTTTTTTTCCCTACAAGCAGACGGCATACTTGGGCTTGCAAGACAATATAGGACAGTGCAAGACAACACAAGACAGTGCAAGACAATACACAGAACACAAAATAGCTCCGCCAGTAAACGTGTTTTAACGAGACAGTGAACAGTAGCAAGAATGTAAACAAAATATTGTCAACAAAATATTGTGCAAAAGAGCAAATATAGTGGAAACCCGTTGGACGAGCATAATTCGTTCTTGAAAATTGCTCGTAGGTCCATTTGCTCGAACGTTCGAACTGATTTTCCCCATAAGAATGAATGTAAAAGTGATTTAATCCGTTCCGAGATCTCATTCGATCGCTTATTTCTGCACTTAAAAAGTAATTGTAGCCTATTTTAACAAACAAATACACCGCAAATTACCGTAATGTAAACATAATTTAACACTTACTGTCAGGGAGCTCCCTTATTTTTCTCTCGTGCGTGCCCCGCCCGCACACACACCTGACTCTCGTTTAGCACTCATCACCCAACCATATATAAACCCCTCATTCACCCTCACTCGCTGTCCGTTATTATCAATGGTTTGGATGTACATGTCACGATTCTCCCGTGCTTGTGGTCAGCGGGGCGCGTCTCCTACGCGCTCCTTTGGATATTACACAGACTGCTTCTCAACCAGTTCTGGTCTAGTGGACCGCGCTCCCACCGCGCACCACTGGATTACTTCACAGTTACTGCGAGTACGCATTTTCGCAAAATTAACTTTGTTTGCTTTGACTTCGGCTTCTGCCTCTGTTTCTCGCATAACACTTACCCATGTGGTAGTGGTTGATTGCGAGTGTGAGAAGTCATGGGTGTGCAAAGTGAGTACAAGTGTGTGAAGTGAGTACGAGAAAATCGTTTAGAAAATTATTGTAATGGTTTGCTTATTTAATATGAAAGGGGGTCAGTTTATTAGGAAACTGGCAAGTGTAAAAGGTCACTTCAGGGAATAGGAGTGGTGTAGGACTTATGTTGTCTGTGTGTGTGCATTTGTGTGAATGATCTAGTAGCCGAGGAAATGTGAGAGAATAACTTGATCTCCTGTCTTTTGTATCATGTGGAGCCTTTTAATTTTTTTAGGTCATAATAAAGCGGTTGCTGGCTAATACACATTTGAGAGAAGTATTGTTTAATGTTGTAGGTCTATTGGATTTGGGGAAAAGATAGTGATATATTGCTTATTGGATTTGTTTGTAATATGCATTTAATTATTAATAGGGGCAATAAGAAATTAGCCAAGATATTATAATAATTAAGATAACCCAGCCATTATGGTTGCACAAGCCAGTGCACGCTTAGTGCCGGTCCCAAGCCCGGATAAATGGGGACGGTTGCGTTTGGAAGGGCATCCAGCGTAAAAAGTTCCAATTCGAATATACGGCTCAAGAATAAGAATTTCAATCCGGGCAAGGCCCGGGTTACCAACGACCGCCACAGGTATCGTTAGTCTACAGGGTACCGGTGGAAATTGGGCCTGTTGGCCGAAGGAGGAGAAGAAGAGGAGTGTAATGATCGAAACAACACATGAAACTTGTGCTTCACAAGGAGGTTTACTGCATACTTCACTTAGCAACATTACATGCTCTCTGTTCATAAACACAACAGCAATGCATGACGGGAACGAGGCAGTACAACACTACATCCCTCCCATTGTTTTAGAAGAAAGATGTCAAAACATGACAACAATAACACATTATCCTAAGCATGTTCATTATTGATGAGACTTGAGAGAACTGGGAATGCATTTTCTCAAAATTATGTTAGCTTAAATCCTAAATAAAAATTATCGTAAATTCAGCATTGTAAACACATTAACATACTGTGAATAGAAAACTAGAACATATTAGCTTTCTTTTTAATGCTATAACTGTTCCTCACAGTGCTTTAATTTTAGTTCATCAAGTGTAGTCCATTAGCTTTCGAGGTTTTTTTCCTGTTCTCTCTTCTAGGATAATGTTCTATTCTCGTTGCTCAGGATTATCAGGACCATTTGGAGGTCTTCTTTGTTCTTGAGGTTTGTCTCCATAATCAAATTCATCCATTTCATCATCAGAGAGATCACTGAGTGGTGATTGTACTCTTTGTTTCAGGGGTTTTAAGTGTGAGGTGTTTCTCGTAATGATGTGTTGTCCTCTTTGTGCTGTTATCATTGTGCCTTTTGTTTTTATCACTTTGTAAGTTATTGGGTTTTTGGTGTTTTGAGTTTTCCTTTTGTCTTTTCACGAATGAGTACAGAATGTCCTGTTGTGAGTTCAGATGTTGAAACTCTTTTCCTCTTGTCCAAGTATTGTTTTATCTTCTCCTTTTTGTGGCAATCAGCTTGCCTAAGTGCATTGTTGTGTATTGGGCTGTGCACTGTCGATAATTTGATGTATATAGGTCTACCAAATAACAATTCGGCCAGGGATATTTCAGTGGTCTGATGGGGGGTTGCTCTGAAGTTCCTCATAAACTTGTACAATTCTTGTTTCCTAGGTTTTCCCTCAGCAAAAGCGGTTGATGTGGCTTTTTTTTTTAATCAACTTCACCATTAGCTTGAGGCCAGTACGGAGTGATCTTGCGATGGTGTATACTTAGGTGTGTTTTGAAGTTAGCCATTTCTTGGCTGAAGAAACATATAGTCTGCCGGATTCGTTTTTTTCCTGCTTTGTAAATAACCTTGTATTTGTAGGGTTGTAATCTTAGTGCCCATCTATCAATTCTTGCTGGGGGTTGTGACTTAGATTGTTGAAGATTAATGTAGCACACTTGAAGAGATTATACCACAAAACTATCAGTATATTCAAGATTTCCCCACATTCTTCCCTACAAAATAGAATGTAGTCCCGACATTCTCAGAATACACTTTTGGTTCCACCTACGAAATTGTTGCTCGGTTAGAAGTCAGTGATACAACATTTCGAGTACTCGTGCTGTAGTTTTGCACGCGACACACGCCATTTATCTCCTTTTCTATGTCGTGTGTTTGCAGCAGACAACATTGTGCACCATGATCTTCTGCCACCATCACTGTTCATCATCAGGAATCTGTACTTTCACTGAAGGAAATTAACCTTACACCATAGAAACAATCTTCATTATCTGTGTTATTTTCTGAAATGTACTTATTAACTGAACATTGATCAAACACAAAATAAAATATTTGAGCTATTTTTTCCTTTTAAACTTAACTGATTAACCTTGTAGAACTAAATTGCAATTAACACTGTAACTAACACCAGTTTTGTATAATTTGACTTGGCATTTTTAAACATCCACAATACTAGGCTGACCTAGGGTGTTGTAACTAAACATTTTTTTTTGCTTTCCTGTTTCTCAAAGGATATACTCTTTTGCAGACTGGTTGCGAAGGAATCTCTGCGTCAATCTTTTCAGCTTCATCGGTTTCTACAACCTCCTCTCTTGCTGATGAGACCTCATCTTCTCCCTCTGACTCTGCACTGTTCAGCATTGCTGTATCCTCTGGATGCGATTCTAGTGGTTCTGACTGTTGACAGCGGCTGTAATCTCGACTCTCTCTGCCAAATGACATTCTGACCAGACTTTTCCAGACATCATCATTATCATCATCATCTGAGTTGTCACAATGCATCTGATTTTCCTGTTTTGAGGGTTTTCTCTGCATGGTTTTCTTCTTGTTATCTTCTCCTGATTCTCCGGGTCGGTGTTCTGTTTCTACAGGTAAGTAGTCACACGGTAACAACAGGTTTCTGTGAAGTATTTTTGTTTTTTCTTTCATTTTTCGGTCGGACTTCATACACTGGACTATCCGGATACTTCCTCTGGGTGACCACATAAACTTGCTCTTCCCAAAATACTCTGTTACCAGGAAACAATTCAGCTCCGTGCACTTTCTTTTCATATAAAGCTTTTCCTCTCTGCTTCACCTTGTTGGATACTCTTGAGGCTAGCTCATATGCTTCCATCATTCTCTTTCTCCAGCTCTCAGCATAGTCATCGTAAGAGGAGTTTTGGTCCTGTGTTTGTATACCAAACATAACATCAATAGGCAATCTTGGAGTACGGCCGAACAGAAGGTAGTATGGTGCGAACCCCGTTGCCTCATTTCTTGTGCAGTTGTATGCATTCACAACCTTTGCAAGTGATGTCTTCCAGTCGGTTCTGGCGGTCTCGGGTAAGGCTCTCAGCATTGCAAGCAATGTTCGGTTAAACTGCTCAACTTGTCCGTTTCCCTGTGTGTGATATGAGGTTGTATGGGAACCTTGCACACCACTGTACTCTTGCAATTTGGCTTGTTGTCGAATTCCCTTCCTTGGTCGTGGTGCAGTTTTGTTGGGAAACCAAACTTCAAAACAAAGTCACAGAACACCTTCTCTGCAGCTGTCTTGGCACTCTTGTTTCTACATGCATACGCTTGAGCGAACCGTGTAAAGTGGTCCATTACATTTGAAATGTATTCATAACCTCCTTTACACTTCTCTAGATGTAAAAAATCAATGGAGACCAGCTGAAATGGATAGGTTGTAGTAATATTCGTCAGAGGAGCTCGGGTTACCTTGTTTGGACGCCTGTTTCTCAGACAACTGCAAACACGTGTGATGTGGTGTTCTACTTCCTTTTGCATGCAAGGCCAATAAAATCTATCCCTGATCAAGTTCATCACTCGTTCGGTTTCGAGATGGCCCATGTCTTAATGTAGTTCCTTGTAAACAAGCGCATGATATTTTTTTGGCAGGACCAGCTGATGATGGGTTGCTGTTTTCCGGAACAAAAGACCATGTGCATTCAAGTGCAGTCTGCTTATTTCCCTTGACAGTCCCAGAGCCTCTTTGCCATGGCTCCTGCTTATGTGTCGGGATTTTGACTTAAGACACATCAAAATTTCTTTTATTTCAGGATCGTCTTCCTGAGCTTTTCTCAGGACTTCCTTAGGGATCTCTGCAACTAATTGGAGCAAATCCTCCTCTTGTCCTACTGCCAGTGCTGATGTAATGGTGAGTGGACACAACCACGGGCCTCTCTCCTGTTTTTGTACCATCACTGACTGAGATATACTGACCATAATTTCAGGTTGTACCTCCTCTGAGCAGGTTCCCATGTACCGTTTCATTGACAGTGGCATGCGCAAGAGACCATTGGCATCCCCATTCGACTTTCCTGGACGGTATTTAATGGCGAATTGAAAATCGGCAAGTTCGGCTACCCATCTGTATGTGTTTGCATTGAGCTTGGCTGTTGTCAACACATATGTGAGAGGGTTATTGTCTGTGTACACAATAAAAGATGGTGCATAGTACAAATAATCTCTAAACCGCTCACAGATTGCCCACTTCATGGCCAAGAACTCCAACTTTCCTGAATGCAGGTGGTAGTTTTTCTCAGAAGCAGTTAGGGTTCTTGATCCATAAGCTATTACCACTAACTTGCCTCCTTGCCTTTGATATATCACTGCACCGAGGCCTTCCTGTGAAGCGTCACAGTGTAGCACAAATGGTTCATTCAGATCTGGATAGCCCAACACAGGTGTGTTGGACAAGCAGTCCACTAACTCGCAGAGGACCTTTTGATGTTCTTCAGTCCATGTGACAGGATGTGATGATGCAAGCTGTCCTTGGCGACATTTTCCCTTGCCCTTCTGCTTCAGCTGTACTTTTGTTTTTGGTGTTGTCGTATCAGTGAGCAGCATATATTCTGTAAACACTTCGCATTTCTTGAACACTTTTCTAGGCGTGATCTTAAGACCATGCTTCTGGTAACACTGCAATACCCTTGTTAGATCCTGGAGATGTTTTTGAATGGACTAAATTATCATCTAGGTAAGGCTGACACACCTCATCCCGCAGTTCTCTCAGGCACTCCTCCATGCTCCTTTGGAATTCAGCCGGTGCGTTGGACAATCCAAACAGTACCCTTACCCATTCATATAATCCCACGGTGTTATGAACGCAGTAAGAGGTCGGCTGGATTCCTCTACAATCCCCTGGTGATAAGCTTTACCTTGATCGAGAACTGAAAACCAGGTGCTGCCCACCAAGCTGTCAAGCATGTCTTGTATTCTGGGTATTGGGTGTCTGTCTGGAATGGATTTCTTATTTAACTCCCGGTAGTCACAGCAGAGGCGGAGCGTTCCATCCTTCTTACGCACACATACTACCGGTGAAGAATACGGTGACTTCGAGCTAGTGAGCCATCCCTTATTCAACAAATCCTCCAAATATTCTTTAACCTCTCTATGTAGCGGCTTCGGGACTGACATGTAGGTGTGCTTTACAGGTGTGATGTCATGGAGGCGGATTTTTAGCTGAAGGGACGGAATACATCCAACATCGCCATCATCACGGGCAAAAGCATTACTCTCCTCTTTCAAAAGCTGTTTTACTCTTCGTTGCTGTTCAGGTGTTAAATGTTCAATGCCAAACAGGAGGGTTCCATAGGTCTTTCGTTTGGGTTGTTACAATATCCTCAGCATTTTCTGAACATTGACTAGCTTGTTTACTGTCTTTGTGGAGCGGGCCTTGTGTGTTGAATGTGGTGGTGTTACATGCATTTTCCCGCTGGGCTGTCCCTAATTTCACCTCGGCTGGGTAGATGTCCTTTACTCGCTGTATATAGCCCAGAATTGTACATGGAGGCAGGTCGATGTCATGGACAGTATCGTTAAACACCGTAATGCAAATGCGCAAACACGTTCCTTTCTGAAGGCAAACAATATTTTCTTCTACCCTCAGTCCCCGTCTGGCCACCGTGCGCACTCATCTGGTACAAACAAGGCATTCTGGTCAGACAATATAGTCCCTGTTTTGATGCAACATTTTACAGCTGTAGCCTGTTTGGCTGGAATCTTTGTCAGTGAATTCCCTGCTCTCGCCACTCCATCGCTGTACTCCTCATCTTTGCTTCTCACTAAGTTCAGTAGAACCTCTGCTTTCTTGCATTTGCAGGACAGGGCAGTACTCATGGCTGTGGTTGTTACTCCATTAGGCTGTTCAACACCATTGTTCAGAATATACTCAATGACGTTATAACCGATAATTGGTTGATCTGCCACCCCATCCTCATTAGAAACTAAGACAGGTACCTCCAATTCCAGCGGAGTGGCTTTGTCTGTTCCCAGTGTAAACGTCACTTTCACCCAGGTTTCA
The DNA here is from genome assembly GCF_946808225.1 of Silurus aristotelis. Classification (NCBI taxonomy): domain Eukaryota; kingdom Metazoa; phylum Chordata; class Actinopteri; order Siluriformes; family Siluridae; genus Silurus; species Silurus aristotelis. The sequence continues at coordinate 10,809,374 of NC_139591.1, forward strand.
AACGGAATGACTGTTTGATTTACTGCCCGACCGGTGAGACTTCCTGGACCTAGGATCTCTTCAAGGCTACGTGGCATAGTGTGTGGGATGTGTTCTTTTCTCCACTTTTAATTAATGAGACACACTTGTGACCCTGTATCCCATAGTGCTTGTGTTGGCACTCCATTAAGAAAACAATTTACCACACACTTCTCTCCGATCAAATTCAGCAACTTTGCATTGTGTTTGGTGGATAGCTGATTGGCACTTACTGATTGAAACAGCTTTAGGTTGCTCTCCTTCCGCTTTGCTGTTTCTCTGTCCTCCAGTTGCTTAATGCTGTCACACAGGAGCATACTTTGATGTTTCAGCAACTGTGATGACGTAGTGTGAGCTGTTACTGCCATACAGTCTTTTTATTGTCCCCTTTCTTTCCTTCCTTTAAGCAGTCCCCTGCACCCTCTGGAAAGATGTCCACTTTGTCCACATTTAAAAGGTCACCTCTACCTTGTTCCTGACATCCACGGCATCCTTGCTTCCTTTCTCGTGGCTGAATAGAACGGTAGGTAGCCATCACCTTCCACGTTTCTCCGATCTCCTCTTTCAGCTGCTGGACGACCTCATAGAGCTCAGAGTCTTTTTTCTCCGTGACTTGTGGTGTTCTTAATATTTTCACTTGTGTGTGTGTGGACTGTTCTTTACCTGAGAGTACATGAGCCATCCTTTCTTGGTTCTGATGTGGTTCTGCCTGGATCTCCATGACTTTAGTCTCTTTTACATGGGCAGTCTTTTTAAATTTTTGCTGTCTTTCCGACTCTAGGCTTGCTGCTTCGTTCATCTTTGTGATGAGAACTTCATCTGTGACTGAAGGATCGTCAAGGCAGGCCTTAAGCTGATATTTTATGTGATCGTTTGACAAACCTGTCCCCAGTGCCCGTACAAATCTTTTCTGTATGAGGGCAGGGCTGTATAATTCTTCTCCCTCCGGTTCTCGAGCAGCAGCTAAAAGTCTTTCTTTTAATTCAATAGTTTGAAAGAGGAAATTAACTCAAAAGGTTTGTGATCTGTGATCATGTTGAATTCCACACCTTAGAGATATAGATGGAAGTGTTCACAGTTCCAGACGATGGCAAGGGCTTCTCTCTCTGTCTGTGAGTATCTTTGTTCAACTGGGGTTAATGCTCTACTTGCATAAGCGACAACGTAGGTGTGATTGGTGGTTCTATCTCTTTGAGCTAATATGCCTCCTAGACCAACAGGACTAGCATCGACAATGACGTTGGTTTCTCTGTCAGAATGGAAGTAACTCATTACAGGAGCATTCACCAGGTTGTGTTTGAGTGTTTTCAGTGCACCTCTTTGTTCTTTTCCCCATATCCACTTTGAGTCTTTCTTTGTGTGCTCTCTCAGAGGTTGAGTTGTTGAATAATAGTTAGGAATGAATCTTCCACTGTAGTTGGCCATACCTAGTAAACTTCTGATCTCACTTTGGTTTTGTGGGGGTGGCATGTCTGTGATTGCCTCAATTATTTTGGGGTCAGGTGCGATACCTTTGTTGGAAAAGAAGTATCAGAAAAATTCAAGGGTCATTTTGTGAAAGTCACATTTGCCTTTGTTGATTGTCAGGTTGTTTTCATGTAGCCGTTGGAAGACTGCTTCGAGGGATCTGTTGTGTGCGTCAGCTGTGGTACCAAATATCAGAATGTCGTTACTGAAATTTCAAATTTCAGGGATGCCTTGTAGGACCAGTTGGATGGTGTTTTGGAAGACTTCAGCAGCTGATGAGATACCAAAAATCAGTCTTGTGTATCTTCATAACCCGACATGCATGGAAAATGTTATAATGTATCTGGATTCAGGTGCTAATTCGAGTTGGTGATATCCTGAATTGAGATCTAGTTTGGAGAACATTACCGCGCCGTTTAGGTCATGAATAATGTCATCAATGGTTGGTGAAATGTGTCTCTCTCTCAAAACAGCTTGATTTGGTAATCTCAGGTCAACACAAATTTTCTCGTATTTTCTCAGGATTTTTTGGTTTCTGCATTGCAACAATAGGTGAAACCCAAGGCATTGGGCCCTCTACCAACTCTAGAAGTTGTAATTCTTTCTCGACTTTCTTTCGAACATGTAAAGGAATTCTGCGATGTGGTTGAGCAACAGGTTTGACTGTGTCAGCTTTCCTATGCCATTTGTGATGTTTGGGTATTTTGACAAGAGCTGGTCAGCGACAAAAAGTGTAGGCTGAATTATGACTAGAAAGGACAATGTGAATGAGTCCGAGTTCAGTAGCTGTTTTGTGACTGAGCAAAGATCCATGATCTCCTTCAACTACATAGAACGTTGCCTCAGTGTTTTTTTCATGAGCTATCCGGACTTTTGTCATTGGTTGTTTGACATTTGCAGGTTCTTGTGTGACATAGACATATTCATCATCTGTGCTTGAAGTTGTATCTGGCTCCACTGTATTTGTTGGTGGGCTGTTTCACTTAGCTTTACTGCTCTCACCTTTTGTGTAATGTCCTGTCTTTGTCGTGGCATTGTGTATCTTCTGTTGTCCTGCTCCATCCGTGGTCTGCTGAAACAACAACGAGCAAAGTGATTTGGTTTACCACATAATTTGCATGACGCTCCTTTAGCTGAGCATGTTAACTATCCTCCAGGATGCGGGAAAGGGCCACCACAGGTTCTGCATGTCGTATGTGGTTTTCTCTGTGTTATTTTCTGTTGGTGGTTTGTATGTGCTCTCTAATTGAGGTTTGTTTTTGGTATCGCTGCAACACTTTCAAAGTTATTAGCCTGTGTGTCATTTTCAATTCCAGCTGCCTGCTGCTCTGAAGTTTCAAATGCTCTGGCAAAGTCTAGCATTTACTATTCTTAATGCTCTTCTTTGCAATCGAGATGATGTGCATGTGAGTATGATCTGACATTTTATTTCAAATTTTGCAAATTCACAAGTCGTTGAAAGCTGTCTTAATCTTGTGTGAAACGCATCGATTGTCTCTCCTGGTTTTTGTTCAGCCTGTCTGAGCACATACACTTCATACTCTGTATTATGGCTTGGGCTGGAATATTCAGTCAGAACTTGTGCTGCTTTATCATAATCATCACTGTCGCCATTTTTTGGAATTGTGTCAAAAATCTCCTGTACTTGTTCTCCTGCATAGTGCAGTAACATCGCTCTTTGTCTGGTCTTGTTCGTTACACCAGCAGCTGTTAGAAATGTTCCAAATCTTGATAACCATTTCTTCCATTTCACTGCAAGTGAGCCTAGATCTGAGTCAATGTCAAATCTTGAAAAATGTGGCAATACAGCAGCAGCATCCATGTTTTATCGAATAACAGTAGCTTTGATGTTGAGTACGTTTTTAGCTTTAGCTTGTAGCGTTTACTCAGGCGTAGGCAAAGCGTGTGAAGCTGTATGAACTTTACACACATGTGCGTGACATCCACTTTATACTTTTCTGCATTTTGTTTACTTTGGTTTAGTTTCTTTCTTCATCGTTTCTGTGTAGTTTTACTCACAAGATAAACGATGGTAGCTTTTCTTCATGCCGTGTCTTTTTTGTGCAGGTCAGAGAAGGGACGCTGTTGTTTAAGCCCTTTTTTTTCGTCAGTTTGTCTTTGTGGTTTCGGTTGCTTTTCCACATTATTTTGCCTTTTACTCACTCGTTGCCATTGTAATGACCGAGACAACACCTAAAACATGTGCTTCACAAAGAGGTTTACTGCATACTTCACTTAGCAACACTACATGCTCTATGTTCCTAAACACAACAGCAATGCATGATGGGTCATTTCTTAAAGAGGCAGTACAACACTACAAGGGGGAAGATGTCTACAGAGACAGCAGGGAAAGGAGAAGTGTAGAAAAGTGGAGGTTAGGGTTGGTACCTTAAATGATGGTACTCTGACTGGTAAATAGAGAGAGGTAGCTGATATGATGAAGAGGAGAAAGGTGGATATGTTGTGTGTTCAGGAGAACAAGTGGAAAGGGAGTAAGGCCAGGACCATTAGTGGTGGGTTTAAACTGTTCTATCATGGTGTGGAGGGAAAGAGGAATGATGTAGGGGTGATTCTGAAGGAAGAGTACAGTAAGAGTGTAGTGGATGTGAAGAGAGTTTCTGATGGAAGTTGAAGGGTTGATGATAAATGTCATCAGTGCTTATGCTCCACAAGTCGGCTGGGAGATGGAGGAGAAGGAACAATTCCGGAGTGAATTAGATAAAGTGGGTGATGGTGAACCTAGGAATAAATGATTGGTGATTGTGACAGGCTTTAATGGGCATGTAGGTGAAGGGAACAGAGGTGATGAGGAGGTGATGGGTAGGTATGGCTTTAAGGAGAGGAATGTGGAATGGCAGATGGTCGTAGATTTTGCTAAAAGGATGGAAATGGCAGTGGTGAACACTTATTTTAAGAAGAAGGAGGAGAATAGGGTGACGTATAAGAGTGAAGGAAGGTGCACACAGGTGGACTATGTTCTATGCAGGAGATGCAACCTGAAGCAGATTGGAGACTGTAAGGTGTTGGCTAGGGACAGTGTAGCTAGACAGCATCGGATGGTGGTCTGTAGGATGGTTTTGGAGGTGAAGAAGAAGAGGAGGAGAGTGAGGACTAAAGGAAGAATTAGATGGTGGAAACTGAAGGATGAAGACTGTATTGTAAGGTTCAGGGAAAAGGTCAGACAGGGGCTCGGTGGTGGTGAAGAGGTGCTGGATGATTGGGCAACTACTGCAGAAGTGATAAGGGAGACAGCTAGAATAGTACTTGTTGTGACATCTGGAAATAGAAAGGAAGACAAAAAGATGTGGTGGTGGAATGAGGAAGTGCAGGACAGCATAAGGAGAAAGATGTTGGCAAAACAGAATTGGGATCAACAGAGAGATGAGAACAGTAGGCAGGAGTACAAGAAGATGCGGCAGCAGGTAAAGAGGGATGTGGCGAAAGCCAAGGAGAGGGCATATGAGGAGCTGTTTAAGAAGTTGGAGACTAAGGAAAGAGAAAAGGATTTATACCAATTGGCCAGGCAGAGAGACCGAGCTGGGAAGGATGTTCTACAAGTTAGAGCAATAAAGGATGTAGATAGAAATGTGTTGATGTGTTGAGAAGATGGGGGGACTATTTTCAGCAGCTGATGAACGAGGAAAATGAGAGAGAGAGAAGGTTGGATGGTGTAGAGATGGTGAACAGGAAGTGGATAGGATTAGTATGGAGGAAGTGAGAGCAGCTATTAAGAGGATGAAGAGTGGAAAGTCGGTAGGACCAGATGACGTAGTGGTAGAAGCATGGAGATGTTTAGGGGAGATGGCAGTGGAATTTTTAACCAGATTGTTTAACAAGATTCTGGAAGGTGAGAGGATGCCTGAAGAATGGATAAGGAGTGTGCTGGTACCGGTTTTTAAGATTAAGGGAGATGTGCAGACCTGCAGTAACTACAGGGGAATTAAGTTGATCAGTCACACCATGAAGTTATGGGAAAGAGTAGTGGAAGCCAGGCTGAGAGAAGAGGTGACCATCTGTGAGCAACAATATGGTTTCATGCCGAAGAAGAGCACCACAGGTTCCTTATTTGCTTTTCGAATGTTGATGGAGAAGTATAGAGAAGGTCAGAAGGAGTTTCATTGTGTTTTGTGGATTTAGAGAAAGCGTACGACAGGGTGCCGAGAAAGAAGTTGTGGTATTGTAAAGTCAGGTGTGTCAGAAAAGTATGTGAGGGTGGTGCAGGACATGTATGAGGACAGTGTGACAGCAGTGAAGTGTGCAGTAGGAACGACAGACTAATTCAAGGTGGAGGTTGGACTGCATCAAGGATTGGCTCTGAGCCCTTTCCTGTTTGCGATGGTGATGGACAGGTTGACGGACGGGGTCAGACAGGAGTCTCTGTGGACTATGATGTTTGCGGATGATATTGTGATTTGTGGGGAGAGTAGGGAGCAGGTTGAGAAAAAGCCTGAAGAGGTGGAGGTATGCGATGGAGCGAAGGGGAATGAAAGTCAGTAGAGTCAGGGAGAAGTGGTGGAGAAGCAGTCTGTGTAATATCCAAAGGAGTGCGTAGAAGACGCGCGCCGCTGACCACAAGCACGGGAGAATCGTGACATGTACAGCCAAACCATTAATAATAACGGACAGCGAGTGAGGGTGAATGAGGGGTTTTATATATGGTTGGGTGATGAATGCTAAACGAGAGTCAGGTGTGTGTGCGGGCGGGGCACGCACGGGAGAAGAATCAGGGAGCTCCCTGACAGTAAGTGTTAAATTATGTTTACATTACGGTAATTTGCGGTGTATTTGTTTGTTAAAATAGACTACAATTACTTTTTAAGTGCAGAAATAAGCGATCGAATGAGATCTCGGAACGGATTAAATCACTTTTACATTCTTTCTTATGGGGAAAATCAGTTCGAACGTACGAGCAAATGGACCTACGAGCAATTTTCAAGAACGAATTATGCTTGTCCAACGGGGTTCCACTGTATCGGTAAGAGAATGCTGAGGATGGAGCTACCAGGAAGGAGGAAAAGAGAAAGGCCAAGGAGGAGGTTCATGGATGTGGTAAAGGAAGACATGCAGGTAGATGGTGTGACAGAGGCAGATGTAGAGGACAGGGGGTTGTGGAGATGGATGATCCGCTGTGGTGACCCCTAATGGGAGAAACCGAAAGAAGAAGTAGATGATAATAATAATAATAATTATTATTATTATATATATATATATATATATATATATATATATATATATATATATATATATATATATATATTTATATATATATATATTAAAAACTTGTTCAGGAATGCTTGTTATTGCCATGCTACAACCAGTAAAAAGTTAATTAGAAGACGTGGTTGGTCTAAAACTCCAAAACACGTAAGTGAGTTTTGTGACCATGTAACACATGCAGTGGAACAATATCAGAAAAATGAACAGATGCTCAAGACCTTCTCTATACTTCTTCATCAACATTTTCAACACAAAACATGTGTCTGTGGCGCTCTTCCTCGGCATGAAACCATACTGTTGCTCACAGATGGTCACCTCTTCTTTCAGCCTGGATTCCACTACTCTTTCCCATAACTTCATGGTGTGATTGAACAACTTTATTCCCCTGTAGTTACTACAGTTCTGCACATCTCCCTTATTCTTAAAAATCGGTACCAGCACACTCCTTCTCCATTCCTCAGGCATCCTCTCACCTTCCAGAATCCTGTTAAACAATCTGGTTAAAAACTCCACTGCCATCTCTCCTAAACATCTCCCTGCTTCTACCTGTATGTGATCGGGTCCAACCGACTTCCCACTCTTTATCCTCCTAATCGCTGCTCTTACTTCCTCCTTACTAATCTACTATCCACTTGCTGCTTCACCATCTCCACACCATCCAACTGTCAGGGATCCACCTGCCATGCCCCCCTTGGTTGCTGTCATGCCGCCGCTATCTTTGCCGCTCCCGGCTTTGATTTCAAACACCTGGTCCTTGTTATCTACTCACCTATTTAAATGCTCGTTTCAGAGTCACCGATCGTTGGTTCTTGAATGTAATGCTAAAGATCTTGTGGATCCTCGACCGCCAGCATTCCCTGCTGGTTCCTCCTTGGATTACTTCGTCTTTTCCGTTCCCTGGATTCTCTCCCTTCCGTGGACTATCTCCGTTCCGTTGGATTATCTCCGCATTACGGACCAAACCCGCACATCGGTTTGTAACTCTCTGACTTGTGTGTGTGTGTGTGTGTGTGTGTGTGTGTGTGTGTGTGTGTGTGTGTGTGTGTGTGTGTGTGTGTGTAAATCACTCGCTAAACTATGAATTACTTTCGTATCCGACTCGTGGTCTGTGTCGTGACAGAAGAACCAACCTAAACAAAAAAGGGAGAAATCGCTCTACTGCGATAGATCGGCAGCCTGTTTCCGCTTCAGAACCCGATGGCCTCTCCGCCTCGTTTCTCCGGCAATGCGGCTGAGTGGAGCAGCTTCCTGGAAAGCACCTGCTTTACCTACCCATCACCTCATCACCTCTGTTCCCTTCACCAACATGCCCAATGAAGTCTGCCCCAATCACAAATCTTTCATTCTACCCCTTCATTTAACTTACTCCATAATTTTTCCTCTCCACAGCCGACTTGTGGAGCATAGGCACTGATGACATTTATCATCACCCCTTCAACTTTCAGCTTAATGTTCATCACCCTATCAGAAACTCTCTTCACCTCCACAACACTCTTACTAAACTCTTCGTTCAGAATCACCCCTAAATCATTTCTCTTTCCATCCACACCATGAAAAAACAGTTTTAACCCACCTCCCTTTTCATCTAGTCTCCTGAACACACAACATATCTACCTTTCTACTCTCTCCTATTACCAGTCATAGTACCAACATTTAAAGTACCAACCATAACCTCCACTCTCCTCCACTTCTTCTTTCTCTGATGTCCCTGTAGACGTCTTCCTCTTCTCCTTTTTCTTCTTCGGCCAACAGTAGCCCAATTTCCACGCTTTTGGCTAACAATACCTGTAGCAGTCATTGGTAACCCGGGCCTCAACCTATCCGGAATGAATTTCTGATTTTTTATCCACATATTTCTCAGTTTAAGTACATTACTACATAATGTGGTTATATGGTTATCAAACAATAAAAGTGTTAATAATTTATATTGATCAATGAACAAAATGAATAATGAGGTAAATGAACAACGAGGTATATGAAGAAAAGGGAAAATCACATCAAATCAATACTTGGTGTGACTCTCCTTTCTCTTTCATTTCTTACTTTTGCACACTTTTTACACTTGCACAAAGTCACTGAATTTGTAGGTTTAGAGTCAGGTGTATGATTAACCAATTATACCAAGAAGCTGCAAATGATCATCAATTTCATATGTAGGATGAAACATGGTAAATAAATGAAACAAACAGCTTTGTAGAAGGTTTAAAATCTTGTAAGGAAAGGCCAAACTCTGCTACTAAGGTGAGCTTTTGGAAAACCTATCACAGTTCAAACATCATGGCCAAAAAATGAGCAAAGCAAGAAGACACAAGGTAGCTATACTGCATTAACAAGTCTTTCCTTAGCAAAGATGCAATGGGTTTCAAGCTATTTTGGAAAAGCACAAAAAACTGCCAATGTTGAGGATTGTAGACGCAGTGGTCAATCATGGAAACTTAAAGTAGCAGATGAAACTAATGTAGCAGAAGACACATCCTGCCTACTTCCCTTCAAAATTTGAAGATGTCTATCAGTACCATCAGACAGAGGTGGGAAGTAACGGAGTACAAATACTTCGTTACTGTACTTAAGTAGATTTTTCTGGTATCAGTACTTTACTCCACTATTTATTTTTTAGACAACTTTTTACTTTTACTCATTACATTTTTACACAAATATCTGTACTTTTTACTTCTTACATTTTCAAAACCGGCTCGTTACTTTAGTTTTAATCCACTGATTTGGTAAAATAATATATTTATTTTTTTCACTGCGCGCCGATTTCAGCCGAACAACTGATTTCCTGTTACTACGCGTCTTTTTCAATCCGCTGGTGTATAAAGTCCTGACCCTCACTCACCACAGATGTAGACTAGTTTACGAAGTTTAGAATCAGCAGGCAGGAGGCAGTAAGAAGTTTGGGGTTAATGTGGATGAGACAGAGGGGAATCAGTGATGTAAACATGACTGAGAACAGACACATTCATGATCATCATCATCTTTTCTCTGCTTGTGTTCTATATGTGGATCTTCAGCCTGGATACATTCATTAGGTAACAACATTTTTTATTTGTTTTGTATTAATTAATATATATATATATATATATATATATATATATATATATATATATATATATATATATATATATATATTTGGCTGTCAAAATTTAAATTATTGTAAACGGCACCTAAATGTTATTAACGCGCCATCAATTCAGCATTTCTGTTTTTACCATTTTTATAAAAAAAATGTAAATATATAAAAAATGTTCTAAATATAAAAAAAGGCGAAATTAAAACCTTCGGAAAAAAATAAATTTATCTACGACGTCCTTTCTTTACTTAGATGTAAAATAAATTATTAAACTCCAGATAAAAATATTTTTAATCAGTAAACTTTTGTTTTATTTATGCACCAAATCTCAAATCAAACAGAAAATCCGCCATTTTTTTACACAATTTACCCTCTAGGTGGCGTTTTGTGGGTTTTTCCCTCATAATGGCGACACAAACAACTTTTTACTTAAGTACATGTCAGAGCCAAGACTTCTTTACTTTCACTTGAGTAAAAAAGTTTAATCAGTACTTCAACTTTTACCCGAGTATTTTAAAACATGAGTATCTGTACTTCTACTTAAGTAAAGGATGTGTGTACTTTTGCCACCTCTGCCATCAGAAAAACACTGGCAGAAACCATTAGGACCCAGCTATACCCATTTACTGTATGGAGAATTTTGACCAGAAGCAGTCTTAATGAATGAATTGTGGGCATTAAAACATGGCTAAGCGACTCAACTATGCATAAAAACATAGGAACTGGAGTGCAAAAAAGAATTGCAGCAGGTGATGGCTGATGATTGGCTGTAGCAGGAGGCAAGATGTTTGCTGAATGAATGGAAAGCAGTACCATGATGAATGTTGGCAGGTGACAATGAAGTTTGGTGAAGGATACCTGCAAGTTTGGGGCTGCATTTGATTGGCCCCAGTCTGTATTACACTGGTTTTAAAATAAGCAGCATCGATAAAATTTATATTTGGTATTGCCTCCTATCAAGAGAACAATAGCACTGACTTTATTGTTATGTAAAGTCTAACTGGATCTATCTGGATAAACTAAAGTGCAACCTTTCCACTTTTCTGTGCATACCAGAATAAATATTTTCTTTTCCTGCAACAATGTGTGTTGATTTGGAGTCATCCCAATGAAAGATCTATTTACTGCTAAATCTTAACATTGGAAAAAGGTTCTGGTTCTGGTAGATCATAACACCATATTTGTGTTCATATAAACCAACATTTAAACCAACTTTGACCAACATATGATAAATTAATTAATGGTGTTTTTAGGTAAATCTATGTTTATTTATTTACTAAGTAAATCTTTTTTTAAAATAAAAAGCATTTATTATCCTCATTGTTTAATGTTTAATTTTTTTTAAACATCATTGTTCTCTTTATATTACTTATGCATGAATAGATTCTATTGTTTGTGTTTGGCTCACTGTAGGACATTAAAATAGGGCAGCGCCAACAGGCTTTAAAGGAGAAGAAAATGAGGCGAGAAGAGCTAAAAAAAAAAAAAAAAAAAAAACCTCAAGAAAGAGACCAACATAAGGCAGAAATTTATAGAAAGGGAGGTAAATCTTCAGAAGAAGCAAATAACACAGGCGAGACAAGGGGCATTGAATGTTTGAAAAGAATTGGGTGCCAAATATGAAAACAAACATGGGATTCTGAGTAAAAAAGAGTTAAACAATGACAAAACCAACCAAAACCACTTGTAGCTCTATACCACCTAGGTTGCAATTTGTACAATAATTGACATACTATATTACTGTTTGTTGGTAACTAGATTTAGTTTTTAACACTCAAATTGTTATATCAAATTAATTAAATATCAGTAGTGAAAATTCTGCAATTTTGCAAACAAGAAAATAAAATGAAAACACCAAAAGCCTTTTTTGACATTTGTCTTCTCAGTCTCGTCCATTGACACAGTACCTGCCATTTAGCAGAGATGACTTTGAACTATGGAGCCACATTGAGGGATTAGGTCTTCATCCTGACACCTGGTTTCATGTTGTTACTTACAAGACATGTTGAGGCTTTCATGTAAAGATGGAGGGTGGATCAAGACCTGGAAAACATTTTTTTGTTTGTTTTTGACCGAAATCACAGGACCTTGGCATACTATGCACCTATTCAAGATTTTTTATTTTATTGTCATGTTATGTGCTGGAAATAGTCTACTACACAATAACAGTCAAATTTATACTTTGAAACTGGATCTATCTGGATAAACTAAAGTGCAACCTTTCCACTTTTCTGTGCATACCAGAATAAATATTTTCTTTTCCTGCAACAATGTGTGTTGATTTGGAGTCATCCCAATGAAAGATCTATTTACTGCTAAATCTTAACATTGGAAAAAGGTTCTGGTTCTGGTAGATCATAACACCATATTTGTGTTCATATAAACCAACATTTAAACCAACTTTGACCAACATATGATAAATTAATTAATGGTGTTTTTAGGTAAATCTATGTTTATTTATTTACTAAGTAAATCTTTTTTTAAAATAAAAAGCATTTATTATCCTCATTGTTTAATGTTTAATTTTTTTTAAACATCATTGTTCTCTTTATATTACTTATGCATGAATAGATTCTATTGTTTGTGTTTGGCTCACTGTAGGACATTAAAATAGGGCAGCGCCAACAGGCTTTAAAGGAGAAGAAAATGAGGCGAGAAGAGCTAAAAAAAAAAAAAAAAAAAAAACCTCAAGAAAGAGACCAACATAAGGCAGAAATTTATAGAAAGGGAGGTAAATCTTCAGAAGAAGCAAATAACACAGGCGAGACAAGGGGCATTGAATGTTTGAAAAGAATTGGGTGCCAAATATGAAAACAAACATGGGATTCTGAGTAAAAAAGAGTTAAACAATGACAAAACCAACCAAAACCACTTGTAGCTCTATACCACCTAGGTTGCAATTTGTACAATAATTGACATACTATATTACTGTTTGTTGGTAACTAGATTTAGTTTTTAACACTCAAATTGTTATATCAAATTAATTAAATATCAGTAGTGAAAATTCTGCAATTTTGCAAACAAGAAAATAAAATGAAAACACCAAAAGCCTTTTTTGACATTTGTCTTCTCAGTCTCGTCCATTGACACAGTACCTGCCACTTAGCAGAGATGACTTTGAACTATGGAGCCACATTGAGGGATTAGGTCTTCATCCTGACACCTGGTTTCATGTTGTTACTTACAAGACATGTTGAGGCTTTCATGTAAAGATGGAGGGTGGATCAAGACCTGGAAAACATTTTTTTGTTTGTTTTTGACCGAAATCACAGGACCTTGGCATACTATGCACCTATTCAAGATTTTTTATTTTATTGTCATGTTATGTGCTGGAAATAGTCTACTACACAATAACAGTCAAATTTATACTTTGCAACCCTCACAGCAACTTCTAATAAAATAAGGAAAACACAAATCTATATATGCTGTGTTAACATGGAAGCTTTGTATGTGTGTAGGCTTGAGCTAGGCTTGGTAGTAGTTTGTAGATGTGTTTGTAGGCAGAGAGGAGTAAAGTTTGAAACCTCTCAGGATTAGTGTTAGGGGGAAAGACAGTGTATTAGACTCATTCTTGAACCTGATAGCCTGTGGAATAAAACTGTTTTTCAGTCTTTTTGGTATTGCATTTGCATTCTTATAGCATCAGCCCGATGGCTTGCTTATCAGGGATAAATGTACACCATTCACCTTAAAATTCTGTAAAGCTGCTTTGAGACAATAACTACTTTCATTGTTACAAGCATAGCTGCAGACTTGGTAGGGGCCCACCAGCATTAGTAATGCTATTCCAGGAAGATTTGGGAAGCTCTCACCACTTACTGTAGAGAAATATGGCCCTGGGCTAGGTAGTTTACCAAAAATATTTGATTGAGCTAGTGAAGATATTTCTGTATTCATATAAAAGATGTTGAGAATTCTGCTTGGTATGCAACATATTTTTAGCCTTCTCAAGAAATATAGACACTGCTGAGATTTCTTCACCAGATATGCTGTGTTGTGAGATCAGGTGACATCTCAGTGATATGAACACCAAGGAATTTGAAGGTGTCCACCTATGTCTTGCCAGTATGCAATGCTGAGTACTGCTCCCTCGTCTGCTTGCATCATCATTTATCTCATTTTGTTTTATTAACATTACATGGTCATCCACTTTACTTTTGTTCTGGAAGTTCACACAATCATGAGTAAACAACATATGAAACATAGGGCTCATCAAACTTGTGGTAGGGGTCAGGAGTTCTTGTGTTTATAGTTATTGTGCTGGATGTATGGTTCCTTATTATAAAATACTAGTCTGCTATTAAAAACTACATACCCCAGGTGTTATTACATAACATTACCATGCTGAATTCGGAGCTATATTTCAAAGACAGCATTTAAACATAGTTGTCAATGTTCTCTACATGTGCAAGGTGTTTATGGTGCTGACAGCATCTTCTTTGGACTGATTGGTGCATAAAAATTACATTTGGTTTATGACTATCATAATGATGGAATTATACATAGAGTGGGTGTCTCAGGCACTAGAGGGCTGTATTGACCTTTTTAAAGGAGGTTGGACTCAAAGCCAGCTGTCTCCTGTCATACGTCAATAAGACGTGTGTGTGTGTGTGTGTGTGTGTGTGTGTGTGTGTGTGTGTGTGTGTGTGTGTGTGTGTGTGTTTCTTTTATTTGGATATAAGTGTTTACAAGTTTTTTCTGTTTATTTTTACTTTTATGATCTGCAAGAACATCATGAATCAGTATGGATGTTAATTCTGTTTAAATGTTGTGTTGAGGTTCTCTTGTCTGTCGATAAGCATAAAGCAAAATCAAAGGATGTCAACTACTTACCTTCTAAATAAATTTTGAATGTACATGAGGTGAACTTTTAGAAATTGACACAAAGCTAATGCTGATATAACAGTATGTCAGTAACGTAAATAACAATGATATTGTTGAATATTTATACTTTTGCTATTTCTTACAAACAACTTTCCCAGAGTCCAAACACTTTAGTGACATTTAGTGTAGAGACATCTGATCAAGTGTTCTTTATCTAGCACCATCTCTAGAGGCCATGCAAATTTTAATGGTGGTAGTTGTTATGGGACACTATTTGGTGTGAGCAGCAGCTTTCTATGGCAATCCATCATTAGATGGTTCAGCCTTAGGGAAGGAACTGCATGCTGCTACTTTAAGCTATTTGAGGAAGTCTATTTTTAGTATAACTTTATAAATAATGTTATACATTATATAAATAATAGGGTGTGAAAATGACAGCAAAGTGCTTGTGGTTTCATTCAGTACAGGTTTTCAATAAACAAGTTAACAACTCCAATGGGTGTATGCTGTCCCATTTTTTGAGTGTCATCGTCATGTAGCTCTGTAACCACCCTTCTGCATGTCACTGATATTTTGCTGTTGACCTACTTTATGCCATTTAAAGAACATGAGGATGAGAAAATGCATTGTTTGCCTAAAAATTTTATAACAAAAAAAAGACATTTCCTTAAAGATTCTGTTTTTCCTTGATTGTTAAAATGGCAAGCTAAAAATATAAACGCGATATGTCATTCAGTTACTTACTTGAAATGTATAAAGAAATATTTTATTTTACTAATATAATAATATAAGGTTCCCTGGTGGTCTAGTGGTTAGGATGCGGCGCTCTCACCGCTGCGGCCCGGGTTCGATCCCCGGTCAGGGAACCAACCCCAGCCATTAGAGTTGCACAAGCCAGTGCACTCTTAGTGCCGGTCCCAAGCCCGGATAAATGGGGAGGTTTTCAATAGGAAGGGCATCCAGCGTAAAAACATGTGCCAAATCAAACATGCGAATGATCCGCTGTGGTGACCCCTAATGGGAGAAGCCGAAAGAAAGTTACTAATATAATAATATAACACTGGTGTAGCCTTATACTGGAAATAATAAGATTACTTTATAAGATTTAAGGTCATGTGCCAGACAAGATTTTTTTTTAGGACAATGAAAAAATATTTCGGTGTCAATTTATGGCAGGACCAGTTGGAGGTATGCTTTTAACAGTATTATAATATTGTAATAAATTTTGTACAGAATTTAAACCATTCAGTATTATTAAAGTAGCATTCTTTTGTTTATAATAACAAACTACTGCAAATTTATTTTTTCCAGTTCAAATAATATTGTCAATAAATGTGATGTTTACCTGAACATAAAGGTAGTATTTTTGAAATATTGTCTGCATATTTGCATTGCAGTATATTGCATAATAAATAATCAATAACAAAACTAAACTGTGTTTGTGTGTCTCACAATCTGTCTATCTGTCTTGCTGTCTACCTTTCACACGAACCTGTAACCCAATTAATTTGACACTATTCTATAGCTTTTTTGTCACACACAATTACATCCCCTCGGTCAACAGCTCAGCCTTGGAAATGTCTACAAAAATATAGTAAGTTTATAGATCTTGTACTTTTTGCCATTGTGAGAGTGTATTTAGTGACACCCATAATGAGATCACACCCTTTTTTCTTTTTCATTCTCATACTGGTTCCTCATGGGACTGACATGGAGATGTTTTAGTGGAAAAGCAGGGAATCTGCAGCCACATATCTTTGTCCCTCTAAGACTTTATTGTGTGTGTGTGTGTGTGTGTGTGTGTGTGTGTGTGTGTGTGTGTGTGTGTGTGTGTGTGTGTGTGTGTGTGTGTGTGTGGAACAAAATGCGGAGTCAATTGTTGTATCACAGATCCAGAGAACTGGTTATGTTCTGAGAACATATTAATATCAAGTTTTGTTTTGTTCCTATGTTTACCTGACTTTTCTCTGGATTCTCAAGTTTCCACTTACAGCTTCATGAATTGGATACACCCTTACAAAAATGCATCCTGCAGAGCACAAGAGGATACAGGATACCTGCAGGAAATATACAATTTACAATACAATATGTGCAGGAAATTTTTACTTTTACGTTACAGATATCCTGCAGGATTAAAAAAATTTTTCTGCAGGACACCTGCTGGTCTCCTGTAGGAATTATGAAATCCTAAAGGACACACCGACATCCACCAGACATGCTGCACAAGTAAAAAATCCTTTAGGATTTATAATTCCTGCAGGACCTTCAGAATAATTAATAAATTATTGAAATGACAACCCCAGCCACTCTTAGTGCCGGTCCCAAGCCCGGATAAATGGGGAGGGTTGCATTAGGAATGGCATCCAGCGTAAAAACATGTGCCAAATCAAACGGCGACCCCTAATGGGAGAAGCCGAAAGAAAGTTTATTGAAATATCCTACAGATTTTGGATTCTACAGGATAGTCCATATTAATTCTGGAAATAGCTGATAATTCCTGTCGTTTTAGGCATACCATTTTCTTATTTAGATTCAAATACATTTCATGAAACTATTTTTGATATAACAAGTACTGCTGTTAAGTCCTAACAATCAATTCAATAAATGGTGAAATAGTGAAAATAATTTTCTAAAAATGTACATCATAATGTCATAAAAATACAATTTACCTGAGTAGGAACATTAAAAAATAAATACACTCTTCTTAGCAGGTTTTTTTGTAAGTAAAGAAAAATGTTGTTGGTGGAAGACTTATTTTGTTTTTTAAGCAATCTGTGTTTTAATAATTCAAATATTCAAGTCTTTAAATTAAATCGTTTTTCGGCACCTTCTGGTGTAACAATGTCATTTTAATTGAGGGCTGGAAAAATGAAATTTTAATGAACAATTTTAATGTTATATACTTCTTAGGTAAGTGTACCAGAGGTGGTAAAAGTACACACCCCTTCACTTACGTAGAAATACAGATGAAGAACTGACTACTTTTTTACACAAATTAAAGTATAGAAGTTTAGGCTCTGACCTGTACTTAAGTTGAAAGTAGCCATTACTACTACCTATTTTAGTGTCACGCTGGTAACTGGACCTCACGTTATATTAAAAATAGGGGGGTGTCAGTCTATTAAAATATTTACTTGCGATTTATTACATGATTGTCATTTGTTAACTCATGATTAATCGCAACTTAATCACACATTTTTATCTGTTCTACACTTTCCCATTTTCAACATAAGCATGGACAAATATTGATGCTTCATGCAAATGTATGTTTATTATTTGTGAAACCAAACTCAACATAGAGCATAAAGACAAAATATTCTTGTAAATGTTTTAAAGTAATTATAGTGTTTTAAATTATGTAAATTATCAGGACATCAAATGGAACCTTTGCTATGTTTCCACTTGAATGGTTAATGAGGTGATACTGGAGAAACTGTTCCTCTTATAAATTTCCTACAGATTACATACTCAGAGAATATTTGTTTCCGATATAAATTTGTTTATTTGAAAGTAGATTTTTTTTGCCTTCTATACATATATTTATTATGTGTGTGAGGTGAGTATTCACTGAGATTCAGGTTGTTATATTCATGTGTATGTGAAGAGAGATGACCGAGTCAGAGTCAGAGATTTGTTGTTATTTTGAGTGTGTACAAATAAAGGTAGACACTTATCAGATTTGAATAATGTATTGCTCTTATCTGTATGATTAAAAAATACATGGTAATTTAAGTTCTTATGAGGAAAAGACTTCACAAAACTCCAGAGGGTAACTTGTGCACATCATGGCGGATTTTAGTGCTGATTTGAGACTTTACAGATTAATAATTATTTTTCAGTGATGTTTATTTATTTATTTTATTTATCATGTTGTACATTGTCACAACATGTAACTGTACATAGTTACTTTTTTTTCACAGTGTCTGCAATTTCTTTCGTTAGTTTTTTCAGATTTTAAAACCGTAGGATAACGCAAGCACAGGCTTGCCGAAACTGAACGGACTGGATTAAAGACCAGGTGTTTACTTAATTTATTACTGTCCAGTTCTGATAAGCATGTGTCCCTCAGATTCCTGTTCTTGACTGACAGGAGTGGAAACGGATAGGGTCTTCTGCTGTTATAGCCACATTCTTCTTAATATTATGTTTTGTGCATGCTGAAATGGTTTTCTGCTCACAAAATTTGTAAAGAGTAAGTGTATATAAAATTATTGAGACTTTAGTCATTCTGATTATTATTTTAGTTACTAGCAGTTCAAGCCGATGAACCCTGTTTTCAAAATATAAAAAAACACGTGCATACTCTCTTATTCACATGAAATACACAGAAATAATCCAAAATTGTTATTAGAAACCAATAATCTTTTTCCTCTCCTCCAATTAAACACTGTAATCTGCCATAAAAGCTTATAGAATAATATTTTTACTGGGTTTCTTTTTAACTCTGCTGGAGACTTTAAACCTGCTTCAGATGCTTCAGATGACCAAAACATTTTGTGTGAGAAGTCAGACATTTGATAACTTTGATTTGCTAAATTACTGAATTTCACCAAGAGGGATAGATAAAGACACATTTGTAAACACTTTGCCGTGATAAATGTATATCAATATTCAGCATTTATACTGTTCTGGGGTGATTTTTCTCAGAGTTTTTAAACGTTTTTACTTGGGTTACAATAGCCTAATCATCAACTTAAATCTGTCTGGTGATTCTTTTCTGACCTCTCCTTTCAGCAAGGTACTTTCAACCATAGAAATATTACCTAGTGTAGATTGTTTTTTTTGTTTTTTTCCATTATTTGATAAACTCTATAGACCTTATGTATACAAATCTTAAAAGAGTTTTTGAAATAGTCAAAATAGCCAATGGTCAATGAAACTGGGATCATTGGTGAACACATAGTCCTCAGTGACCAGTGAGTGTATACTAAACTAAGAAAAGGACTTAATTAGGAAATAAACTTTTTTTTAGTTTATGCTCGCTTATAAAAATAAGCGAGCATAAATGTTCAATATCTTAAAAAATTGTTTATTTCCTAATAATTGCATTGTGTTGATTAATTTATTTTCTCAATCAAATCTTTTGTTTTGTCTGTTTACCATTACTCAACATCCCTGTTTACAATACTTCATTACTCCTATTATATACAACAAAATCCTTCAATGCTTTAAAGATGAGCATGATTCAAATAAGTATTAGTATTCTACATCATTAATTTGCCCTTGAGTTGAAGAATATTCTATCTTAAAAATGCCATTTGGAGTATTGAGATTAATCTTAAACTAAAACTATGGCTAATTCCATCTCCCAAACGTGCTTAAGACGATTTTTTTATGTTCTTTTAAGTGCAAAACTGTCTCTGTATACCTTCAACAAGCCCTTTCATTGTAAGAGACCTCAAGTGATCAGTGGCTCATTTGTAATGAGAGCAGGTTTGCAGAAATAGTGAGCATTGTATGCTTTCTCATACTTAGTGGCATGTCCATTTCTCCCCAGATTCACAACACTGAGTTTCATTCCATGATCAGAATCATGTGCTGTTCAATTTTGCAGAGTACATATCAAAGCCAGTTTATCTGGCTATCAGAAAAATACAGCACATCCTTTTGGCCTGCCACCTGACTACAATCAGACACACAATCTTTCACTATGATGCATGATTAGTCATCTGACTCAGTTGCTGTTTTGTGTATAACATTTTAATCATTGTTCAGTGTATGGAAATTTTATTACAATACTTGAGAATTGTTGCTTCTTTAAGCATGCATTTAAAATAAACAAATAAATAAGAGGGTGTTTCAAGGGTCAAGTATTTGTTTTTTTGTATCTTGTATGTAGAATCTGTCAGTCAGTTTAAGAAATTACACTGTGGTCTGTTTTAACTTCGGAAGTTAAACTTTGCAAGTCAAATTTTGCTTTTTAAAATCATGAGTATAATTTACATATTAACAACATTGGCTAAAGATTTCCTTCTTTCACACCAAATCCAGCTTTTCTTTTGTTTATAATTATATTATCTGTGTTGCCATGGCCCTCAAAGGCTGCATTGAATAGACCAACCCATATAGGTGAATGACTAAGTAATGTCATCCTTAGAAAAATATCTACACTTCAAGTTAAGGTAATCTTTCCATAATGTAATTTAATTGATTATACAGGAAACAGAACAACATTGATATAATCTTCTAATACTCATGCAATGGACACAAATGGAACGTTTTAAATGGATCTATCAATTCTGAGTTTGAAGGCCCATCAACCATACAGCCTTACCTATTCTTGTCATTGTCATAACAACTCTATCATTGTCTAACAGTTTAATTAAATCAAACAAATGACTGTTTTCCACACCAATCTAATGGACATACACACCAATAAGTCCCAAGAATAAGATCCCTAAGGCAATGTGTTTTATACTGAATAGTACAAGATTTCTTACAGGCAGTGTCTTTTTTTAGCACATGAGAGAAAAAAACAGAGAGCCCCATGGATCCTGTGGCATAAAAGTAGAACATGCATTCTGCTACATACTATGTGACACCCTCTCCTGTAGGACTCCATTTTGTGTAGGTTGTAGAGTTCTAAGAGAGACAAAAATGGATCCACAATGCTCATAAAAGGGTTAAACGTTGAGATTTTGAGACCAAAAACTGGAAAATACATGTAACAAAGGATACAAAAACTCCATTAGAAAATTCCATGTGACATGAGAAGAGCACCTATAATTGTTAACAATCCTGTTTGGTGGTTTAGAGCAGGTTAAAAACCAGAGACTGTTGACACTCAATTATAGGTGTCTTATCAAGCGCTTCCTTGAGTACAAAACACCAAGCAAGATTTACTTCAGTTATTAGCCAAGAGCTGGTGTGGCTCAATGTCTGCCTTGGTGCAAACATGTTACAATAGTTACCATAGCTGATCTCTCCTGGGTGGCACACAGGTTTCCAAATTCAGAAATGTTAAATTTTAACATATGTATTTTTCCAGGTAATACAATATGAAATGTAATATTCAGTACATAGAAAGTTCTAAACACAGATATGCAGGTCAGTCTAATTTAACAGTAAAAATCCTGTTATTTTGCAAACAGGACATCTGATTCAATAGGCTGTTAAAGAGTATAGTGATCCATGTCGAAATATCCAAAGATGCTGAGCAGTTGTCTTGGGTCTTGGGTTTTTCAAATAGCACATACCAGTCTTTTATTTTTGTGTGTCTTCAGCTGTGGAACTGGATCCAGTCTTATTGCTAGTTCGTCGAATGGGCACTTTAGAAACAGGGATCTTAGAGCGTGTTACATCGGTTTTCACTTTCAAACCATAATAGGTTGCAGTAGAACCAGGTTTAATAGGAATTTTGGACTCCCTGGGTCTGCTGACTGTACCTTTTGAAGGGAGGGCTGATGAGTCTATTATATCTTCATTGCTGTAGGATAGGACAGGGGTAGTGGCCCCTGATTCAGGAGAGAGGTCACTCAGTGCATCCTTGCTGCTGCTCTCTTTGGAGAAAGCAATCAGAGTCTTCTCTTCATGCACTAGTGTTGGGAGGTTCCACTGTCTTCCTTCACCATTGGATTGAACATGTTTTTGGTGCTGTTTTGACTTTACCTCACCACTTACAGGGATCTTACTGAGAATTGTGGCCTTCATAACTGGGTTCTTCTTCTCTGGTTTGTAAAAAGAAGCAATTTGTGGGTTCTCTGCCACTTTTAAGCTTGACACATCTTCCTGACATTTCTCTGAACTTGGAACATAACAGTGTGCAATATTTAGTACAGGCCTGATCAGCAAGGCTGGTAAAAGGGGACATCCAGAAGGTAGAGCTGTATGGGCAAGTTCTGGCTTATGTTGCAGGTTTTCAGAGGTTGCAGAGATTGGCTGATTGCTTGCTGCAAACAAGTGTTTAGGAAAATGAGGAGGTCCAGGATCTACAGGTGAGGCTCTTGAAACAGCTGATCCTAATTCATTTTTTTCAGTCTGGTACTGGAAGTGACCTGATTTTATTTGATGAGCAGATTGCTTTGGCTCAGGTTTGACTATAGGTGCAGTGTTGCGGCTGGTTGATAATCCAAATGTAGTTACAATTTTGGGTCTGATCACTGGAGCAGTTGAAACAGGCTTGGTTGATGTGATGAACGGAGGATATTTGGTTACTGGAGCAATACTGTACTTATTATCCTGGGTGTGAAGGGGTCTTATGGGTGTGGGAGCAGCATTTAGGGTGGATCTGATTGGAGTCTGTGTAACGGTGGGCTCAGTTATTTTTGCAAAATCAGCAGCAGGCTCTGGAGCTGTTTCTGTGAGTGAGATAAGAGTTTTGGAAACAGTAGCAGTGGAAGGTGCAGGGAAAAGTATTGGAGAAGTTTTAGGTGATGGCTCAGGGGTAAGCGGAGATGTCGAGAGAGCAGGTTTGTTTGCAATAGTTAAGGTAGGTGTGGATGGAAGCGACTTACCAATGGTAATGGGGACCAATATGTTACTTGGTGATGAGATAGAGGAAAAGTCAACGCTAAGTACAGGGGATGGGACTGATGTTGTAAGACTATAAGGAGATGTATGGGATGGGTTAGTCGAAGTAGTAGGGCTGGGAGTAGATGGAGGTGAAACTGTTTGTTTTGTCATACGGCTAGGCATGAATTTGGGTGGTGGAGATAAAGATATGAGTTTTGTTGTAGAAAAGGGTAAAGTGGGAGAAGTAGAGCTAAAGGTAGATAAAGCAGAAAGTGTAGGTTTAGGAGCTAATAAGGCATTCTCCTTTATCACAGCTTCACCTGTGCCTGCTTCTACAACCACACGGCTACTGACTTTGACCCATTCTGCTTCTACATCTGCAACAATATCACCACCACCTGCTAATGAGTTCAAGCTCAATATGGACGAGATATCTCCAAGTAGTGTGCTCAGTCTGTCATTAGTTGATGGTTTAGCAGCTCCACTCACCTTATTAGTTTCCTCAGGGGTGACATTGATATCTTTTGATGGAGAAGGTTGTTGTTCAAACACTGATTTATCTGTAGATTGATGTGCAGGTCTTGGAGTCAGGGTCAGGTTTTCCTTCATGATCTCCACACTATTAGAACGAGAGGCAAGTAGAGGTGGACCAGGTAAAACTTCATCTTCCCCCTCTTTCTCTTTCCTGAGCCAACGTACGCTTCCAAACAGTCCTTTTAGCCCTTTCCTTTGCTGCCCAGCTATGTGAGACACAGTTTGGGCCTCTCGTTCACCTCCTCCCTTTCGATTCTGTCGAAGCATGCTAAGGAAGCTCAGTGATTTTGCAGAAGTAAGAGAAGAGAATGATTGTCTGGTCAAGGTTGACTCCAGATTATTCTTCATTCTTGTTGGCTCATCCAGTGCAGCATCCTCTTTGTGGCTGTCCTCTTGGTCTAAGTCCACTGATTCTGCCTCTGCTTCTGCAGCCACAGCTTCTTTTAATTCATCAATGGTTTTGCTCCTTGATGGGGGTGATTTAAGTCCACTTTCACCTTTTACACGCACAGAGAAGATTCTGGCTACCCCACTGCCTGGCTTGCGTTTACTAAACAGTTTCAGTGCCTTACGTATTTTACCTGGAGGCTGAGGGTTGCATGGTGGGGGCTCGCAGCTGTCTGACTGGGCATCCATATTAATAATCCTTTGCAGCGTACCAGCGTGTCTATTGTTATCACTCAGTGTTTATTCTAAAACAAATCAATAAATATATTTCATTTAGAAAAAAAAATTCCCTTGCCTGTGATTACGTAGATTGGCTCATAATGTGTATATCCGTTTATGTTCTTTCTCTTCTTCTATCGTAGCTCTCGTTCTGTCTCTCTCTGTCCCACCTTCCCTCTGCCCTGCTGCTCTCTCTTTCTCTCTGGCTGATCCAGTTGGTTTCCATGGCAACTGTGGGTCTAAGCAGATTTCATCAGCAATAGAGCAGAGCCAAGGGCTGTCATCACACTACTAAAGACACTTCTCTTTTCCTGCTTTTCAATCTCTCATACTCTCCCTTAATATTTAGATAGGTCATGCTTCCGAGTAATAGACAGTAATATTGAAGGTACATTTATAGCTGTCAGTCATCTATAAACAACAGGATATGCTGCTATACTGCGTATTGCAACCATTAACATTTCAGCTTTCATACAAAGACAAAAAGAACACATTCAAACAGCTTCTAAAAACAAACCCATGCCAATACGGTCACCCAAAATGTTTTTTTTTTTTTTAAATAAGCTTGACTTACTCCTTAAATCTGCAATACATTTTCTAGATTATGCCTTATGTATGAATTCTAGGTAAATGAGAGTAAATGTGGAAGCTAAAAACAACTAAACAGTGACTGCTACTGAAAAAAGTAGAATACAGCCAAAAATCTATCAAGTAAATTTGAAAAAACACACATTGGACAAAGTCTTGCTATTACCATATAATGTAATTAATTGTATATTTGCTAGGCGAAAAAAAAAGAGTGAAATTAGATAGCAGCTAATTTTTCAGTGTGTTGATTTAAATAAAGACAAATTGTCCTCTTTTACAGAAAAGCACAAGACCTCCATGTCCTCAAGCCTTTGTGGGAGGGCAGCGGCAAGAACAGGGTGTTTGTTCATAGTATCACAAATGTTGAATGGACCAAAAGATATTAAAAGGAGTATGACATAAAATGGATACATATGTTAATATTTTGTTGAACTGGTTTATGTTTAAAAGAACAGTAATACATATAATGATGTAATCATGATTGCACAAGTTTTTTCCATTAAGTCTAAATCCATTATTATGTAGCCTTTTTTCTGTTTATTTGATGAAATATGGATTTTGCATTAATCAAATCTTTTTGGAATTGTTAGGGTTAGGGTGCATGCATAGCTTCTTTTAAGTCGAGGGAATTAACTATTGTTTTTATTATTATTATTATTATTATTATTATTACAACCCTAAGTAAAATAAAACAGAATGCAGATATTTTATTTTCAAAAGAACTCTGTATTAAATTTATAAAAATAAAAAAAGCAAATGTTTAAACTGATGAAATGTACTATTTTATGGAAAAAAAATATGATAATTTAGAATTCTGACTCCGGCAACAAGTCTCGGAAATGGTTGGACGGGTCAACAAAATGCACAGGACCATGTTTACTATTATGTAGCCTCCTCTATATAACTGGGAACAGTATACATCTGAGAACTAAGGGGGCCATTAACAGGAGTTTTGGAAGAGGAATGTCCTTTTATAAATGATACAGGATTCTAGCTGATCCTGAGTCAAGTATTAATTATGAGAGGTTAAACCACTTAAAGAAGGGCATGCATAAAAAGGTATTATGTATTAGGGTTATGTATTATGTATTCACCCTTTCAGGAACTCGAGCTGCGTCGCAACACTTTGGGAACGCTTCCGCATTGTCCACACTCTGTATCACGTGTATAATAGGTATAAGCTGGCACATGGATTGAAGCCGGTGTAATACATGTGCAATTTATCTGAACCGTTTATGTTTATGTCATGCCAACAATTTTGAGCTTCCACAAGAACCACTGAGGTTTGTTCTCGCATGTCAATCACATACATTTGAGTTTCCTTGTTCATCCTATTTTATGTGATCTGTGCATGTGCAATGATCCATGTTTATATGCGAAAACATCTAAATTTAATTCTTCATTCATATAAAGTGATAATGTCTGTCCAGAAGACTTGGATTAAACTGATCAATACATATGGATTACATTTACAAGATCTTTACAAGGTGTTACATTTCGTTTTTAAGTCCAGTGTATGGGAAACCCAGTTCTAGTTGGTTTATATGAGTGTGAGTAAATGATGACAGAATTAAATTTTTTTGGCTGAACTATACCTTTTTTATTGTGTTCAAATGTCTTTTTTCTTTACCATTTAAAGCATGTAATCTTAAAAAAAAATAATAATAATAGATAAAAGCTTTAGAAAATAAACCTAATAAGTTAAGTACAAAAATGTTTTGTGTATTTTACACCAAAGCTTGGTTAAAACTTCATCAATATCTTTGACATTGGACAATAACTTTTTACAAGTTTATTTAAAATAGTCCCGAATTTCCCCTGGTGGTCTAGTGGTTAAGATGCGGCGCTCTCACCGCTGCGACCCGGGTTCGATCCCCGGTCAGGGAACCATCCCCAGCCACTCTCAGTGCCGGTCCCAAGCCCGGATAAATTGGGGAGGGTTGCGTTAGGAAGGGCATCCAGCGTAAAACATGTGCCAAATCAAACGTGCGGAGGATCCGCTGTGGCGACCCCTAACGGGAGAAGCCGAAAGAAAGTTTTTATTTAAAATAGTCCCGAATTATGACAAATGAAAAGTAGGACTATTGCTATGTAATAATTCCAAAGACTAATAATGAATAATGAACTAGTAATAACTGCTGAATAGTCATTAACAAAACAATGACATAATATGTAAAACGGTCATCTTTATTAGCTTAACACTCATCTTGCCATGACATATAACATCATTGCAACCAACTGTACATATTTTATGTACACATACAAACAGAGAGAAGGCTCTACCTCTTATAATTTTTGCATCTTTGAATATGTAAATTCTTTTACAGATCATGTACCACAATGATCTACATCCCCTTCCTTTAGCTAAAGTCTCCGATGAAAACAAAACTGTGTGTACACACCAACAGATCATAATACTGTTACTATTTAGAAAATAGATTTTGCAAACATTTAACAAAGTCAGTGTATCTTTAAATATTTTAAACATCAAAATTCACTGTACATATATCAGATTTGGTTTACTGATATGGCCTGAATGTGTTCTTTAAGGTACACAGCTTACTTTAGTCATGACTCTGTTGGCTGTGGCACTGGCATGTGTGGTGTAGGTGTGGCAGTGTTCTCTATTTGTTACATTCATACATACACTCATGCATTCTGACAATATGCAACTAGAGATGTAATAGAGTTTCTGAGTGGGATTATTTTCATTCGTTGTTTAACATTTCAAACTACTCTTTCTGCCAGGACTGTGGACATTTTGGCTTGCTGGTGACTTAGTAAAGTCCCACTGCTTGGCAAAGTCTTTCAAAAGCACCTTTTGGATTTATTATGGCATCATGTCTTTGTAAAAAAAAAATAAAAAATCTCTATTAACTTCACACACCTAGCCTCTGGAATTTTATTCTACTCTTCTTTGCAAAAAAGTTCAAGTTCCTTCAAAATTGCGAGGGGGTCTCCTGTTTACAGCTCTTTTTAGGTCATACCGTGGGTTTTCTATAGGATTGAGATCTGGGCTCTGATTAGGCCATTTCAAGACATTGATTATTATTTTCTGAAGCTATATCTTTGTTTATTTTAATGGTCATGTTAAAATGTGAACTTTCTTTTCATTTTTAGCTTTTTGGCAAAGGTTTTGTGCCAAAATATCTTGGTATTTATAGCTATTCATATTCCCATCTATCTTAACAAGTGTCTGGCCCAGTTGAAAAGAAGCATACACAAAACATAATGCTACTCAAACCATGCTTCATTGTCTGTATGATGTTTAGTGGATGATGCTCTGTATTGGCTTTGCACCAAAAACCTTTTAGAATTATAGGTCTTTGTCTCATCAGACAATTAACACATTTCCCTACATAGCCTGGGGTGAATTAATCTTTTGGCATAATTCAGACTTGCATAGTCTTCTTTGTAACAATACACTACAGCCCAGACTTGTGCAAAATACAGGGAATAGTAGTCACATGTAAGGAGTGACAGTACCTGACATAAATTCCTGTAGTTCCCTCAATGTTGCTGTTTTCTTCTCATCCTCTCTTCAACTTTTTGGAGGGTCATATGGATCTATGCAATGTCTGTGTGGTGCCACATTTTTCCTAATTATAGATGATTGTTTTGACAGTGTTCCATGATACATTCAGTGCAATACTGATCCTTTATTATACCTCTCCTTATAGCAGGGGTGTCAAACTCAATAGAACAGTGGGCCAAAACTCATAGCACACTTTAGGTTGCGGGCCAAACTGTATAAACATTTATTGAACACACTAAAACGAAATGTTTTTTTAACATTAATATAACTAAAAAAAGACAGGAATATTATTCCAGAATAAATAAACTTAAACTTTAAATAACAAGATATTTTGCTCTCCATAAAAATATATTCTGTCAAAATTATTTCGTTTTATAAGCTTATACCGTATTTTTCGGACTATAAGCCGCTACTTTTTTCCTACGTTTTGAACCCCGCGGCTTAGACAACGAAGCGGTTAATTAATGGATTTTTCCTGGGTTTTTACCGGTTTCACAAACTTCAAGCCAAAAAACTGAGCGACATAACATTAGACCAATAAAATTTCCGAACGGAAACGAAATAACGCACCTCACCTGTGTTCTGAGCTGCACGGCATCGGTCTTCTACCGGTGGTGATTTTTAAACGCACGATGATGCCAAAAGATAAACTCTTGAAAGAAATTGTTTGTGAAAGGAAAAAGGAAGACAGTGAACAATTACTTTTTTGGTAGGCTACTGTTTAGATACAAGCCGTTGTAACGCATTGTATCAGGGTGCTCTCTAACTCCAGTTGCAACAGAAATCATATAAGCACAGACAGGTTTCCAAAACTCTTGCTTTTTTATTTTTCTTGGCAACAGCGTTACGGGTTAGTCAAAGAAACTTAGAAATGAGCATCAGAAAATAATAAGGACATATTCCTCGGCGTTGCACACATGCAGTAATACCGGAAAAAGGCTATTCCCAAAATGCCGCTCTGCTCTTGAAGGAGCCACAACATATTTCACCCGTTACACCGTGTTACAGACACTGTCTTTCATTAAAGCCTGTGTAAAGTTCATTAGTTTCAGTGTAGACACCTGCAGCTTATAGACAGGTGCGGCTTATTTATGTTCAAAATAAAAATCTTTGTCAAATTCAGTAGGTGCGGCTTATACATGGGTGCGCTTAATAGCCCGGAAATTACGGTAGTTTAAAAGTTAGAAATATGAACATGCTGCAAAAAATAAATAAATAAAAATTGCGCTTTTAAGTAAAAGTTAAAATAACAACAAATCAAAACAATCAGATTTCTTTGCTCTTATGCTAAAAAAATTTTTTTTAACTTCAACTTATATAAAATATTTTGCTCTCCATAAAAATATCTTCTATCAACTAAGACCTTCATCATGCAGCTGATGATTTGACTCTAATTTCTCCTCTGCCACAATAAAACATGCTTTCACAGCAGCTTTAATTTGTACGGAAGCACATTGCATTCACAAAGAGAGAGAAAAAATCACAGAAATTATCTCATAATTATGACTTACTAACGTATAGTATCTAGACTAGACATATAGTATCTAGACTAGACTAGAGATTTAGACTAGACTAGACTTTAGACTTATTATCTCATAATTATGACTTACTAACTCATAACTATGACTTAGTATCTCATAATTATGAGATAAGTGGGGGCAGTCTGTGGCAAGGGAGCATTTTAGCGCATAACACCGGATCTGACGTTGCTGCATTTTTTGCTCGGAAGCGAGCAAATATGATAGCTGCTACATCTCCATGGTTGCGCAATGAGGCGCTTCAAAACAAAAAATGTCAGATTCGGTGTTATCAGGATCTCATAATTATGAGATACTAAGTCATAATTATGAGTTAGTACGTTATAATTATGAGATAAGGATTTCATAATTATGAGATATTAAGAAATAATGATTAGAACCTTTCTGTGATTTTTTTTTCTCTTTGTGAATGCACTGCGCTTCCGTAACGTTGTGATTTTTCTCTGGAGAAAAACGTCTGCTAAAATGTCGGATTCTTCTTTAACTCTTCTACTTTCTGTATCTTCTGCTTTGCATTCAGGTTTTTTTTTTTTTAGCTTATCCTGATGTTTTGTTTTAGTGCCGTCTTAAATTCAATTCCCTAATTACAGCCACATTAGCTCCACAAATAAGACACACGGGTTTACCGGCAATGTCAGTAAACATATACTCAGGCCGGTCCGTGAAAATATTGTCCGACATTAAACCGGTCCGTGAAAATATTGTCCGACATTAATCCCGTCCGTGGCGCAAAAAAAGGTTGGGGACCACTGGTCTAGAGAAGTTCGCTATGCAAACAGCGTAAATGCAAAAACCGGCGTCCACTGTTTATTAAATGTTTTTGCGAAAACACGCCTAGCGCTGTGCACGTTACCTTGAACGCGCGTGTGGAACAGAGCCGTCGTGCTGCAAAGAAACAGTTGCATGCACCATGAAACTGTTCATAAAAGACTTATTTACAGTACTTAAAAAAACAAAGCTATTCAATTGCTTTTGCCTTCTCTATTTTTATGACAGCTTTTTTATAACCACCCTGAATGTTATTTATTAATTAAAGCTAATAAAAATGTAGTCAGATGCGGATGCTTTAGACTGTTAATTGTGTATTTTATTTAATTTTATTCATCATGTTAACATTGTGAATGAAAGTGTATGTATGTATGTATATATATATATATATATATATATATATATATATATATAAAAACAATAACATTATTATTATTATTCCAAATAGAGGAATTTAAAAAACATTTGAATTATTTTTATTCGGTAATAAAGTGCTAATTTAAATACTGGAATTCGTTATTGTTCTCCATATTCATTCGCGTGATGCCTAACCCTCTCTCTCTCTCTTATATCCTGAAAAGTGAACTGTAACAGACTTACTACGGGGTCACCAAATTTGATTAGGCATTATTGCAGATTATCAAAATCCGTTACCTCCCTCTATTTCACATGTAATCACTGGCTATTAACAATAATAGATCTATACAAAATGATCTTGTGGGCCGGATATAGTTGTACATTGGGCCAAATGTCGCCCGCAGTCATTGAGTTTGACA
The DNA here is from genome assembly GCF_946808225.1 of Silurus aristotelis. NCBI lineage: Eukaryota > Metazoa > Chordata > Actinopteri > Siluriformes > Siluridae > Silurus > Silurus aristotelis. Next base: position 10,840,829 of record NC_139591.1, read on the forward strand.
CATATGCCTTATTGGTACTTTTCAACATGTAAGTCTCACAGTTTCCCAACGTTCCAGACGTTTACAGACTGTTGTTAAAAGTAAAGGGGATGAAAGTAAAGGGAATCAGGGGACACATGTTGCTGCCATCAATTTCAAAATTACCTGTTCTTTTCCTATTTTCTCAGTTTAAAAATTTCATATGATTTCTATGTTGTATTGTGAATAAAATATGGGTTTATTTGCAAATATTTGCATTAAGATTTTATTTATATGTAACACAGCATCCCACCTTTTTTTTATTAGGGTTGTAGAAAATCTAATATAAATCGCAGAATACAGACGATAATAAAATAGTGTTAAGTGAATAGTACCATAACATTGAAGGCTATACAATATCTATCAATCATCTATTGATGATTTTACCTCACGTAGATCATTAACAACTGATATCAGTTGATAAATAAAAACGTTGTTTTATTCAGAAAAACTGCAGCTCTCCCGTTTAGTTGCATTTGTTTACAGGGAACTCTTGCCCGGACCAAGATGGCGGACGCCTTGACGTATCGCAGCAATGGACCGAAGCGGCCAATGACTCGTCTAGGTCTTCTATGTCTATGGCTGTAACTGATATCTCTTTTAAAATTATAAGACCTGCCAGAATAAGAGTCACACATTAGTGAAAATGGTACAGTAATGCAAACTTTATACATCTTTGAAATTATGAACATAAAAATTTGTGTAAACAATTTAAGATTAATTATATTTATTTTTATTAATTACAGTTAAGTATGTTACATACAAAGAATATAGAACTGCTCATAGCATTATAGTTTTATTCAGTAAAACCTTTGTAGTGATAGAAGTTTCCATTTATAATTAGAAAAAAATAATAATAATAACATTGCCTAACATTCAAACACACCGCTGACTGCACAGTCAAGTCATTGCCAACACCTTGTTTCCTGCTTCACAGAGGCATGAGCCTTTGTGACTGAAGCTATTGTCTGTCTGCTACTGCACTCATGTGAACCTGAGATTTGCAAACATTTTCTATTCAGTTACACAGAGAATGGGATCAGATTACATTTAATTGAGAAAAAAAAATGTTTAATAACCCTTCTTCTATCTCTCTAACTTCCCATTTTCCCACTAACAAATTGCTATCACATAGCATATGCAGCTGCTCAGCATATCCAAAAAGAGTGTGTTTTCCACACTCTTTGGGATTTTCTTAATGATACAATCCCATCGTCAAAGCAAGATTCCAGGTAAGATTTTGCTTCTCTCCTTTTCATATTTGATTTAAACATTGTCCTATCCAATGTAATTTGCATCAGAATGTGCTTTTGACTAACAGATCTGGGCTGTTAAACATTTTTCACATATCTACAGAAAGAAGCAATTAATTTTATATCCAAAAAGGAAAAAAAAAAACTTTAGCTGATTTTAATGTTTTTTTTTTCTTTTTTCTAATAAATATGATTGCATGTCATTTGCTAGCTAATTGCAAAAATCAGTGGCAGGCTATGCATTTCACACTTAGTCCTTCAGCCCTGCAGATTCCTACCTGGATCAATCCACCTCTTAATACAATCATTATGATCCCACAGCTATACAAACAATCAATCTTATACAGAACACAGTATAACAGAGCGCTGTATCACAGACAGGCATGTCATACAGCAAGAATACCGTCATTTCCGGACTATTAAGCGCATCTTAATATAAGCCGCAGCCACCGATTTATTTTATTTTGAACATAAATACGCGGCACCTGCCTACATTGAAAGAAATTAACTTTACATAAGCTTTAACGAAAGACAGTGTCTGTTACACGGCTTGTATCTAAACAGTAGCTTACCAAGAAAGTAATTGGTCACTTTCTTCCTCCTTCCTTTCACAACAATTTCTCTCGGGAGTTTTTCTTTTGGCATCATGTTTGGTTGTTTTCAGCGTGACAAATTCAATTAATTTTTATTTGTATAGCGCTTTTAACAATGAACATTGTCTCAAAGCAGCTTTACACAGAAAATGTGGTGATTAAAAGTGAATATGTTCTTTATAAGTTTGTAAGTTTGTCCCTGATGAGCAAGCCGGTGGCGACTGTGGCAAGGAAAAACTCCCAGAGATGGCATAAGAAAGAAACCTTGAGAGGAACCAGACTGAAGAGGGAACCCATTCTCATCTGGGTTGCACCGAATGTCCATTTATAGCAGATATACGATGTTGTGGGGTACAGTGATGATGATCAGAAGCGAAAAGAAGTCCTGAGTCAATGTAGCAGACTGTTGACATTAGCTACAGTCCAATCCATCCTCATAGCGCCCGTTCTTACTTCGGAATTTCATGGAACCACTCAAGGCGTTAATAGGAAACCGTCCCAAGCTGCACAGAGTGGCTTCCGATCGTAGAGAACACTATCCAGAGGCCGGCCTGGAAGTGGGAAGATCCACGAAGGGGGGAGGGGCAGGAACAGTTGTCACTGGAACCTCAGGAGAATGTTTAACTCGACCGTGTGAGAGAGAGAGAGAGAGAGAGAGAGAGAGAGAGAGAGAGAGAGAGAAGAGGGGTGACAGGAGGAGAAGGATATGGATTATTATGTGTCTTTATTGTTGTATGAAAGTAATGTCACTGTGCAGTTTGGACTCCGGCAAGACTCGCTATGGCAGCATATGAGACATTAGGAATCTCTGGGATAAGAGACGACCCACCACACCACCGTCAACAAACCTGAGTGAATGTGTGAAAGTGAGGAGAGGACAGCATATAAATATCCCAGTTCACCAAACACTCTATATCTATATTCCCTCCAGATCTGCGCCTTTACCTAAGAAAAAAAAACAATGATAAAAGGCTTGACTAAATAAATACGTTTTTTCAACCTCGACTTGAACACTGAGACTGTGTCTGAATCCCGAACACTGATTGGAAGGCTGTTCCATAACTGTGGGGCTTTATAAGAGAAAGATCTGCCCCCTGCTGTAGTTTTCATTATTTGAGGTACCAACAGACAGCCTGCACCTTTTAATCTAAGTAGGCGTGAAGGATCATACTGGTACAGAAGTTCACTCAGATACTGCGGTGCGAGACCGTTAAGTGCTTTATATGTCGTAGTAGTATTTTATAATCAATGCGAGATTTGATTGGGAGCCAGTGTAGACTGATTCTGAACTAACTGAAGCTTATTTATGCACTTACTCGAACACCCAGACAGTAAAGCATTACAGTAGTCTAATCTAGATGTAACAAAAGCATGAACTAGTTTTTCTGCATCCTTTAACGACATCATATTTCTAATGTTAGCAATATTTCTAAGGTGAAAGAAGGCGATCCTGGTAATATTATTCACGTGAGCCTCAAAGGAAAGACTAGGGTCAATAATAACACCAAGGTCTTTGATAGTTGTACACGCTGAAACAGAAACACCATCCAGAGATGCTACGTAATCGGAAAAGGTTGCTTCTAGCTGCATGTGGTCCTACTAAAAGTTCTTCTGTCTTATCTGAGTTGAGCAGAAGAAAGTTATCAAGCATCCACTGTCTAATGTCCTTTACACACTCCTTAACATTATTAAGCTGATCTCTCTCTTCTGGCTTTGCTGAAATATACAGCTGCGTATCATCAGCATAGCAATGGAAGCGAATACCATGTTTATGTATAATTTCCCCCAGAGGCAGCATATATAGAGAGAGTGGACCTAAGACAGATTCTTGCGGAACACCAAACTTTACATCAGAGAGTGTGGAGAACTCACCATTTACATCAACAAACTGATAACGATCAGTCAAATAAGACCTAAGCCAAGAGAGAGACCTGTTCCCTTTATTCCAACAACATTCTCAAGTCTAGCAAGCAGTATAGTGTGATCAATGGTGTCAAAAGCTGCACTAAGGTCGAGCAAAACAAGTAAAGAGACAAAACCCTAAACAGAGACCAATAGCAGGTCATTTACCACCTTAACTAGTACCGTCTCTGTGCTATGATAAGGCTTAAATCCTGAATGATACATTTAAAAAATGTTATAAATAGATGAGGGCTTAACTGCTGTGCCACAAACTTTTGTAAAATTTAGGATATAAAGAGGAGATTTGATATTGGAATGATTCGAATGATTCGCCAAATGATTCGCCTTTCCTGTTGACAGTCCGAGTGAGCGGCAGGTCAAATGTCAGAGGAACCTCATCCATATTTATGATGTGGTGCGGCCCGATTCAGTGGGCGCACACCCGATTTGATATAAAGAGTTTCATGGGCTACCTTAACCAGTTCGGCAATTTCATTGGTTTAATGTTACAGGGCTCAGTTTTTTGGCGGCAGGAAGCTTGTGAAACCAGAACAAATCCATAAATTAGCCGCTTCATTGTTTAGGCCGCTATGTTCAGAACATGGGGAAAAAGTAGCGGCTTATAGTCCGGAAAATACGGTAATAATAATTTGTACGGTAATAACTTTTTCCTTTTAAATTTGTCACATTTTCCAACTTATCTCAGGGTCTTTTTCTTTTTTAAGAGAATTAAACCTAAACTCTGAAGAAATGTGAATAAAATAGATGTGAAGAAATGTTAATAAAATAGAATTTAGAGTTGTCCAAATTTTACATTTCATGTTCCCCTTTTTTAATTGATTCTAGATGCTCATGTCACCTGCATCTACTCTGAAGACTGTATCTTGCCTTGTACATTTCCCCCTTCTTCGGAAGGGGTTGTTTTTCAATGGTACAAACAGGAAACACTGATATTCAGTTTCCTGGAGGATAAAGAGGAATCTGTTCACAGCGACATTTCAGTGTTTACTGATGAAGTGTCGCATGGCAATGCTTCCCTGCTTTTGGAGGACAGCAGTATTAGAAGCCGAGGACAGTATAAATGTGTGGTTAATACTACTAAGTCTGTTTGGGAGTCTAATGTCATTGTCAAGGTTGAAGGTTAGTCTTACTGTTATAACAGAACCACTGACAATTAATCTGAAGAGCAGACTGCTTTAAATGTACAGTTGCTGTCAACAACACACACACACACACACACACACACACACACACACACACACACACACACACACACACACACACACTCACCTTTCATGGATTTCTATTTTTGCTATATGCTAAATCTTTTATGTATACCTTTTGCAGCTCCTATCAGTGGGATTACTATTGGGGTCATTCCCACTCAGCATGTGCAGTGCTCTTCACATCGTGTGTACCCTGCTCCACTACTTAAATGGTCTACAGATCCAATCCTTGCTCGCACTTCCCTGCAAGCAGTCACTCGAATGAGTGCAGATTCAAATTACCTGTTTAGTATAGCGAGTACACTAAAGAAAATAAGTACAAACTTAAATCTTACCTACATCTGCAGCATCACATCAAAATATAGCTTACAGTCTTGGAGAGCCTCACTGCTTCAAACAGGTATGGAGTAATTAAAGAGCATGTAGCCACAAATTTTAGACACTGTACAATATTTTCACTGCAAATATTTGTTGTAATAAAATATTTAACATCATATTTATAAACATCTGCTCTTAGGAACTTAATACTTAATATAGCTTTTATTAACAAACAAACATAAAGCCCCAAAGTGGCAAGAAAAAAACAACAGATTTCAATATGTAGTAATTATTTGTATATATAATGTAATGTCTGAGCATTAATTATCTTGACCCTGTCTTGATATCCTTTCATCTTGGCATGATGTAGACGCATACATGAGTGCGCCAGAACAAATGCTGAGAAAATGTTTGCTCTTATATTAGTAGTTGCAGTTTATCCTGTTCATTTTTTTAATAACACCTGAGATAGAGAGAGATGGATCTACATACTATTCATCAAATTGTGTTTTGCCAGTTAAAGGTTCACACTCTTGATGTCACCCAAATGAGGATGGGTTCCCCTTTTGAGTCTGGTTCCTCTCAAGGTTTCTTCCTCATAACATCTAAGGGAGTTTTTCCTTGCCACAGTTGCCATGGCTTGCTCATCAGGGATTAATGCACACCATTCACCTTAACTCTTGAAATTCTGTAAAGCTGCTTTGAGACAATGTCTGTTGTGAAAGTGCTATAGAAATAAACTTGACTTAAACAGAAGGAGAGAGACTTTAGAGTCCAAAAATGATGTCTGCGTTGACATAGTGGGAGATCATGAGTGGGATGAGGTGAAAAAATATTGTGTGGTGGTCCAAATGTTTCTCCATATGTTTAACCCCCTGGAACCTCTGTCCCTTTGTGCCACTTTTTATGGCGGTAGAATAAGTACAGTTAAGTTGAGAAACATTGCGAGCGCGGTGCCCAGGGAAATGGTGTACTACATAGATTTGTATATACATCTTTTTCTCTGACATATATATCTATCTTTATATCTTATATATTTTTATACTTTATTTATCAGTCTTCTTTTTCTTTGTATTATTTTTCTCCCCATCCTATTCCCTCATGCCGGACCGTCGTAATAAGCATTTCACTGCATGTCGTACTCTGTATGTATGTGTATGTGACAATAAAAAATTTGATTTGATTTGAGATGTCACTTCCCTGTATCCCTACTTTAACAGTACGTGCATCTTGCAACTGATTTCTTCTTCTTACCCAGTGATTGTTTATTAGAGATCGCCGATAGACGTTCCCTTGGCGATCGTCTCCTTAACCTTCATGACAAAACCACTATACCCCCTGACCTTTCTTGTTTTTTTTCCACATCGCTCTGCCGAACACGTCCGAGGCAATGTGGACAGCTGCCGTTTAAATGCTGCTTAGGTGTAAAAAGACAGGTTTTATATATATATATATATATATATATATATATATATATATATATATATATATATATATATATATATATTCTCTGTTGGCCTCAACACTATCAGAAGCACTAACCTACATTTACAACCTAAATTATATTATTTGTTCCATGAAATCGTATTCATTTATTCCCAACAGTTTATTCTCTTCATTTCGTAGCATTTATTTAGCCTGCACTGCTTCCAGTACATGTATGTGGATGTTAGATTGTCCAATCAGATTTCAGCCTCTATGTGCTGCCATGTCAATCTAATCTGCCCAGGACCTGCAAAGTCTGTTCTGCTGGCCTTTTTTACCATGGGCTCTAATTAAATTGAATTGAATTGAAATCTAATTGGTTAAAGAAACAGAGCTATTTATTAAGAAATAAATAGCTCTTTTTTTTAACCAATTAGATTTCAAATTCACCTCACAGGGCCAGCTAGATGGCCCAGAATAGCATAAGTATTTTTCCATCCTCTGATTGGTTGGTCAGAGGGAACTGTTACAGCCAAGTTCGACTGGCAAAACATGTGTGTAGCGTGCATAAATACATCAGAGTTAGACTTTTTTATGCCTACGAAGGAAGAGAAATTGATTTAGTCGTGAAAAGTGTTGTGCTAGTTACTAAAAAATAGTAACAAGTTACAGTTACTCGTTACTTCATTCAAAAAGTAACTTAGTTACTTTGTTGATTACTTACACCAAAAAGTAATGCGTTACTGTGAAAAGTAACTTTTTAGTTAAAAATGTTCCTTTCACAGCTGAAGTATGAAAACTATCAACAATGTAGAACAGAACACCGGGTTAGGTTCTAGCTTCTAGCATGGAGTTTCTAGAGGAGCTTCGACAGATTGGAGTTGCTGTTTATCGCAGTAGATACGACCTTCAAACCAGAAAGACACAGCTTACATTTAACAAAAAAGATTTTGTCTTTATACTCAACTAAAATGAAATAATGAGCATATTTCCACTTTGAGAAACTCGTCTTGCTCTCGCCTCGACTCGCCATTAATGCTGCACAGACCTGAATAAACGGAAACACGCCCACAGTGCGTCTTCTTCGTGTGTATACAGTGGGTAATCCACCAATCCTACAATGCGTCTCTGCTGTTAACAGGTTAGACTGTAGTCTACACTGCAGCCAAAATTAATTCATTTAAAAAAGTAACGGGTAACGCACCATACGGTAACGGTAACGAAGTTACTTTATTCTTAAAAGTAACACGTTACAATATTAGTTACTGTCAAATGTAACGCGTTACTGCCCAACACTGGTCGTGAACATACTTAAAAATAAATTTTCAAGAAAAGCTAGACATTGTTAGGAAAGATCGGCCAACCCCGAAGCTAGCTAGCTTGTGTCAGCCTGGGAAAGGGTTTGTTCACCAGTCCCAGACCAGTAAATACGAGCGGTACCACTGGCTTACAGCCTCTGAGGAGCGGTGCAAATAATGATGTAGGTGGCACAGTTGCGGTTGTAGTATAGAGCTTTGGAGTTGTCTTAACTGGGTTTCTTGCTTTAGTAAAATAGTATTTACCCTTAATACGCCATTTGCCTCTCTCTCTGTAATGCCATGCGTTGTTATATCGGATTTTTGTATAGTATTGATGGTTTCTATAATCGCAACCTGATAGTGGTGGTATTAAGCAGTGGATCAAGTCGGAAAAATCCCCACTGAAGGTCCAGGTACCAAATGCACGGCCTCCCACTGATATATACAGTACAGACCAGTGATTTTCAGACCAGATATTTTCAGTTGTTTCACACTTTTTTGTTATGTATATAAATCCACATGTGTTAATTCATAGTTTCGATGCCTTCAGTGTGACTCTACAATTTTCATAGTCATGAAAATAAAGAGAAAACTCGTTGAATGAGAAGGTGTGTCCAAACTTTTGGTCTGTACTGTATATATAATATATATAAACCTTTGGTCTGTACTGTATTTATATTATATATGCTATGTTTTTGATCTAAAGGGAAGTATAATGATAACTTTGAACCTTACGGATTAGCACCTCCTTTTTATTGCCATAGCCGGACTGAGACACAGCACACTGACCAGCCTCATCAATGAAGTCTTACCACCCCTAACATCTTCCTCGTTTCATCTTGCACACCCCTTCTAAGCCGCCGAAGCTACCCAGAGAAGGGGGATTGCAGCAGGGGGGACTGAATGGGGGCAGGGGAGGGTAGCTGATCATGATCTAAAGTATGACATCACAACATGTATTTATTTTTTATAATTCAAAAAGTTTACAGGGTGTCTGTTTTGCACAAGTTCACTCGTTACATCAACAAACAGGGCGTAAAAAGCATTAGGATGCCACGCACAGACCAAAATGTATTTAAAGCTACCCGACAAATCAGATTTGCTAACGGCTGCAGCATCGCATACCCTGATGTTCCAAGGTGTTTGTGCCGAGTGGTTCTGTACTTTTTTCAACAACCTTTTCAGTCTCTCAACATCCGTGTCTTTGGTAAAACTCTTTGAAAAGACTTTGAACTCGTGAGATGCGAAAACAATCAGCTAATAGACGATGTTGCGGCTCTTAGGTTCGATCGCCGGTTTTCTCCAGTAATGCCCCATTTTCTTCAACTTTTTTCAAAGCACACTCATGCAAAAAGATTAGTACAGAATAAAAGGATAGCTAGCTTGTCTCAGCCTGGGAAAGGGTTTGTTCGCCGCTTCCTCGTGAGATGCAAAAACAATTAGCTGAGAGACGATGTTGCAGCTCTCAGGTTCGATCGCCGGTTTTCTCCAGTAATGCCCCCTTTTTTCACGTTTTTTCAAAGCACACCAATGCAAAAAGATTAGTACAGAATAAAAGAAACTGTATACACGTTAACAAAAAATGTGTACAAAATAAAAGAAACTGTATACATGTTAACAAGAAAGAATTTAGACAGATAAGTTAACAAAAAAGAGTCCGGAATAAAATAAACTTAAGTGGAATACTCCCACACAAGGGTCAGCTTTTCAAAACGAGATATTCTTTCCTCGTCGGGTTTGGTATCTCCATACATCTGGGAGATGCGATCGTAGATGGTGCCTTCAGATCTAAGAGCCAGCAAAAGTGTCGCTGTCATGGTTCTGACTTGTTCCTCGTCCGACGGGAGGTCATAGTCTTCCAGGTATCACTTGATGCCTCTGATTTTCATGGGGGTCCAAAGTTTCCACATCAAACCGTAAAAGTCGATTTGATAGATATTGTTGGGGGTTCAAGCAAACACAAGTGCTTCTTAGAGCCCCGTTGAGCAAATGAAGCACATCAGATTTCACACAGTAAAAAAAGCGCTTTGAGTGGCATGGTTGGCCGGTCACCCTCATCGATCAGGGGGTCAGAAGGCGCTCCCTGAACATCCATCCCTGCCGAGCCCTCATCAGAGGGTGAAGAGACAATCGGTTTTACAGAGCGATTCTACAGATTCTTTTAAACTTGCAATTGCCGCTGGTATGCATCATTCTCCTCTCATTTTGTCTTTCAAATGACACTTTTATAACACACCCCAGTGGTGGCCAAACCCATCATTCAATTCTGTGTGTGAGGTTTTCACTCAGAAACCTTTGGGGTACTGGGAAACGACTCAGACAAAGAAGGCCTGGCAATTCTATTCCGTTTTCCTTCATCTTTGCTAAAATTCTTAGAGATGGCCCGCTTTAACACATCCCAGTAATTAGACGACAACGAGGCTAGGTTTCTTCAGAACCCTGGTGCTACATAAAACAACATAGAGCTACATAACAAAATGCTAAGCTAAGGACTAAAGTAAGTGTCCTCTCCACATAAAGTGCATGTGCAAACAGTGCAGACAAAAGACAACACAAGACAGTGTGGGACAGATACACAAAACACAAAACAGCGCTGACCAATAAACTTGCTGTATAATATGTTATACAGTACAATGTGCAGAAGAGAACTGTAAAGAGTGTATTTGTAAACATAAACACAATGTTGTGCAAAAACTTTACTGCTGCAGTAAAGAAGTGCAAAAACAGCATGTAAACAGTATAATATAATTAAATATAAATATAATATGGCTGGTGGAATGAATTGAGATGAGTAGAGTGTGTGTTGAGTTCAGGTTGTACAGTTAAGTAATACACAGTTGACTGAGTGTGTGTGTGTGCGTGTGTGTGTGTCGGATCAGTTCTGTGTGTTGAAGAACCTGATGGCTGGAGGGAAAAAAACTGTTGCATAGTCTGCATGTGAGGACCTGAATGCTTCGGAACCTCTTTCCTGATGTAGGAAAGTGAAGAGTGAGTGTAAAGGGTTTGTGTGATCATCCGCATGCTGTTGGCTTTTGCGGATGCAATGTGTGGTGTAAATGTCCGTGATAGAGGGGAGAGAGACTCTGATGATCTTCTCAAGTCAAGTCAAGTCAAGTCAAGTTTATTTCTATAGCGCTTTTCACAACAGACATTGTCTCAAAGCAGCTTTACAGAAATCAACAGTCAATGTGAATGGTGTGCATTTATCCCTGATGAGCAAGCCGTGGCGACTGTGGCAAGGAAAAACTCCCTTAGATGTTATGAGGATGAAACCTTAAGAGGAACCAGACTCAAAATGTGAACCCATCCTCATTTGGGTGACATCAAGAGTTTGATCATAAATCTTTCAACAATACAGAACACTGGAGAGTGAGAACTAACATGAGTACTGGAGTATAAGATTATAAGTAATGTTCTTTCTACAGTCTTATACAGTTTTTATGGTTATAAAACTAGGAGCTACTGAGCTCAACATTTGTGATCATCACAGATCCGGCACCAGCTTCTCCATGCCAGAGCCTTTAAAAACTCCAGGAGGTCCAATGTAAAAACTCCACATGCAGTGGGATCCAATTGGCACTGGTACGTCCCTAGATGGTACAGGATGTACGGGATGTAATCTTCATGAGGTGGGACATAACTGGAGCTGGCCAAACCTCTGGATGCCTTGGGTTGGGGAGAGAAAGAGAAGCAGTGGAGAGAAATTAGCATAGCTGCTGTTCATGATATTAACAGCACAAGTTGATAATGTGCATGTGATCATATGTTCTGAAGCACAAGTTTATGATGTGAGACGTATGTTATGTGTAGGCTTTGCTAAAAAGATACGTTTTTAATCTACACTTAAACTGGGAGAGTGTGTCTGAGCCACGAACACTGTCAGGAAGACTGTTCCAAAGTTTAGGAGCTAAATGTGAGGATGATCTACCGCCTTTAGTGGACTTTGCTATTCTAGGAACTACTAGAGGTCCAGAGTTTTGAGATCTCAGGTAGCGTGACGGATTGTAGCGTGTTAAAAGACTGGATAGATACATGGGAGCCAAACCATTTAGGGCTTTATAAGTAGTAGTAGTTTGTAATCTATTCGAAACTTAACAGGAAGCGAGTGCAGGGATGATAAGATTGGGGTTATATGATCATATTTTCTTGACTTTGTAAGAACTCTTGCTGCCGCATTCTGAACTAACTGAAGCTTGTTTATTAATGATGCAGGACATCCACCTACTAATGCATTACAATAGTCTATTATGGAGGTCATGAACGCATGGACGAGCTTCTCTGCATCAGATATAGATGACGTGTTTCTTAGCTCAGAAATATTTCTAAGGTGAAAGAAGGCTGTTTTTGTAACTTGGTTGATATGATTTTTGAAAGACAAGTTGCTGTCTAAAATAACTCCCATGTCTTTTACCGTTGAACTAGTGGTTACAGAACATCCGTCTAAATGCAGGTTGAGATGCTGGAGCTTTTGTATACTGGTTTTTGGGCCGATGAGCAAAATCTCTGTCTTATCGGAATTTAATAGTAGAAAGTTATGGGTTATCCAATCTCTAATGAGATGTATAGCTGGGTATCATCAGCATAACAATGGAAGCTAATTCCGTGCCTTCTAATAATATTTCCTAAGAGAAGCATGTATATTGTGAAAAGCAGGGGTCCTAGAACTGAACCTTGTGGCACGCCAAAATTTACTAGCATTAGCCTGGATAGCTTTCCATTTAAGTCTACGAAATGGTAACGATCGGACAGGTAGGATTTAAACCAGCTTAATGCCTTTCCCTGAATGCCAATGTAATTCTGTAAGCGATCTAGGAGGAGATCATGGTCTATAGTGTCGAATGCACCACTAAGATCTAGTAAAACTAACAGCGAGATGAAGCCTTGGTCTGAAGCTAAAAACAGGTCATTAGTGATTTTAAATAGAGCAGTTTCTGTGCTATGATGGGGCCTAAAACCTGACTGAAACTCTTCAAAGATATTGTTCTATTGCAAGTGGGAACATAACTGGGCAGCGACAATCTTTTCTAAAATATTAGACATAAATGGGAGATTTGAAATTGGTCTGTAATTCGATAGCGTGTTTGGATCCAGATTAGGTTTCTTATTGAGGGGCTTAATAACTGCTAACTTGAGGGATTTAGGTTTATGTTGTTAGCAATTTCATCAAGATTATTAGCAGTTATGGGTTTAGTGAGAAATTGAGATAAATCGGGCAGGTTATTTATGAATCTGTCCTTAGTGGTCGGAACAATAGTCCTACCAGGTCGATAACGTGGTGAAACACGGCTAATCTGCTCTACCAGTAGTGTGTACAGCATGAGATAATGGTCTGTGATGTCATCACTCTAAGGTAAAATTTCTATATCAGTGACGTCTGCTTGGGACATTATTAAGTCTAGTGTGTGGTTAAGATGGTGAGTTGGTCCGGTGACGTTTTGTTTTACCCCAAAAGAGTTTAATAACTCAGCTGTTCTGACACTCCTCTGTTAGGGTCCTACTTTCCGAGCTGTTGCAGTTTCCAAACCAGGCAGTGATGCAGCTGCTCAGGATGCTCTCTATGGCCCCTTTGTAGAACATGGTGTAGAGAGATCTGTTTTCTTCGGCCTTGGAGCTGGTGTTGAGTGACCAGTTCTCTGCCAGATGTACACCAAGAAATTTGGTGCTCTTTGACGATCTCCAGAGAGGATCCATCAATGATCAGTAGCCACTCTGTGCTCTCCTAAAGTCAACAACCGTCTCTTTTAGTTTTATGAACTTTCATAGACAGGTTGTTGGCTCTACACCAGGCTTTTAACTATTTCACCTCCTCTCTGTATGCTAAATCGTCATTCTTGCTGATCAGACCCACCACAGTCATGTCATCTGCGAACTTGATGATGTCATTTGAGCTATGCTTAGCTACACAGTCATAACTCAGCAGGGTAAACAACAGTGGGCTGAGCACACAGCCCTGTGGGGCCCCAGTGCTCAGTGTGGTCGTGCTGGAGATGCTGTTTCCGATCCGGACAGCAGAAGGAGATGTTCGGGCCCAGTCGGCTTAGCTTCTCAATCATGTGCTGAGGGATGATAGTGTTGAATGCAGAAATGAAGTCTATAAATAGCTTTCGTATGTATGTGTCCTTATTGTCCAGGTGGGTGAGGGCCAGATGGAGGGTCATGGAGATGGCATCGTCCATGGAATGGTTTGGATGATCCGCAAACTGCATGGGGTCCAGTGAGGGTGGTAGCTCGGTCTTGATATTCCTCATGAGAAACACTTTATTACGATGGGTGTGAGTGCGATGGGACGATAGTCATTGAGGCAGGAGACTTCTTTGACACAGAGACGATGGTTGTTGTCTTGAGGCACGTAGAAACAACGATGCTGCTCAGGGAGATGTTGAAGATGTCAGTGAAGACATCCGCTAGCTGTTCTGCACATCCCCTGAGCACTCAGGGGGAATGTTGTATGGTCCAGCAGACTTCCGTGAGTTAACTCTGCATCTGTAGAGTAACTTTGCCTTTCTGATGGCTCGGGACAAAGCGCATGCACTTTTGTGGCCATTCACGGCTTTTGTAACCCCATTGACCACACCGAAAATTCAAAGACCATTCCTCCTGCAATAGCCTCAAAGATGGCACCTTAGTCCAAGGAAAATATGCGTTAATTTTTCTCTGACCATCTTTGTCAAAATGTTCTAAAATCTATATTTAACTGATAATCGGTTATCATGGCATTGTTTCCATTTTACCCCGAGCAGTGCTTATGTTTAAAAAAGACAGCGTTAATAGAAGGTTTCTATCAAAAGTCATATATACATAAAAACAAAAAAACATACCGGTGAATGTTTGTGCGCATCGGAGGGGTTTTGTTTGTTTAAAAAAGTTTATGAGAACTTTATTAAATATTTATTAATTAACAATAGTTAATTGATAATTTTTATTTAATAACTGATAAGTCAAAACATCTTTATCTCTTAATAGACTCAATATTCATTAATTTATTTTTGTATTATTCATATTTTTTTTATTTTACTTTTAGTCTATTTTTAGTCTATTCTAGTCTATCTTATTTTTGAAAGTTTATAATTTTAAATCCCAAAAGGCACACACATTTGCATGGCCTTTAATTTTTTACATATGTTTTGTTCATATTTCTTACATTTTTCTATCTGATGTTGAGTTTAATAGTGTTACTGGTGGAATATTAATCTTTTTGGTTAATATTTTTATTTTTGTTTATTCACAGAAATGACTGTAAATTTTGGGCAACACCTAGTCATTCCATGTATGGCTCCAAAGAATATTAAAAGCCTCACTCTTACTTGGACTTTTATAAGTATGAACACACACACAGACATCCTGACTTTTTATAGTGAAACCCAGAGGATTCAATACTACTGGGCAGACCAGGGAGAACTGGATCTATACAAGGCTCTGATGGGAGATGGATCACTTTACTTAAAATATTTAGGCTCAAAGCATTCTGGGACATATGTCTGTACATTCACAGGTTTCCAGGTCATACACATAGTTCAAACTTTAGTCAAAAACAATGTTTCCAAGGAAATTTCACAAGCAGGTAGGAACATATAAGTAAATTGTATATGTTTTTATAAGTAAGTAATATAAGAAACATATTTAAACATTTTAAAAATATAAGTAAATTTTACATATGTGTGTGAATCTAGTTAATAAAAAATATATTTAATAATTAGCCAGGACACTATATAAAAAAGAAACAAGATTGAATGTATTGCTTGTTTTAAAGCATGAATACTTCTGAATTTTCTACATGTTAAATCTCTGTATTGTTTCAAGATTCAAGTGGATTCAAGTTGTGGATGGCAGCCTTAATTGTAGCTGCTGTAGCCCTCCCTTGTGTCATTTTCTGCATATACAACAAATGTAAAGGTAAACAAGGTATTTTATTACAGTATTGTTATAGTTACATATACTTTGAAAATGTCTTAAACA
This sequence comes from Silurus aristotelis, assembly GCF_946808225.1. Lineage (NCBI taxonomy): Eukaryota > Metazoa > Chordata > Actinopteri > Siluriformes > Siluridae > Silurus > Silurus aristotelis. The sequence goes on from NC_139591.1 coordinate 10,856,818, forward strand.
TATACTGTAACTTGAATTAAAGTATGTATATTGTCAATAATGCTGCTTTGTTGTCAGTAAGTCAGTTGAAACATTATGGGCAAGACCCCCAACAAGACACAGAAATGCAGGCTATGCATAAAGGTATCAAAATACTTTGTCAATATTTTACATTAGATTTAAATACAATTTTAATCAACCCACACATATTTTGTGTTTGTACCTGAACTATGCAATGAAAACATTTATAAAATTAGGATTTAGGAATCATAAGGAGTAATATTGAATTACAAATTACTAATTCCACTTTTACCATTTATTTTTTCTATTTTAGACAATTCTGTGGAGGATTTACCAACTGAAAACAAACCACTTGCAGAGTACAATAACGAAGACTTTTAGCCATAGCACAAAAGGGCAGGGGGATTAGGAAGAGGGCAAATGCACACCCACGCAACAGGTTGTCTCCTGTATATTTGCTGTGGTATAGGGAGATCAAGGGTTAGGATCAATCATCCTACTAGTCATAATCACTATAACTATCAGTAGTCACTATTTGAAAGTAATTTAACTACATTTAAACTACTTTTTATACACCTTGTTAACAAGTGAACAAATCTCTGGCATCACTTTCTTAAAAAAATATACAAGGACAAGAATATACAATAATTAAGTTCTGTTCTAGTATCACTTGTTATCCAGTTTAAGATTCTTTTGTTAGGATTTTGCATTATACAATAAAACTTTGCATAGTATAATGGAGACATTCTACTTTTGTGTTTTTTTCTTTTGATTTTGTGTAGCTTCTTTATTTTTTAAATTTAGCTCTGATTAAATAAAGCTAAGCTATTAAATACCTTGTTTATCTTTGTATTTTTTCCAGACCTTTTGTTTTACTTTGAATTTTGTTTTTATCTTTTGCTATTTTTGACTGCTTTATATTTTCTGAATTCTTCTTGTTTTTAAGACTTTTGGTTTAGTCCATTTAACTAAACACAGTGTTCACTGTGTTTCCCATGGACCATTATTACTGACACACCACCTGCTAAACTCTGGAGCACTCTGGACAGGCAACACAGAAGATGCTGCAGAATGAAAAATGGAGGAATTGGGAGAAAACAGTGAGGGGCGAGGAGAAGATTCAGGCCAAAGAAAACGGCAGAAAGTTTCCAAAGTTTGGGATCATTCCAAACTAAAACATAAAACTCTGTACAGTGCAGTTAACATTTTTAAAGTAATTTGTTTTTTTTTTAATATTTTTATTTATATACAGTGCGGTCAAAAGGTCCCTCTGCAGTGGCGGCATAGAGTAGGTAGTGAAGCACGTTTTTAAAGCTGGTGATAAATACACGGATTTAGTGCATGGAAATTTCAAGCAGGAGTCAAGAATACCTTTCGGAGTCAAGAATACCATATCACAATACTGTGTGAGACTTAATAGATAAATACATGAGTTTCATTAAACTAATAGTCTCCCATAACCTACTCTATGCAGCCACTGTGGAGGCACTAAATGGGTCTAGTTTTTTACCGATATTTTTTACCACAATTTCTTCAATAAAATTTACATTTCTCTAAACAGAAAAACAAATTACTTGTTCGTTTTAAGAGACCTGTCTTATTTTCTTTCTCTTCTTTAGTATTGCTCTTTAATAAAGAAAAAGTTAATCAATGGAATAATTGTCAGAATAGTCAATTACTAAAATAATCCATGGCAACAGCCTTACATTCTTGTTGACCATGCTTTCCTCATAACAGACTCTGGTTTCTGTTTGTGCCAAGAAAATCCAAATGTACTTCATGCACAATGTTAGGCGCTTGCCAAACTGTGCATTTTTAAATTGGTTAAACCACAAGGGCCCGGTTTGCGCTTTCTGTTGGCAAGCACACAGTTGGGTTGCCCACGAAAACCCACATGAGGCCCAAAAAAAGCTAAACTGCTATTGTGCTAATCCACAGGGTACCTGTATGAGTTTTCTATGGACATGCCCAACCATGGGAGCATATTCGTGAAATTTGTTCTTAAGTCTGGACAAGCCTGCTGCTTCAGTGTCTTTAGATCTTTTTGTCAGATATTATTATAGTATACGGAAATATAATTACAAACATTTCATAAGTGTCAAAGGCTTTACATGACTGTAAGTTGTCTGCACTGGAGTATATGCAAACTGCTATTATAAAAACTAAGGCAGCAGACTTTGTGAAAATTAACATGAGGTGCCATGTTGAACAGCCAGTGGTCAGTATAAAAGAACTGTACTCAAAGCACCAAATTTTAACTGCTCTAATACAAGATACACACATTTCTATGGTCCTGTCAAGCAGGCAAAAACATGAACATAATGAATAGGACATGTGACTTTGCATGGTTAAGCGATGTACAGCTGTTATCGCTTAGGGTGTACTCACTTTTGTTGCCAGTGATTTAGACAATAATGGCTGTATGTTAAGTAATTTTCAGAGGACAGTAAATCTGTAATGCTATACAACTTACACATTGACTACTTTAAAATATATCTAATTTTTATTTCTATAGTATTGCCCCTCGAGAAGATATACTACAGGGTTCCCACTCTAAGCCAAATTTCTAACTCACTGACATTCACTGACTATAAAGCTGAATTTCCATGACCTATAATAAACGGAAAAACAGGCCACTGTTGTGCTGAGCAGTGAGCGGACAAAATCCAGCCACAAACAGTATTTTAAATCCTTCCATTTGCAAGGGCTTTGTCAATCTTTTCAATTATCCTAAACATTAATACAACATTAATTTTAATGTAAAATGTAAATAATGATTAATTTAAACAAATCTGAGTTTTAATACATAACAAAATACAAGAGGCAGAGGCTAAGAACTTGTCAAGTATAACAGTAATTATTTCCCAACCCACATTTTCTAATCTCTCAGAGACCACTTTTGCTACCTAACATAGGCTACATTTACTTTTTTTTTTTAAATTATAAATAGCTAGCTAAAGCTATAGCTACATACCAATACGCAGTATACGCAGTATGTATGTGTATGTGACAAATACAATTTGACTTGATTTGATTTGATTTGGTTATATTTCAGCCTCCAGGCTCTTTTCTTTTGTTAAGATGAGACGTGCTTAACTGTGTCTCACACCACTGTCACTGCTGGAGATGGGAGCAGATTCATAAGCTGACTGGCACTGAAAAATAGCATAAACATTAACAAAACGCATGAAACATGACGATAAAAAAATACAGTATAAAAGAATTACATTTTGATAAATGGAAACTAAAAGTTAAAGCTACAAAGACAAATCCCTGATATTCCATGAATTGAAAAAAAAATCTAAAAACTTTTTATGACTGAGGTATGATGAGACACAGAAAATGTTTTGCAACTTCTGCTCTAAAGAGGAAAACTGATTTAATTACCAAAACAAATAATAAAAAAAGCATTAAAATGCTCATGATCACAAAATCGCAAAGAGCGCTCCACAGAAAATGTCATTAGCGCTTGCAGTGTTTCATGCATAAGAACTGCATGACAAAAAAGAATGGAAAAAGCTAAAAAAAAAAATTCAACACCACCTATATGATCACTTCAGTTTACATGCCATGCTGTAAAAAGATGGCAGATGTACACATGACAGGATGACTGGAAGTAAGTGTTTTCAATTTTTTAAAGTTCATTCTTGTGTGGCACATAAAAATATAATTTGTCACCTTTTTTTCTCATAGGAGCAAATGCCTCCTTAATTTATTTATTTTTTGTCTGGAGCCCTGCATATAACATATGGTTCATAAGGTGACGCCTGTAGTGGCATGTAGTGTTGCCCAGTACACTCAAAGCCAATCTGTGACAGCACTTTTCCATTGTTGTATATGCAGTTAAAAAATGTTGAATAAAGGAAATTAGTATTTTTTATTATCTATTTTTTTAGTCCAGTATTATTATTAATAATATTAATTAATTACTATTCATCATCCAGAGTGGATATTGTTAATAAGATATTAAGTCCACCGTGTCTTCTTTTTTTAAAAAGATACCTAAATTGTGTGTGTAGCACATTGGTGTCAGGAACTGTTTACATATAAATTTAGATTGGTCTTTTCCAGCTCAGAGTCCCAAACGGGGTTGGAATAGGGGGCTTCTATATTCTGACCATTGACAGGTAAAGTGAACACTAATTAACTTTTCATCATGGCATCTGTTAGTGGTTGGGATATATTAGCAAACAAGTGAACATTTTGTGCTCAAAGTTGATGTTAGAATCAGGGAAAATGGGCAAGTGTAAGGAGCTCAGTTTGACAAAGGCTGAATTATGATGGCTAGACGATTGGGTCTAAAACTCCAAAAAAGCAGGTCTTGGTGGGTAGTCCTGGTCTGCGTCTATCAAAGGTGATCCAAGTAAAGAATAGTGAACTGGCGTCATGAGCATCCAAGGCTCATAGATACAAGTGGGAAGTGAAGGCCAACAGAGGAGCTCAAATTTTGTAAGTTAATTCTGTTTATGCTCGACATGCCAGGACTGTTTTGGGAGCAAAGGGGGGACCAGCACAATATTATGTCTGATCGGAGTAGTACACAAATTTAGAAGGGATTTATTTTTAATCACACTATCTGGTGTCAACCAGGTGAAGATGGTTTCATTTTAAATCTTGTTCTATACAAGTTTCTGGTTTCTCTCTATCTGATTAAGTCTTGGGGAGTTTTTTCAGTGTCAGTGTCACCTCATGTCAAATTTCTATTCTAAAATTATTTATTTCTTTAAAGCTGCCCGTCATTATGAAAAAGTATTAAAGACAGAAAAATGAATTGAATTGGAAATTATTTACAGCAGTATTTTTCCATACTGCCCGTTAAATTTAATGACTTACCATTACCAAGATCTGTGATCTTTTTTTATAAAACATAAATTGAGAAGCATGCAAAAAAGTTTGAAAAGGGTTTAATAGCTTAAAATGTTTATTATTCTGTTTATTGTTCCTGCTTACTGTTTAAGAATTAAATGTTGTTCTCCTGTTCATATCAGGATTTAAATAAAATACATTTATTCTATCTATTCATTTATTTACTATTGACCAAGTTGTAGGCATTTTACAACTTACACTATGGACAGCAATACAATGTTTAAACAATTGGTTTTATATTAAATAATATCAGTTTCAAGTAATAATAGAATGGGATTACTTAATTTTACATTTTTTCCTGAGCTCACTGATCTTTGATGGCTCAGGTAATATATGCAATTTGTGTTTATTTACATGTACTCAGGAGCTTGGGATTGCCCTTGGTCATTTCTCTCTGTATTTTTTTTTTTTTAATTATTAATTATATTGTTCACCAGTTTACTTCTGGGTCATCAGTAAATAGTGCATTTACAACAGGTGTATGCAGTCCTGATAGATCACTTGTCAGGATGGATTACAGGTATAACTTTTGTGTGACTTGAGATACATGAATTTTACAAGTCCATCAGGCCTTAGAATTTGAACCTGTGGTACAACTGTGTCTGTTGTGTGTAACTGAGCAGCACTGCTTTCTGACATAACTAGTGCAGACACATTCTGTCCCGGCTCATCTGACTGGTCAACCTTAGCTAAATCTGAAGGAAAACATAAATCATATTTAAAAATATTTCACATACTTATAATTCCAAAAAAAGAAAAAAAGAAAAAAGACAAAATACTAATTTCAATTTAATCACCACTTTTGTGGGTTCTCATGTTGTGTTGTTTTGTCTTCTAAACCCCAGCATGTACATGTATTCCTTGCTGATCTAAAAGCAAGTACAGTAGATACACTGTAAAAGTTTTCTTCATATTTTGTTGAGTATTTTTTATTCAAAATATAAAATATATGCAAATGTAAAAAAAAGAAAATCAATTTCATTTAACTTACCTCTGTTTCTGAAGCAACGTGACAGTGTCACTGATATAATTAACAAAAATATGAATCCAGAAGCAGCACTCCCCCCCCAAGTCTGTTGACAAACATTTGCATCTTCACCTGTAAAATTAAAATTTTTATAATTATATTTTATCTTTGCTATACTTTTTGTTATAACATATAATAATGTTTAATAACATAATATTGTACCTGTCCTGGGGACTGTAATATTGACCCAAGTGTGCACCTGGTGCTTCATCTGGAAGCTTGACAATGTGCAGGTATAGAAACCTGTGTGTACAGAGCTTTCTGGATGTAATAAAGTAAGAGAACCATTTCCTGTGTATGCCTGTTGTATGTCCAGTTTAGCCTTCTTTTCCCAGGAGTTAGTGATCCTCTGGCTCCGACTATCATAAGTGAAAATTATAATGGTCTCAGTTGTTTTGATAAAGGTCCAGGTGAGTGTGAAATTATGGTGTGGCTGTGGTAACATGCAAGGGATGAACAGTTTGTTACCCTCCTCACCAAACTTATCTGAGGGGGGAAACATTCAAGCTTTGCAAATCTCTGCAAGACCAGTCAAAAATGAAAAAACTCTTATTTTAGAAATTCTGCTGAACATTTCTAAAAATAATTGTAACTTTACTTCTAGATTAAACTGTTAAAATATTTTATATCTAATACCTTGCTGTTTCACCGATGCTGTCCAAACCTGGCTTCTATCCCCAGAGACCACTGAACAGAAATAAACATGCTGGGAAATGTTACCAAGTATGGTGATTGTGCTTTCAATGGTGAACAAGCCCTTTGAGTCAGCTGTTTTGCGAGTGTGGTTGTAGAGATTGTTCAGGTCTGTGGGAGGTTCCGTGGACCAAAAAAGTTGAGGTAAAGGGTAGATGTTCTGGGCCTGACAAATGACCTCTTCTTCAATTATATCAACCTTTACCATCTGGATCAAAGCTTTAATAAAGGATTATTGTATTTATTGTAAGTCACAATTAAGCTTTCATAAAAAAATAAATAAATAAATAAAAAAAAAACAGACCATAAGCAAACCATAAAAAAAAAAAATAATAATAATGATAATAATAATAATAATAATAGTAATAAAAAGTTAAAATTAAATTTTTTAAATTAATTACTTACATTTTTATTAATTATTTTCTCTAATATTACATTGTTTGTCATTACATGTTGCTTTATCTTAGTTGTAAACATACAAAGTATAGTAAGAAAACTAACCTTTTACACTTAGGTTTACAAATGTCTCCTGGTTGCCTTTTCTGGTACTGGTATAACATTTATACCGCCCTCTGTCCTGCACCTTTACTTTGCGCAACACTAGAGATGCATTTCCCTGTGCAATCTGGAGGTTAAACAGGGAAGTGCGGCCGCTGAAGTGCTTGTTCTGGAGGCCAAACTGGTCTTGTCTGTAGTAGAAACTATGCACTGGGATCTGCTGCTTGTACCAGTGTATTACTACAGCACCAGTGGGTATGAAGCTGCACGGCAAGATGCAGTCTTCATGAAACACACAGGTCACCAGAGTTTCTAAAATGTGTACAAGAATGTATTTGCACGCTTTAGTCATTAAATATCTAACCAAAGCAATTACAATTTACATTCTTTTGCATTTAAAAAACTATTTTTTTTTTATGATGACTATTTTCAATTTCTTATTACTTTCATTTTTAACATTTGATTAAGGTCTGTTTTATGTACTTTTTCGCAATATGTTTACCATATGGTTTTACCATAAATGGTTTTAACTACAGTGTTGACAACAAAAAAAAAACTAGCATGCACAAAGGTGGCTGGCCCCAACATTCTGTGCTAACATTCTCTAGTAGTTTTAACCACTATGCCTGATCAACTCTATAATCTAGATAAGGATAAATAATTAACAGGTGTGATTGTCTTCCTTCACCCAGGGTGTTAATCTGAAATTAATGATGTTTCCTACAATGCCTGGTTCACTGATCCATGACTTCATATTTATCTGTGACACTGCTTAGTTTGGGTTTGTAAAGTCAACATCTACTTAAAAAAATTATGAAATAGTATGAAGTATTTACTTGATATGATATAAAGTTTTATTACTGTTATAACTTAAGGTATACTATTCTTGTTCAGAAAATGTACTTACATTTGCAGTGTTGATTTGTAAATTATTTTCACGCAATAATTATATCAGATGTATTATTCGGATGGTTATATTTTTTTAAGATATAGATTATTGCAGCACAATCAATTTAGAAGTGTGAGGTTGTATGGCTTACCTTTTGGATGACTTGTTATTGATATAGACATCCTGAGAAGAATCATAAGAGCTGCAGGTACCTTTATAAACCTCATGGCAGTGAAACTTATGTACAATGCACTGAAGACATTACTATCCTTTATCAGATTATTATAGGGTACTCTGTCTATTTACTGATCTCTTGCCTTGTTTACTCTAAATTTGTAGTCAATCTGCATGCTTGAGAAAGAGTGAGAGAAAAGGGAGAGATGGAGAGAGACAGACAAAGAAACAGGTAGAGTTGTGGATGCATCTATTAAATCTGTAAAACTTTAACCAAAGCAAACGTGAGTAAACATAAAGACAGTAGCAATGAAAGTGACCTTGTTTACAGGTCATGTAACAGACACCATAAAGAAAAGCAAATGATAGTTATTGTGACATACACCGACAAGGCAAAATTTTGACAGTTTACCATTATGACATTGATAACATTAAATTACATTGATTATCTGTTCACCATGGCACTTTTTAGTGGATAGGATACATCAGTCAGCAAGTGAAGATTTTGTCATCAAAGTTGATGTGTTAGAAGCAGGAAAAATAGGAAACGTAAGGATGTGAGCAAGTTTGACAAGGGCCAAATTGTGATTGCTAAATGACGGCGTCATAGTATCTTTAAAACTGCAGCTCTTGTGGGGTGTTCCAAATCTGCAGTGTTAAGTATTTATCAAAAGTGGTCCAAGGAAGAAACTGCACCTCAGAATATAGGATCAATTTGAAAAGTCCACTAAAATTAGGCAATGATGATTAATTTGCAACTTCAGTAGACTGCTGGTCAACCCAGCCATTAGGGAGGCACAAGCCAGTGCACTCTTAGTGCCGGTCCCAAGCTCGGATAAATGGGGAGGGTTGCGTTAGGATGGGCATACAGCGTAAAACATGTGCCAAATCGAATATAAGAATTTCATACCGGATTGGTCGAGGCCCGGGTTACCAATGACCGCCACAGGTATTGTTAGCCAACAGGGTACCAGTGGAAATTGGGCTACTGTTGGCCGAAGGTGGAGAAGGAGAGGAGGAAGACGTCTACAGAGACAGCAGGGAAAGGAGAAGTGTAGGAGAGTAGAGGTTAGGGTTGGTACTTTAAATGTTGGCACTATGACTGGTAAAGGGAGAAAGGTAGCTGATATGATGGAGAGGAGAAAGGTAGCTATTTTGTGTGTTCAGGAGACCAAGTGGAAAGGGAGTAAGGCCAGGAACATTGGAGGTGGGTTTAAACTGTTCTATTATGGTGTGGATGGAAAGAGAAATGGTGTAGGGGTGATTCTGAAGGAAGAGTACAGTAAGAGTGTAGTGGAGGTGAAGAGAGTTTCTGATGAATGTAAAGCTGGAAGTCAAATCAAATCAAATCAAATCAAATTTTATTCATCACATACACATACATACAGGGTACAACATGTAGTGAAATGTTTTATACGATGGTCCAGCATGAGGAAATAGGATGGGGGAAAGAAAAGGAGGCAGGTAAATAAGTATAAGGTATAAGAAAAACTATTAAAATAAAATAAAATAAATAAATAAAATAAAATAAAAGAAAAGAATATAAGGTAAGTTGAAGGGATGATGATAAATGTCATCAGTGCCTATGCTCCACAAGTCGACTGTGAGATGGAGGAGAAGGAAAGATTCTGGAGTGAATTAGATGAAGTGGTAGATGGTGTACCTAGAAATGAACGATTGGTGATTGGGGCAGACTTTAATGGACATGTAGGTGAAGGGAACAGAGGTGATGAGGAGGTTATGGGTAGGTATGGCTTTAAGGAATGTGGAAGGGCAGATGGTGGTATATTTTGCTAAAAGGATGGAAATGGCAGTGGTGAATACATATTTTAAGAAGAAGGAGGATCATAGGGTGACCTATAAGAGTGGAGGAAGGTGCACACAGGTGGATTATGTTCTATGTAAGAGATGCAACCTGAAGTAGATTGGAGACTGTAAGGTGTTGGCAGGGGACAGTGTAGCTAGACAGCATCAGATGGTGGTCTGTAGGATGGTTTTGGAGGCGAAGAAGAAGAGGAGAATAGTAAGGACTGAAAGAAGACTAAGATGGTGGAAACTGAAGGAGGAAGAGTGTAGTGTGAGGTTCAAGGAAGAGGTCAGACAGGGGCTCAGTGGTGGTGAAGAGGTGCTGGATGATTGGGAAACTACTGCAGGAGTGATGAGGGAGACAGCTAGAAAAGTACTTGGTGTAACATCTGGAAATAGAAAGTAAGACAAAGAGACATGGTGGTGGAAGGAGGAAGTGCAGAAGAGCATAAGGGGAAAGAGGTTAACAAAACAGAAGTGGGATCGACAGGGTGATGATAAAAATAGCCAGAAGTACAAGGAGATGCAGCAGCAGGTGAAGAGGGATGTGGAGAAAGCCAAGGAAAAGGCATATGAGGAGCTGTATGAGAGGTTGAACACTAAGGAAGAAGAAAAGGATTTGTACCGATTGGCCAGGAAGAGGGACCGAACTGGGAAAGATGTGTTGCAAGTTCGCGCAATAAAGGATGGAGATGGAAATATCTTGACTAGTGAGAAGTGTGTGTTGAGAAGGTGGAGGGAATATTTTGAGCAGCTGATGAATGAGGAAAATCAGAGAGAGAGAAGCTTGGATTATGTGGAGTTGGTGATGCAGGAAGTGGATAGGATTAGTAAGGAGGAAGTGAGAGCAGCGATTAAGAGTGGAAAGTCGGTTGGAGCAGATGACATACCGGTAGAAGCATGAAGATGTTTAGGAGAGATGGCAGTGGAGTTTTTAACCAGATTGTTTAACAAGATTCTGGAAGGTGAGAGGATGCCTGAGGAATGGTGAAGGAGTGTGCTGGTACCGATCTTTAAGCATAAGGGAGATGTGCAGACCTGCAGTAACTACAGGGGAATTAAGTTGACCAGTCACACCAAGAAGTTATGGGAAAGAGTAGTGAAAGCCAGGCTGAGAGAAGAGGTGACCATCTGTGAGCAACAGTATGGTTTTATGCCGAGGAAGAGCACCACAGATGCCTTATTTGCTTTGAGAATGATTTGCCCTGACCCCTTTCTTGTTTGCAGTGGTGATGGACAGGTTGACCGACAAGGTCAGACAGGAGTCTCCCTGGACTATAATGTTCGCGGATGATATTGTGATTTGTGGTGAGAGTAGTGAGCAGGTTGAGAAGAGCCTGGAGAGGTGGAGGTACACGCTGGAGAGAAGGGGAATGAGTCAGTAGGAGTAAGACAGAGTACATGTGACCCCTAATGAGAGCAGCCGAAAGAAGAAGAAGAAAAAGTAGACTGCTGGTCAGCCAGGCAGCACAGTTACTTGGGAGTTACCTGCCACTAGTGTTTAGTGGCCTTGGCTTGCAGACGCCTGACAGGATCCAGAGGTGGGAAGTAACGGAGTACAAATACTTCATTACTGTACTTAAGTAAATTTTTCTGGTATCAGTACTTTACTCCACTATTTATTTTTCAGACAACTTTTACTCGTTACTTTTACTCATTACATTTTTACACAAATATCTGTACTTTTTACATTTTCAAAACAGGCTCGTTACTTCAGTTTTAATCCATTGATTTGGTGAAATATCAAATTTCTCTTTTCACTGCGCGCTGATTTCAGCCGAACAACCGATTTCCTGTTACTGCGCGTCTTTTTCAATCCGCTGAAATACATTCATTAGGTAACAACATGGGCGTAAATCCCGGGGGGGACGGAGGGGACATGTCCCCCCCCCATCCGAGGGTTGTGCCCCCCCAAAATTATCTAAAAAATATCGCACTCTCTATTGTAAACAATATATCTATGTATACCTATATAATTGTGTAAGTAGAAAAAAAACAACGCAAAAATGCATTTAGAAACAGTTCCCTCCTCACAGTGGTTTGACCCACTGCCTGCTTTCCCAGTTCATCTCACCTACTCTACACACATGAGTCAGGTGTGTGTCTGCGGCTTAATTAATGTTCATCTCCATTAACTAGGGTATTTTATTCACTTTAAATAAAGCGATTCTCTTTAATGTAGTTGATGCAGACTCATTCATAAATTAATTGCGGCAAAAATGCTGATTACTGATGTAATTTTCCATGTATCTGCTCTATTAGCGATTAAAATATGATTTATCTAGTGAACGTTAGCTTGTTTACAATAGCTTGTAGCATAGTGCACTGACACTAACACGCCAAAGCCGTTTCCCATACAGTGTTTTATTTGGGACGACTTGGTATAATGTTAATTTAACATTAACACACAATTAGCATATTGTTTATCTGTGCATTTACTAAATGAGCACTGTGCTACGTCCGAACTGACCCCACTGTATTTTTATAATCAATTTCTATTCTGTTCTTAAGTGTCTAAATTAATTTTAAATAAAATGTTTAACTTTTTTTTAATTCCTTGTTTTGCTTTGTCATTGAACCTGAGAAAAACTTAAACTTAAAATAACCATAATGACGCAGTCTCCATGCTACAATAATAAAAGCAAAGTTTTTTTACTGTGGGGACACTGTGTCATTATAAGTACAATTTGACTATTATTTGTGTCCCCCTTCAAAAATTGCTCATGAGAAATTTTATATTTATTGTCCCCCCTACTGTTAAATGAAATTTACGCCTATCTATCTATCTATCTATCTATCTATCTATCTATCTATCTATCTATCTATCTATCTATCTATCTATCTATCTATCTATCTATCTATCTAATATTAATATGATGTGAGGTCCAGTTAACAGCTAAAACAGGTAGAAGTAATAACTACTTTTTACTTAAGTACATGTCAGAGCCAAGACTTCTTTACTTTCACTTAAGTAAAAAGGTATAATCAGTACTTCAACTTTTACCCGAGTATTTTAAAACATGAGTATCTGTACTTCTACTTAAGTAATGGATGTGTGTACTTTTGCCACCTCTAAAAGGATCACACACATTCAATGTCAGCTGATTATTCCAAGATGTGAATGCAATTTTAGACGAGGACTCTGGTCTGGAATACCAACATCCCAGACCTCAGAAGTGTACATGCCATCTACTTAATCTAGTCAATTACTACTGATGATGATGCCATAGGAGCAGAAGCTGCAAGTAATACATCCAAGAGAATTACAGTCTGCATTTGCAAAATCAAGTCAAGTCAAGAAGCTTTTTTTGTCATTTCAACCATATATAGCTGATGCAGTACACAGTGAAATCAGACAACATTCAATTACTACTGATGATGATGCCATAGGAGCAGAAGCTGCAAGTGATACATCTAAGAGAATTACAGTTTGCATTTGCAAAATCAAGTCAAGTCAAGAAGATTTTTTTGTCATTTCAACCATATATAGCTGATGCAGTACACAGTGAAATGAGACAACATTCCTCTAGAAGCCTGGTGCTACATAAAATATAACACAAAGCTAAGGACTAAAGTAAGTTTTCCTGTTTGCACCAGCTTGAAAACAATACACTTTATGTGGCAGGGACTCAGTCCTTAGCTGTGTTTTAGTACTTAGCTCAAAAAAGTGTTTTTACTGTTATGTAGCTTTATGTTCTTTTATGTTACAACAACTTTGTGTTTTGTTTTATAAATTGCAGCGTCCAGAACGTGAAAACAAAGACACAACATTCTCTAAACTCTTGCTGGGTGAGCCGCTGGAGTTGGATGTAGTCCAATTTATTTTCCAGGGAGCAGACATTTGTAAGTAGAACAAACAGGAGAGCCGGCAGGCTAAAGTTAGCCTTTAGCCTAGCATGGACACCTGCCCGCTTGCCATGCTTCCACTTCCTCAAGCACCGATTCGGATATCGCCTCTCTTGGCCACAGGCATCAGGCGACACCGAGGACTGGGTGAGCACCTGGGACTGGACAAACACCATTTCTTTGTAGTCGAGGTCGTGAAGGTTGGTTGTTGCATGATTTCTGTACTGTAACATCATCTGGTGGTTATATACATGAACACAGCTGTCTCTGGTGTCCATGTACTTGGAAAAGGTGGGCTAAAGGCGCGTGAGCACCATTTTGGACCCGAGGGGACCGCTGTGTGCTACTTCCATGCTGTCATCTTGGATCAGTTATAAAGTGGATGCTGAATTTAACAGCCTTCTTAAAGCAAAACAAGGTTTCCCATACCAGGAGTCAAACCCAGGCCACCTGGGTGAAAACCAGGAATTCTAACCACTCGACCATATAGGAAACTCACTGCAAAATGCACTGCACTGTAGAGTAAAACAACAGGTCAGCCTTGACTTTTTAAACTGTGGAATATAGGTGTAAAATGGATTCCTGTGACCCAGCTAGAACCACTGGACCTCACTGTACCTTGCTATAGAAAGAGTGTGCACATCCATAGGGAACAAAGAGAACAAGCAATCCAAAATGTATGCACAGCATTAAAATTTAAAAGGCAAGTTGCAAGACAGTTAATCTATATTTAGGGCCTGAGCACCGAGGGGCAGGCCAGAATGGTCTGCACCAAAAAGTGCAAAGCCCTATTGTTTTTGCTCGGATTTATTATTTGTCCCTTTTTTTTTTTTCAACACATTGGCCAATTGGGGTCCCTTACACGTCAGAGTCATGCGCCACTAGGCTCGGGCAAAGCCTGGAATACGGGCGTGGCAGGGGGTCTCTGTAGCGCCCCCTGTAATGCAAAAACAAACATTGGTGCACAGATCGGGCAATTATGTACGCACATGTACTAGAGTTGGTACACATATAGATCTCATCGACCCGAACAACTTTCACAATCAAACCTATTAGCTCCACCCAACAGGAAGTCGGCCATTTTGGATGGTTTCAAAAGTGCATGTGGTGACGTGGGGTGTATGTTCAGCCAAAGATTCTGATCGCATCGATTTGACCATTGTGAGTCCCGGGTATAGCGCCACCAACAGGCCCCAGGAAGTGTGTCAGTCACAAAGGTGGATTTTTTGACAGCTGCATGCGGTAAAATTTTACATACTCCTCCTAGGGGATTCATGCAATTGAGACCAGACCAACAAGAAGCATAGATATTGGAGATGCTAAATTGCGAACGGATTTTTGATATCTTAAACACTGTTGCCATGGCATCGTGTCAAAGTTTACTTTTATTTCAGGCATATTTAAGGCTTTTGCCGTGCTTAGATTACCTTGAAATTTGACACATACATCAGATTTGTCGGCTGTTAAGTGTGGACAAAAAGGTCAGCTAAAGGTGTGTCTCTTAAGTAGCTCACTAGCGCCCCCGTTTGTCTAAAATGTGGGGTTTCTTTTACCTACAGTCCCCAAATGGTTCAGTACGAACATAAAATAGTCCACTAATATTTACCCACTTGATGCACTTGCCCACCGTGCATTGTTTTCTGGGAGGCACCGTATAGTGATAAAAAACCGTGCGAGGGCCAGCCATTGTTGCCCATATTATTATTATTATTATTATTATTATTATTATTATTATTATTATTATTATTATTATTATTGATAACATACTGTGTTATATGTTGCAAGCTAAATCCAGATGAAATGGGGTTTTTGAGTGCCCCTTAAGGCCCTGGAAGAAGGAATACACTCACCAATCATAATGTTATAATGTCATATAATGCCTGGTTGGTGTATATAACACTGTGAGAGGTAATAAAAGAAAATATTTTTTAATATTAACTGGTCAATTAATATATGTTGTTTAAGGTTTTAATTGGTTAGTGTGTTGTAAAAAGACTCAGTTTTCAGATTTTTGTCAAAAAGGTTAGACATATTGTAAAAAAAATAAAATAATAAAAATAAAAATGTCAAAACCAAAACAAGTATGGTTTGTTAGAAAGGTTGACAGGAGAATGCCTCGTCTCTCTAAAAAGAATACAGCAACACAGCTAAGGTTTGAAAAGTTTATTTGTGTCTGAACAAATTACAATATTTCTGGAACAATGTTCTTAAGACAGTTCCAGGCAAAAACAACCCTGTACCAACTGTCACACAGGGGTGGAGGGGTGATGATTTGGGCTTGTATTGTACACAGGACCATTGCAAATTGGATGAGTTGGACATGGACTCCACTACATATCAAAATATTCTTGAGTCAAATATAAAGCCATCTGTCTGATAAGGCAGATATCTGACAGATAAGGCTTGGCTAAGATTTTGGTCAATAAACAGAACATTTATACAAAGCCAAGACTGCTACAGCCAAATGGCAGAAAAAGAACACAATCAAGGTGACGTAGCTTCCTGTGTTTGACTTGTTTGCCGCAAGTTCCGTGTTTGTATTTCTGTTGGTGTTTTCAAACAAACTTTATAGAAATTGTAGATTTATAAATTTATAGAAATCATGTCTATTTCTCGTGTAGTAAATCCAAGAAATAAATACACTAGATCCAGAAATAATCTTATTGCAGTTAAAACTGAAAAATGGCAGATAAGCAGGCACAAAAAAGTTTTAAAGTTTGGTCTTTTAAATATTAGATCACTTGCACCCAAAGCACTCATTGTAAATGAGATGATCGCAGATAATAATCTCGATGCACTTTGTCTCACTGAGACCTGGATTAAACCAAATGAGTATATGGGTCTAAATGGGTCTACATCATCAGGATATGCTCATAAGCATGAGCCCCATCAGACTGGTTGTGGGGGTGGTGTAGCTACCATTTATAGTGCCCTTCCAAATATTAGTCAGAGATTAGGATTCAGGTTTAAATCATTTGAAGTGCTCGTTCTTAAAGTTGTACTTTCAGAAATTCATAGGAAACCTTTATTATCTCTCGCTCTGGCCACCGTTTACAGACCTCCAGGGCCCTACGCTTCAAGAGTTTGCTCGTTTTCTTTCAGACCTCTTGATAAATTTGATAAAGTGCTGTTTGTAAGAGATTTTAATATTCATGTAGATCAGGGGTCTCCAAACTACGGCCCGCGGGCTGCATGCAGCCCTCTCAACCGGCCCGAGGAGACCTGCCAAGATCAGCTGCCGCTTACATTCAGTGGAAGCACGATTTAATATAAAGAGTTTTATTGGTTCACCTGAACCTGTTCGGCAATTTAATTGGTCTGATCATCATTTCACAAGAATAAAATACGTGAAGAACAATTAGAGAACAAACTTGTCTGATGATAATCTCAGGTCACTGTTGATGTTAGGGACATCAAAACTAAAGCCAGAAATGTCTTCTATACTGGCATACAGGAAAGAATTTCACCATTCCCACTAATACAGGTGTTCATGTGTAGTGTATCAATGTGTTATTAAATAATAACTAAATAAAATAATATTACATAAATAATTAAAAACAACATCCATGTTTTGATTCTTTTTTTATTTGGACCTCGAGTGTGTAGTCGGCCCCCGAACTGCTGTTTGATAATTGATGCAGCCCTCGGGCTAAAAAGTTTGGAGACCCCTGATGTAGATGATACAAACGATGCCCTAGGAATATTATTCGTGGGCTTATTAAACTCTTTTGGGGTTAAACAAAACATCACCAGACCAACTCATCGTTTTAACCAAACACTAGACTTAATAATATTACACGGAGCAGACGTCACTGATATAGATATTCACAGGCCATTACCTCATATTGTACACACTACCGGTAGAGCAAATTAGCTGTGTTTCACCACGTTATTCACTTGGTAGGACTATTGTTCCGACCACTATGGACAGATTCCCATAAACCCATAAATTAGACATTGTTGCCCCCATCTGGTTAAAAAAAGGTTAGAGAAAAAACACCCCTACCTTGGTATAATAGTCATACGCATGCCCTCAAGAGAACAGTCCGTAATCTGGAGAGAAAATGGAGGAAAACTCCAGTATGCTCAGCTACAGACAGGCGCTAAAAGCTGCTAGAGCAGAACAAATGAGCAAACTCATAGAAAACAGCCAAAACTATCCCAGGTTCCTTTTCAGTACAGTAGCTAAATTAACAACAAATAGAGTATCTGAAAAATATATTCCATCCTAGTTTAGTAGTGAGGACTTTATGAATTTCTGAAAAAAACTGATAGTATTAGAAAAACAATTGTGGTGGTCCAACCTTTGACAGCATCTCCTGACCCAATCTCACCTAAAACTCCACAACTACACTGTTTTACATGTGTAGGACAGAAAGAGCTGCATGATGTTATTGAAAACTTTCGTTCGGCTTCTCCCGTTAGGGGTCGCCACAGCAGACCATCCGCATGTTTGATTTGGCACATGTTTTTACACTGGATGCCCTTCCTAACCCTATTTAGTCTTCCTGACAATGTTCGGGGCTCAGACACACTCTCCCAGTTTAAGTGCAGATTAAAAACTTATCTTTTTAGCAAAGCCTACACATAACAAACATCACATCATATCCTTGTGCTCCAGAACATCTGATCACATGCACATTATTAACTTGTGCTGTTAATATCATAAACAGCAGCTACGCTAATTTCTCTCCACTGCTTCTCTTTCTCTACCTATCCCGAGGCATCCTGATGTTGCTCTAGCCCCAGTCACGTCCCACCTTATGAAGATTGTGGACCTTTAAAGAAGCATATGCCGACCCCATAAACATGCCGAACCATCTAAAGACGTACCAGTGCCAATTGGATCCCACTTCATGTGTAGTTTTGACATTGGACGGAGGTGTTGAAGCTGGTGTTGGATCTGTGATGATCGGAAATGTTGAGCTATTTTATGGCCAAGTCTATTTGTTTATTAACAAATTTTTATAATATTCAAATAATGTGCACATACAGTATTAGTACTCAGAATGTATTTTATTTAAGTTTATTACAAAAAACTTACATAATTATGCAAAATCATTAAAAGTATCAGTTTGTGTCAAATCTCTTATAGATAATAGCAGCACACATTCATGTGCAATTAAATTAGTGAAGAGATTTATATAAAGCAACATACTGTCACACGTGGACACGTGCCGCTTTATTCGTCTGAATACACAAGGCAGACGCTTGAGGGTAAGCACGAACTGGAGAGCGGGTATAATCCGTAATGCATGTATAATCCGTAATGCGTGTAGTCCAGGGATGATCGCCAGTGTGGACCATAGGCTGGACGGTGAGCGAGTGGAAATAGAGGCCTTATGAAGGGGAGAGTAGATTGGAGACAGGTAAAGGTGATTAGTAGGAGGGCGAGGCTGTGCAAATGTGCTAAGTGTTGTAGGGAGGCGTGAATGATGGTTGCCTGAAATTACCCCCTCCTCCAGGGGCGGCTCTCGACACCCTAACGCGGCGCCTCGGACGCCCGCGGCCTCGGGGTGTGGGGCAGCTAGGGTGGCTGGCATGAAACTCCAGGTTGGCTTGTTCCATCGTGAGGAGATCCGATTCCTAGTCCTCGAGAACTCCACGGCAAGCGACATCCTGGGACACCCCTGGCTGGCACTACATCGCTCCACTCCCTTACCTGCTCCCCCAGGTCCCAGCTGCCCTAGAGGATCTACAAGGAGCACAGATCTTCACGAAACTAGACCTCCGCAGTGCATACAACCTGGTGCGGTTCCACAAGGGGGATGAGTGGAGGACAGCCTTAATTACCCCCTTTGGTCACTACGAGTACCGCGTCATGCCGTGTGGTCTTTTCATTCACACTCGCGATGTAAGGGTGTATGTAGAGGAATGCCTCTGGTCCATACACCTTCCAGTCCACAAGGTATTCCAGGGCAGGGCCCCTACATCGCGAGTCCAGAATCTCTGAGTAGACCGACGGCTGGTCCAGCATCTTCAGGGGAGGAGGATCTATAGTGACCCCCTGGTGTTCCGTGGAGGGGGCGTGAACCTAGCACGCACTGGAACGGGGTTAGGCCGGTGGCATCCTGGCGCAGGGAGTTCGGTGCATATTCGGCCGAGGGGAAGAAGCGGTTCCAGGTGGTTTGATCCTGATTACAGCTCCTGTATATTCCGCTCCGCCTGACGGTTGGTCTGTTGGTGATATCACGACGACAGGTTTACAGTGACCCCTAGGTGTCGGAAGAACGCCTTTCACACGTAGGACGTGAACTGAGGTCTCCGGTCAGACATGATCTCCTCTGGCAGGCCAAAGTTCCGGAAGACGTGATGGAAAAAAATCTCTGCGGTCTCAACGGCTGTGGACAGGCCGTGGAGGGGAAACCAGCTTGCAGGCCTTGGAGAGTAAACTACCACTAGGACGCAGGTGTTGGCGTCCGAGTTGGGCAGATCCATGATGAAATCTACCCCTAGATGTGACCACGGCCACTGCAGAATAGGCAGTGTCGTGGGGTCTTGGATATTGCACAGACAGGGCAGCCCTGGACGTAGCGTGCTACACCCCTGCTCATCCCCTGGCCACCAGTACCAAGCTTGGGCCAGAAGAAGAGTCTTCGGTCATGAAGGTTTAAAACATCACGGGGGAAATGAAAAGACCATATGGCATGACGCGGTACTTGTAGTGACCAAAGGGGGTAATAAAGGCTGTCTTCCACTCATTCCTCTTGCGGATACGCACCAGGTTGTATGCACTGCGGAGGTCTAGTTTCGTGAAGATCCGTGCTCCTTGTAGATCCTCTAGGGTGGCTGGGACCTGGGGGATCAGGTAAGGGAGTGGAGCGATGTAGTGCCAGCCAGGAGTGACTTGTATTGTGTCAGGTTCCGGAGTAGAAGAGATGGTGTGTGAGGGGGCAGGTTCCGTCTCGGGGAAGTGATAAGCTGCCAGCCGTGGGGAAATGCGGATAGACCGCTGAATGAAAACCTCTAGCCCCAGTGTACCATTGTAGATGGCCATAGCCAGCTTAATGTCCTCATTGGCGGGATGCCCCGAGGAGAGCGGTCTCGTTTCAATCACTGCTGGCTGCCAGGGTGCAGAGCGGAGGCTGTACTCGGCGAGCTAGGAGGACCCTTGAGTGTAGGGAGCTGATCTGCTATAGTGAGGGCCCCAGTGGCGGTGCAGAACACCTCCGGGAAGTGGCTGGTGAATAGCGCGTATAATGTGGTTATGGCGCCGTTGGCCCTCTATATAGCCCTCACCCAGGACAGTGCCCTCCTGGTCAGTCACGAGATGAGGAACGCTATCTGGGATTGGGAAGCCATTGCACTCGGCCGAGTCTCTGGAATACGAACCCGGAAGAGCCATCGGAAGCGAAGGCCTCCTGGAGAGTGGCAGTGAGTTCCTTGATGGCATCCAAGGTGAAACCTGGTAAACGGGTTGATCTTCTGTAACGCGTGGATCAAGAGTCGAAAACCAGAGTATGGTTAAATTATTTATTCATCTGAATACACAAGGCTTGAGAGTAAGCACGAACCAGAGAGCAGATATAATCTGTAATGTGGGTATAATCCGTAATGCCAGTCCAGTGATGATCGCCAGTGTGAACCATTGTTTGGATGGTAAACAAGTGGAAATAGGGGCCTTATGAAGGAGAAAGTAGATTGGAGACAGGTGAAGGTGATTAGTAGGAGGGCGAGGCTGTGCGAGTGTGTTGAGTGTAGGAGGGAGCCGTGGCTGGTGGTTCTCTGACACATACAGCATAACATCAACATTTCTCTGTCCATTCTTGATTTATTTACAGGCTATACTCTTCCTACACAATGGTAAGCCACAAAAAACAACAGGAATTTGAGTGTTAGGTCTGCTTTTTTCTTGATTTTACGGTATGGAACAGGGTTGAAAGTAAGAAAGTCTTCTGTTTTTGTTTTTACAGTTTGCTTCTGTAAAATAAACTTACAGTATATTACTGTTAAAATACATTCATACAGTTTTTTTATTTTTTTTTATTTTACATATTTAAACCCTTAAATCCTACAGCAAAATACTCAGTTTTAAAATAGCACTTATGTGTGTCCACACAACAGCGTGTTGATGTAACACTGAAGCAGTGATGAAGTTTATAAGATAATGAAGTGACTAATTATTAAATGAGAATTTAATTTTGCTGAAAACATGTGAACCAGCAGGATCCCTGAGAATCAAGCGCAAATAAACACTTATAGCCAAAGCCAAAGATGAAATGAACTGAAAAAATTTAATCTCTCAATATATCAGCAGAGGTTGGTTAAACAACCCCTAAAACAGCCTTACCAGCTTCATTTATTAAAAGCTCTAATTGAGATTATAGGTGTTTAGGTGTACCTTCATTTAAAGTCACCATAATGGAGTTTAGTGTTTGCTTTAGTGTTGCTCTTAAATCTTGACCTTGAAAAAAAAAAAAAAAAAAAAACTTATTAGATTATATCACCATGAAACAGTCTAGTAAAAGTTTTATTTGTGCTACAATGCATACTGGGAGTTTTGTACTATTCTGTCACCCAGCATGCATTGCAGTATGGAAGTTTTTAATAATCACCATTCTGAGGTTCCATAAATGTTTTCAAAATCCTAAATAGTTTGTCAAGCTACCGTAAAGTCATACAACTATCATAAAGAATAGGAAATTACTTAGAAACCACCAAAACAAAAATAAGTTGATTAGGTGATGATTATATCACAACTAATAATGAACCAAAACCACCAAAATTAAATTTCTCTTGACTTTTCTTGTCATAACAAATGTGCTTTACAAATGTTAAAGAGTCAAGAGCCCAACTAAAGCAACCACTGATCTCAAAAATTATAAGATAAGATTGTTATTGTTATTGTTACAGCAGCAAAGAAAAAAATAAATAAATGCAAATATATAAATAATAAACACATACTATAGCAGGGGTCATCAACGTGGTGCCCGCGGGCACCAGGTCGCCTGCAAGGACCACATGAGTCGCCCGCGAGCCTTTTATGAAAATAGCTGTTTCCTACCTTGTTAAATCATTGTTGATAATTATTTATTATTATGAAATTATTATTATGAGAAATCATTAACATTATCAGTGTCTTCACATAGATCAGGGGTGTCAAACTCAGTGTCGAATCCGGCCCGCGAGATGATTTTATATAGATTTATCATTATTGTTATTAATGTCCCGGCGATATGAAGCGCTGATAACACAAACTACAGATCCCATAATGCAGCACTTCAGCTGCCTTACCGAACGCTAGACTACCTGGGAACATTCCAGCGTCAATCAAGTCGAGCTTCTGTTGATGTATTTAACCCTATTTTACAGTTATTGTGAAACAGCGCCTCACAGTGGTGAAGAGAAAAGTGGATTCTGAGTAGATGTTTACTGACACTGCCGGTAAACACGTGTGTCTTATTAGTGGAGCGAATGTGGCTGTAATTAAGGAATTGAATCTAAGACGAAACTACGAGACAAAACATCAGGAGAAGCTGGAGAACAGAAGATACAGAAAGTAGAAGAGTTAAAGAAGAATCTGACATTTCAGCAGACGTTTTTCACCAGAGCAAAATCGCAAAGTGAAGCTGGTGTGAAAACAGAGGAGAAATCAGAGGCACATCAGCCGGTTATTTACTGAGGGAGAGTTTCTGAAGAGCTGCATGATGAAGCTGTGAGATGTCTTGTGTTTCACAGGAGATATTTTTATGAAGAGCAAAATATTTAAAGTTATTTAAAGTTTAAGATAATTTTTTTATAAAATGGCATAAGAGCAAAGAAATCTGATTGTTTTGATTTGTTGTTATTTTAACGTTTACTTAAAAGCACAATTTTTATTGATTTGTTCAGGGTTTTTTTGCAGCATGTTCATAGTTCTAACTTGTATCATTTTGACAGGAGATATTTTTATGGAGAACAAAGTATTTTAAGGTATTCAAAGTTTAAATTTATTTATTCTGGAATAATATTCCTGTTTGTTTTTATTCATATTTATGTTCAAAAAACATTGTTTTAGTGTGTTCAATAAATGTTTATCCTGTTTGGATCCTGCACAGGTCTTAAAGAGCCTGGAGCTGATGCCGTCTGGGCCCACAGCCTTCCTCGCTTTGATCTTCCTGAGCTCCATTCTCACCTGGGCTTCTGTGAGGGGCATGTGTATTGGTTGGCGTGTTGACTGAAGGAAATCAGCAGGGGGGGAAGTTAGGTGTGTTGTGTGTTGACTGTGAGCTGATAGCAGTGCAGAGAGAGGTGGGGCTGAAGCTGCTTGCTGTGGAAGCAGAGAAGGGGGATTGAAGCAGGGGGGACTGAATGGGGGCAGGGGAGGGTAGCTGATTAAATCTGTTAAAGAATAGATTAAGATTATTCACCCACTTCTGGTCACCCTCAGCCTGAGAGCTGGACTCCTTATGACCAGTGATGGTTTTGAGCCCCTTCCACACCCTGCTGACGTTGTTCTGCTGCAGCTGATCCTCCATCTTCCTCCTGTAGCATTTTCCTTTCCTGATCTTTTTTCTCTGTTCTCTCTGGACAGTTTTCAGCTCTTCTTTGTTTCCTGATTTAAAAACCCTCTTCTTCTCTCTAACACACACTTCTCACTGGTCTCATCAGACCATGTCCTCACTGTGCGGGAGGCAGCTGGTTGCCTGCATACAAGGGGTTTGTACACAGGTACACTGTAAAAAATTATTTAGAGTTTTAGTCAAGTGAACAAGTAAAATCATGTCCTGTCAACTTGCAGTGCCTCACTACACAATTGGATGAGTTCTAACAACCTCGACTTGATGGGAAATGGAAAACTTTAAATAACTCGTTCATATAACAACACATTTTTCTGTGTAATGCGCATGTGCCAGAAACTCTACGTCATTATAACGTACTATTTTAACGAAGTTGAGACAGACGCGCCATCTGCCATTTTCTGCAGTTGCTGATTATGCCAGAAAAGATGAAGGAGCCCGCGATTACAGATGGACTTTATTCACTGCAAATAATGAAATGAGTAAGTATACTTTCTTTAATGTTAATTTAGACTTGTTTCGTTAGCGCTCACCGTCCGCGTTTTGATTTTATTCAATCATATGTTGCGAACTTCATTAATACTGAATACAGTTCACTGAATTGAGACCTGCTGTGCTGAGCATGTTCTAGTTTAAACTTTATTAGCTTAATCCTCGTCTCTGTAAAAAGGTAATGGAGACTAGTTCAATTTATAAGACTATAAGAAAAAAATCTGTTTGCTCATCAGAACACTATGGGTGCTTTTCCAAGATAACGATGATATTATTATTGAACTGAAGTTATGATTACAAATTAGTTTCTTTAAATGTCTTTAATTGTATTTTCATGGGACGATAGAAACAACTTCGTTACTTGAGGTGGTAAAAAAGAACTGGTGAAGCGTTTTTTTTTTTTTTTTATCGGTTCATTGAAACGAACTGTCCGAAAGAACCAGTTCACGGAAAATTACTAATTGTGTAACAGTGATGACTCTGGACGTGATGATTCGTTTGCGAACCGGCCATTAGTAAAATGTTGCTTGCTAGACAGTGAGCTGCTGTCGAGACGTGAGCAGAAAGAGAAGTCGTCTTAGATTATGGTAAGTTAATGTTGATAAACAGATAAAACAATACATATAAGTGATTTTTTACCGTGTTCTTTAATGTTTAATGAGAAATATGTATTTTTATTTATACATAGTTGCAACATTTAGTTCTCATTTGTTTTTATATTATAAAAATGCTGGATTGACTTATGTTTCTTAAACGATCAGTCGTTAATTTTTAAAAATTTGAATAAAAAAATTAACGACTGATCGTTTAAGAAACATACATACACCTGTGTGCCATGTCAGATCCTAAGCTGAACCAGCTCTTGTACGAGATCAACAGTCTTGTCAACCAGGCAGAAAACAAACAGGTAAGACCTTCTTTTCATTCATGTTAATTAAGATCTAGATTTTATCTCTAGATCTATTTTTACCTTTTGGAATGATATATAAACATGTCACTAAGTCATGGGTCTGAATTAGAAAATATGTTAATATGCGTATAATTCTACATACTTACTATACATACTATAAGGAAAAGCAATGCTAAAACTTTGTGTCATTATGTTTTAAATATATATACAGTACAGACCAAAAGTTTGGACATACCTTCTCATTCAAAGAGTTTTCTTTATTTTCATGACTCTTTTATTACTTTTTTTTTAATTTTCACTGAGAGTGGCTGGGGATGGTTCCCTGACCAGGGATTGAACCCGGGTCTGCGTCTTAACCACTAGACCACCAGGGGACCTTTTATTGACATTGTAAATGCGATGAAATTTTCCACTTTCCATGAAATTGCCATATATTATTGTCTCTGTACAGTATATTGAATGAGTGCTGTATGTGGCTTTATTGTCATTTGTTGTTTGTGTTTGAAGGTCACAAAAGCCCTGCCAAGACAGTTGCAGAGCCTGGAGATCATGAAAACTGAAATGGCACAGTTGCAGAGCCTGGAGATCATGAAAACTGAAATGGCAGTCACAGATGATCAACTGGAGGGCTGGATCACTGATGTGAATGAGTGGGCAGAATGTATAATAGTCAGCTTGATATACTGCTTCCACACTTTGAATTTCTCATCAAGCTTTTGTTTGTTGCAAATACACATAGCCTTGAACTTGTAGGGTACAAAGCCTTATACAGTAGGGTAGCCACTAAGTTGCAGAAAATAATGTTTAGGCTCACTGGCCCATACGCCTGAAATTAAGAAGCACATTTCCTACTTCTCTTCTTATCAGGGACAACATCCTCAACTGATTCTGATGTTGCTGCTGTGGCCAGATGAATTGAGGAGCTGGTCACCAGTATTAAAAGGAGATCACAACGTCTGGGAACCAATGCAGAAAACCTGGACTTGGACACCGTTCTTTCCAATGACATCATTTGGCATGGCATGGCAGCTTCCACACAATGGTATGTACATAAGTCCATTGACGATGTGAAATAAGTCTCATAGTAGCACACAATCTTTCATTGATGTTCGACCAGATAATGTAAGAAAACATAGTATTTAAAGGTTTTCTTACATTATCTGGAATATCAAGAAATCTTTAAATAAGCTGATTTTATTTATTACAGACTCTGTAGGTCTAAGGACAAAAAGGAAGGCATTTGACATGATAATGGCAGTAAGGAGGCTTGAGGAGGAGAAGAAAATTCTCATTACTGAGATGGAAAAACATTAGACATCTCTTTGCACCCGTGCAGACACCCTGAAAGAGATGTCATCCCAGCTTTGCAAGTAGCACATCAAGTATGTTACACTTGGCATGCATTATACTTACCAGTATGTTTCTAAAAGTCTGTAATAAAGTTGTTTCAGGAGAACACAGAGTGATAATTCTCCACTGATCATCGATGGATCCTCAGTGGAGATCGTCAAGAGCACCAAATTCCTTGGTGTTCATCTGGAGGACAACCTCACCTGGTCACTTAACACCAGCTCCATCACCAAGAAAGCCCAGCAGTGTCTCTACTTCCTGAGAAGGCTGAGGAAAGCTCATCTTCCTCCCCCCATCCTGACCATGTTCTACAGAGGGACCATCGAGAGCATCTTGAGCATCTCCTGCAAGCCATCAGGCTCCTCAACAAACATCTGAACTGAACTCTCTCTCACTCACACACACACACACACACACACACACACACACACACACACACACACACACTTACACACAACTGTGTGACTGATCTGAACAACCGGACTCAACACACATCATACACTTCGCACATTCAGGTTTCAACACCATTCACATTTTTCATTATCGCAAAATGTTTACATCTAAAATAAGTTTATGTAAATGTGTATTATTAAATAATTCACCAATCATTAAAAAACATTTTTGGATTATCTTGATTGCTGTGTGCTGTGAATAAAACATTCCAATTAAACACATTTGACCTTCTGTGGCAGCATGATCTTCTGAGAAATACTGTTTTGGGTATGCACGTACCTTAACTCATTCATAACGCAATAAAACATTATATATACATACTAAATATATATACATACATATTATATATTACATAGGTCCCTTACGAGGGAAATATCAAGGTCCATGACGTCGGAGTGACGTGGGGCCGCCTTCCCGTGGGCTCACCACCTGCAGGAGGGACCATAAGGGACGGTGCTGTGAGGATTGGGCAGCAGTCGAAGGCGGGGGCCTGCTTAGACTGCTGCCCCCGGGACCCGAATTGCGGATAAGCGGGAGAAAATGAATGAAAGGATGAATGAATATTTAATATAATATAATATAATTAATATATTATTATAAATAATAATTAATAAATAATAATTAATAAATTATATATAATAAATTATATATATATATATATATATATATATATATATATATATATATATGTATATATGTATATATATATATATAAAATATTTTGAGTTTACTTTATACACTGATATCTATTATCCTGAAATAATCCAGTTTAATTTCACCATCTGTGGCAAGTCTGAGGCAGCAGAGATCCTTGTAAATGAACAGTTTTGGTACTCAATGGCTATGAAATCTGTAATTACTCAAAACCCACTAAAATATTCATATTTTGAGTTATCTTGATTCACTGATGATTGTAAAAAATACCCAGTTTCACTTGATTGATTTTTCTGTTTGGACATTGTCATTTTATATACAAATTCAAAACCCACTACACATCCATATTTGCATTGACTTCATATGTTGATGTGTATTGTTCTGAAATACATAATTTCACTTGCTATGGCAAGTGTAAGGCCACAAAGATGCAAGGAAATACACAGATTTGGCACCCAACGGGTGACTTTTGACAAAAAAACCAAGCACTTCACTGTCGGAAGCTTTCGTTCTAATCTGCGCTGACCTCCGAACAGCACAAGCACCCTCAGTGGGAAACGCTGCGTAAAGGTTTACTGACCTGGTCAGGTTTAACACTGCTTCAGAACTTAGAGATGGTATGCTGCGCACCCCCCGAAGAAATCAATGCATCACCCTGCCTGAGTTTTTTTACACTTCATTCCCTGCAGAAACTCTTGTTCTGTAGAGGATTTCTGAAATGTGACAGGGAAAAAAACTAAAATTGTGCACTAGAGCTCATGTGCTCGCTCTCTCTCTCTCTCTCTCTCTCTCTCTCTCTCTCTCTCTCTCTCTCTCTCTCTCTCTCTCTTTTACACACACACACACACACACCTAATATGAAGACACACCCACCGACACTCATCAGAGACAATAAGGAAATGCTCAAAGCCCCAAAAATTCATCCGAAAAGGTCCCACCCCAAAAAAATTCCCAAAGTCACAAGAGCTCAAGAGCATGAAGTTGACTTCATGCATAAAAGTGTGATTTGCAGAATACACTTCACTTTCACTGACCCCACATGCTGTGTCAAGTCTGAGACCAAAGACGTCCTTGGAATGTACCACTGAAAGAAGCAAAGATGCTGTAGAACAGTAGTTTTCAATCCTGGTCCTGGAGACCTACTTTGCACATTTTGTGTGTCTCCTTTATTTAACACACCTGATTCAGATCATCAGCTCGTTAGGAGAGAGATCCATGAACTGAACTGAGTGTGTCAGATAAGGGAGACATACAAAATGTGCAGAGCAGTGGGTCTTCAACCCTGCTCGTGGGGACCCATTTTCCTGCAGGGTTTTGCTCCAACCCTAATCAAACACACCTGAACCAGCTAATCAAGGTCTTCAGGGTCACTTGAAAAGTCAGGTGTGCTGAAGCAGGTTGGAAAGGAACTTTGCAGGACAGTGGGTCCCCAGGAGCAGGGTTGAAGACCTATGCGTGTAGAATGCTCAGCCAGATAATTGATAAAATGTCAGCATGTGGCACAGATTTTGATACAGGAGATGGTAACAAAGTTGTCTGTCAAATTTGAGACCTCCAGCTGCTTGTGTGTTGCCAGGAGGCTGAGCCAAAGTAGGGATGTGCATATTCATAACAAAGTCTGATGCGATACGCATCTCACTGCATAGCCTACGATGGGATACATTAAAGATACATATGAACAGCTACCGATGCGATACGATTCACCCCTTCAGGATGCAGTGCAGTCTGATGCAATGAAAAAATATGATGCTATGCAATTTAATATGGTACACTCTTAAAACAGTTGTGTTAAACAACACATTTTGTGTCTAGTTAAGCACAACAATTTTAATGTGTTGTCCCTAACTAGACAAATCTGTGTTATTACCACATTATTTTGTGGTGTTTAAACATATCTTGTGTTGTCATTTTATTTATTTTAACACAAAATCAACACACAATGACATATACTGTGTTAAAATCACACATAGTATGTTAAATTAAATAACACAAAATTATAAGTAAAAATTAACACATCCTTTCTTAGAGTGTACAGTTTCCACACATTGGATTTGTACATGTGCGTCTGAACCATTATAAGACCACTTTAAGATTAATGATAGTGGATTTTGGACCCACTTACTTTTTCTCTAACTTGTTAGAGCGCTGTCAGTCAAATCCATTCCATTACTAGATAGAAATGCCCTAATAAATTAAACTCCGTTCAGCATTTTAGCTAGAGCCTTGACTTTCCTGCTGCTGCTTCCTCAAATCCATTCCACATCACTCATTTAGAGTCCATATAATAAATAAACTCCATTTCGCGTTTTTATGCTTTATCTGACTTTCAAATCATGACACGCTTCGTTTTCTGTGGGGTTGCAGGACGTAGCATCAGTTTAGAGAGGAGAAAGCAATCTTAAAATATTGGTCACTTTCTAAATA
Organism: Silurus aristotelis; assembly: GCF_946808225.1. NCBI lineage: Eukaryota > Metazoa > Chordata > Actinopteri > Siluriformes > Siluridae > Silurus > Silurus aristotelis. The sequence continues at coordinate 10,887,399 of NC_139591.1, forward strand.
ATAATCTACTAATAATTATACATACATAAATCAGTTTTTACCGATGCAGTGGGTAAAAAACGATGCATTTGCATCGCGAATCACAGAGTTAGACAACAGAGAGAATAGCCTTTTTTTTTTCAAGAAGTAATAAACAGTGCTTTATTAGAACCATAATCAGAAATACAATATTTTTTTTTTCAAAATTTACTGGACAATTTAGTGAACTGGCTGGCTGGCTCCCATGTGTCCTCCCAGGCTTTGCCACTGTAATTAAGTATAGCACATCTTACATTAGATCAGGAGAATAAGTCTATTTGTGTACACAATGTCTATAGCATTCACAGCTTATACTGTACATTTTCACAATGTCTTTCCAATTTTCTATTTATTGTTAATTTCCTTTTAAATATCACAAAGCACATTGCTACCCAAGTAGTAGGGCTGTGCGATTTCAGTAAAAACATTGATTTGCGATTTTATTAACATATTTGCGATGTAATGCGCAAGTCAAGCTTCAGCTCAAAAACTTTCCAAAAGTGTGCAGCACACTATGTTTATTGAAAAAACAATTAAAAACATCCCAAAAATTATAATGGTTTGCATTTAAACCAATTAAAATTTCCTTTTATATTTTTCACATTGTGTCTACATTGCAGCCTTGGTGATTAGCAAATTGCAACATACCAAATTGCGATTTCGATGCAACCTCGATTAATTGCACAGCCCTACCAAGTAGGCATCATGCTGTTTTTACATTGTGTTACTGTTTAGGGGACAAGCTTTACCAAAGTAAGCTCTCAACTAAGACTGCCTGAAGTCAGTTTGCAGCCAATGTGTACATACTACTCTATCATCCTAGAACAACACTATACCAAAAATGCCAAAGGGCTGATGAGAAACATAGTCAAGCGTGAATGGATATGTACTGTGTGTCAATACTTACCACTGAGAACAAGGCAACCAGCGCACCTTTACTTCAGCCTTATCCTACAGAAACACACAAACACTTTTAAGCATAATTGTGTATTTACTTCACAAAACCATACAGACAGGAATGACATTCATGCTTGGCTGTATACACTGGTCGGGTGATGTGGGCTAAACATCAGTAGGTAAGCTATAAAGTAATATTGTACAATGAGGAGGACATCATTAATATTAGAGAGACATTAATAAAAAATATGGTTCTAAATCTGACCCCTGTCATTCTTTTGTCAACGATAGTGTCGTATTGCCACACTTTTTGCCCGCTGCATTTTCGGCACCCTGAAATGACAAAGACAAAAAAGGTATTGTTAACAAACGGTAATCAATAAATAAAAGTATTGCACTTGATCTGAGGCTTTGTGTATTTATATGAAACCGCAACTTATGCACTAGGCAGGGTTTCAAAGAATCTGGAATCATCATTAATGTTTATGGAATAAACATCCAGGTTGCAGCCAAAATATTTACAGCATAGCACTGCTGACTGTTTGGAAGATTTTGTGTGCCTTTTAGATAGTCCACTACTTTTACATCAAAAACTGCACAGTGGTTATTTAAACCATAATTAATTCTGCATAAGAGATTAGCTGCAAGAAAGTTTACTTTACCTTTTTTATTTTTTTGAGGGTTTGGTTTGGCAGTCAGCGGCTGAATTTGCTGGGGCTGTGGCTGGACCTGGAGCTGTTGAGCTTCAGAGTGAGTTTGGACATGGGATGGAAAGGGCGAAAAATAGAGTTTGAGGATGACATCATCATCAATCTGTTGAGCTACAGTCTGGGTCTGGATCTGCTGGTCAGAATGGTGCTGAATCTGCTGGTCAGGCATGGTTGGGGTTTGGATCTGCTGGTCAGGATGGGTTGTGGTTTGGATATGCTGGTCAGGATGGGTCTGAATCTGCTGGTCAGAATGGTGCTGGATCTGCTGGTCAAAATGGTGTTGAATCTGCTGGTCAGGCTGGATTGGGGTTTGGATCTGCTGGTCAGGATGGGGCTGGATCTGCTGGTCAGGCTGGGTTGGGGTTTGGATATGCTGGTCAGGCTGGGATGTAAGGAGACATCTGGGGTAAATGAGGTCACAAGTTGGCATTCATTTTAATATGTATACATCCCCAAATATTTTTATTTTGAATATATTTTAAAAAGTAACGAGTTCTGCATAACTATAACCTTGCTTTTTAAGTAAATACTCATAAGCCTTCTTCTTGGCATCAACAAAAGGTTGTGTGTCCTCATTGAGTGGTATTACAGAATTCATATCGGCGATCAACGAATTCTTTTTTTTTCTGCCCATAAATAAAATGGGCATATAGCCCAAGGCAGCAGGTTTCTGCACCTGAAATTAACAAAAGTACAAAAATGTGCATTTGCATTAATATCAAGAATACACAATTCACATCCACATCACTTTTGGCAACGATTTGGAGGTTGCCCTAATAAGAATTGACAGTCAAATTCCATTGCTGTGCAAGGACCATAAACACTTCTCTCTCTGGTGCTGTTCGGCAACCAGAGGGTTGCAGGTTCAAGTCCAGCTCCATCTGCACTCATTAAAGTGTCCTTAAACCCAGTGTGCAGGTTATCACCTTGCATGCTAGCCAATGGTGTATGAGTGTGTGGATGAATGCAAGGCATACAACGAAAGGTGTTTTGAGTGTTCAGGGAAGTAAAAAATCTGTACATCATATACATGCAGTCCTTTAAATAACTATGACTTAAACACTAGGAATTTAATAACTAATTGTTGAATAAAAGAAAAATAACTAAGCTGTCATTGGTGCAAAATCTTATTTTTTGTAATCAATTTATTTATAAGGAAACCACTATTAGAAAGCGTATCAGTTGCATACAGGATGTAACATGTAATATTTTATAAGCAAATTGAGAGTAAGTAATAAGTAATTTTGGACACATCGATCCAAATGTCATCCGGTTTATGGTATTATGGCTGTGGCATGCATAAGCCTGTCAGTGAAAGGAAAGTTTTTTGAAACTGTACGCTAATTCACAAGATAACACAATCTTTGACCAACCAAAACGACAACTCCAGCGTAAATGTACCCATATCCCTATTCCTCGAAATCAGCAAGTGCTGTTGTAAGGTAGAAGAACAAGAAAATTTGATGCAACAATAACAGAATAGCAAAATGCCAGCTAATGTTAAGTAATGAGGGTTTTCTGTGCCCCTTTTATTTCAGCAATGGTCAGCTTCCTCATCTGGGTTGCACCGAATGTCCATTTGAACCAGATATACAATGTTGCGGGGTACAGTGATGATGATCAGAAGCAACTGTATTCCTGAGTCAGTGTAGCAGACTGTTGACATTAACTACAGTCCAATCCATCCTTAAAGCGCCCGTTCTACTCCGGAATTTCATGGAACCACCCAAGGTGTTGATGAGAGACCGTCCCAAGCTGCACAGAAGTGTGAAGATCCACGGAGGGGAGAGGGGCAGGAACAGTGGTCACTGGAGCCTCAGGAGCATGTTTAACTCGACAAGAGAGAGAGAGAGAGAGAGAGAGAGAGAGAAGAGAGAGAGAGAGAGAGAGAGAGAGAGAGAGAGAGAGAGAGAGAGAGAGAGGAGGGTGACAGGAAGAGAAGGATATGGATTATTAAGTGTCCTTATTGTTGTATGAAAGTTAAGTAAATTCAGTCTTCCTACTGATGTATATTTCTTGTCTTGATGGAGTGTAGCTGTTTCTTGGAATGAATCCTCGCCGACACTGATATATCTTTGTAAATAAAGTTTTTATTTAACACAGAGATTCAGCATCTTCACGAGCCTCCTGGTTTAGCTCGGAGCCGCCGTATCGATGAGTCGACGACTCCCGATTCATTGCTCCAGACATGTTAAATAGTCTGCCTGATCTCTGGGTCCGCCTCTTAATGTATAGCAGAAGCATATGATCTCAAGCAAAGTCTGTCTTTGTCCAGACTAAATGTATCCCAGATGTATCGGAGCTCCCTTTCCCAGATCATTCATCCTAATTATCTAATGAACGGGTCAGAGGTCGTCTCCCAAAAGGACATGCATCCTGGATCATATTCTATACTTCGACTCATACTGATTTAAGGACAACAGTCTCATTTTCCCAGGCATGGCTCTAAACACTATGGCCTTTCATACATTGGCTTAACGAGAAACATCTGTTCTGCCTCCAGCAACACAGAACAAAGTCGAACACAGATTAAAGATATTGCATATTAAAGATATTACATAGTTAAGATACTATATATTTCCCCCCTTTGAGGGATCAATAAGCCCTCGACAAACAAAAGAATATAACATACATGTTCATCATTGTTTACAGAAATGGTAATAATCCTTTCTGTCACATAACCTTAACAATATAATGAATTTATGGAGTGTGAGAGTGAAAAAACCTGTCAGGCAGCCATTTCTCCTTAAATATCCTTTAAACAATCAAGACAGGAAAACCACTCTCACGGCCCCTCTGCCCCAGGTGGCCACAAATTGTACTCCAGCCCAATCAAAACTTTAACAAGAAGTAATACATATGCATTTGTTATGCAACAGAAGAAACTTAAAAACTATCATGACTTACTATGATTACTACTAGCATACAAACATTTTCTATCAATGTCACTGGATATACTGCAACACATAAAATCCAATAATAAACATATATATGTATGTATGGGGAAAATGTCCATCCGCGGCTGCGTTGATTCTCAGTATGGGGTCGCTGATGTGTAGAATCACAGCATTCCTCGTTCTGATCCTTCCGAAAAGAAAAAAAAAAAAAACAGTATCGTCTTCTCAGGCAACAAATGAATCATATCACATTCCATTCCCCCCCCTTTCATCCTAACACAGTATAGGAGGAAACTACTAAAAAGCTATGTTCAAAATATATGAAAAATTATAATACGAACTTCTTCTTCTTCTTTCGGCTGCTCCCATTAGGGGTCGCCACAGCGGATGTAATTCGTATGTAATTCGATGTAATTCGTATTATAATTAAAAATTATAATACGAACAAATATCAAAATGGATACTTCTCCACCAGTTCACCTTCTAATTCCACTTCATCTACATCTGCTGTTCGCAGCAGTGGCATCTGAGTACCGTCCCCAGGCATCACATCGCAATATCATTGCCTTCGCAAAGGTCAACAACAGCGTACAGAAACAAAACATCACACACAACGATAAGATAACTGCCACAAAAATTTGTACCAGGACTGCACCTACAGGTCCTAATTTGTCTTGCAGCCAAGAATTAGCAGACCATCCAGCTCCTTCTGATGGACCAAACGCATCTAGTATGTTTCGCAATGCCTCTATAACACTAATCATATTATCAGAAGAATCGGGGATCAAGGTGTAACAGGCATCTCCAGTCAAGTTCAAAGCCACACATAGGCCACCTTGCTTGGCCAATATATAATCTAAAGCCATGTCATGCTTTAGCAATGTCAATCTATGACTCCTTTGAGTATTTGACAGAAAATCAAACCCCCTTATTGTCTCATTGGCGAAACCCTGTAACGTATAAGTGATGTCATCAATATGATCAGCTAAAAATGTCACACCGTACCATGGGAACAGTCCTTTACCCCACTTTTCTCCTAGACTTATCCTCCAATGATAGGACTCCAAATTATGGAACTGTGCCAATGCTCTTTTCATCCTGTTTGTAGAAACAACATTCAACTGATTTCTATCAGGTCCTTCTCCCTGCTGTACAGCAAAAACCTCATATGGAAGTTTCAGCCTTGCCATGTAACAACATCATATCTATCCATAAGGCAGAAATAAATATGCTTCATTACCACAAACCCACCAAATATCTCTAAAATTCCCTACTGTCACATTTCCAGGCAAGTCTTGATTCCTTACCATCAAAGTTTTACTATATTTCTGATGTGGCGCATAAAACTTCACTTCATACAACTTACTAATATTTTTATTATCATGTTGGCCCAAATTCATCAAAAAGCTGTCACAATCAGATACTCACCTAAACATACCCGAACCAGTATACGTTTCATTTGAACAGAAACAACTAGCAGCTTTCACAGGTGTCACTTCCATGTCACTTATTATATTTTCATGTTGATCTAGCAAATTCACATAAGGTAATTCTTCCAACCATGAACAATTATATTTAGGCTTAAACAGGAGGCGTGACCTAACCATTATTATATCCGATGATGCCTGCTGCTGAAATAACAGCCACGCTAATGCAGAATACTGACACTTAGAAGTTAGTGGTTCTGGCACTGTTTCTAAGATTGAAGGCCATGTGCCTGGTGATGAAACTTTCACCACACATGGACAATTCTAATTTCTAACTGATCTAACAGAATGAGTTATCTGCTGGAACCACAAGTTCCGACTTGCCCATGGGTCAGCAATCTGTAACACTGATGAATCAAATCCATATGCTTTCCAGTCACTGTTTCTCTTTTGTAAGGCATGATTTTGAGTAGAATCAAAATACTCACTCTTTGTATCTAATACTTTTTCTTGAGCTGTCTCAGCTGATTCTACAGCATGCTCTTCCATCATCTGTTCCCCAGCCTCAAAGGTCTCCTCACTACTATTTACTTTAGGCTCAGTTTTTAACATAGGCTTCTGAGTTACATTTACCACCTCTTTTGACTTTAAGGTCACTATGTCAGGTGCCTGTGTTACGTTTACAAATTTCACAGACATCAAAGGCGTCGTCACTGTTGTATCATTATTCTCCTTCACAGTCCTAGATAAAGTAGTAGTAGTCTGGGTTGATGTATTAACCTTCTTAGTTGTATCCAGAGCTACAGTAACAAGCTCCATTCGAGTATTATTCATCCTTGGAGTAGTAATTGTAATAGGTTGATCTTGAACCTCTTTAGTATCTGTGACACTCCCACTGGGTTCCAAATCTTTTACCACAAGTGTCACTTTACGCGTTACATAATCATCCACCCAATAATTAAGAATTGTTACAAATTTAAATGCTGGTTCTACATAAGTACACACATATTCACCTTCATCTTCCCATGTTGCATTACACAAGACTAGTGAACAATCTGTCTGCATCTTCACCAACTTCATGTCATTATACAAAAAATACTTCCTTTGATCGCGAGGCACACTTTCAAATTCACCTGTCAACAACAGATCTTCACCACGATTATTCCTCCACTTAGGAGGATCAGTACTACCAACATTCCATCTTCCACATCGACAAGGAAGAACAGTCGCTTTCCCTAACTTAACTCTAATAACAACCTTCGGAGGAGAGGGCGTTGTAGCAATCTGCTGAGGAACTATAGTTGCATGGGCTCTAGTTCTCGTACCGTTTTGGTCTAAACCTTTTCCGAGCTGGTCTTGGACTCCTTCTTTCAACTGTCTCCCTTGATTCTCCTGCAGTTGAGACACAGTCCTTCTTAACCTGGGACGCTTGTCTCTCGACTGCCACAAGCTCTGCTGTTTCAGGAACCTGCTGGAAATCAATGTCCCCAAATGTTCTTCCCTGTCCGTTAACTGTAACGTCATTTCTGGCATCGTCAGAAACATACACAGCATCATTGACATCATCCACATCACGGACAATCTCCCCTTCTGGGTTTTGACTCTGGTTATTTACATGCATCTCCTTTCCTGCTGCATGCCCACACTTTCTTCCAACTTTCTTGAACCCTTACCATCTTGACTCTGGGAACACATTATATCCTCTTTCGGTGCTTTAACACAATGTGATAAATGATACCACGTTGGAGATCCTTTGACCTGGACCGCTGTTCCAGTACTGCGGACCACTTCAAATGGTCTTTCCCGACGTTCGTTATACCACTTCCTTCTAAACACTTTCACAAACACCTTGTCTCCAGGTTGCACTGTGGTACTCTTTTGCTCATCAAGTTTCTGCTGCACCTCGTCTTTCCTCTGCCTGTCAAAAACATAAGCGGATATCGTTTTATGTAAGCTGACCATATATGTTACATAAGTTCGCATTTCGTCTTCCAAAAGTGCTGGACTTGGACCTTTCCCACTTTCTCAACTCTTATTTTCTTTACTTCTCTCTTTATTCCTGTTCCTTTTATCTCTTAAACTTTTTACTTCACTTCTTTTCTATTGTAATTCAACGTTTAATTTTCCTTAAAACATTATTATAGTCAAATCCCCCCTTGGACAGCCACAACACACAACCCACACACAGGCCCTTTATACGGTGCGACCCAGCCACAGAAAAACAGAACCACCCCAGGGGGCGAAAGCTCACCGTTTCAGCCGGCCGGACAGAGTCGGGAGCAGACGATGGAGCAGAACCGCGAAGCTGAAGGCCACAACACTCCCAGGATTCGTGACGCCAGGAAAGGATGTATATTTCTTGTCTTGATGGAGTGTAGCTGTTTCTTCGAATGAATCCTCGCCGACACTGATATATCTTTGTAAATAAAGTTTTTATTTACTCCCGATTCATTGCTCCAGACATGTTAAATAGTCTGCCCGATCTCTGGGTCCGCCTCTTAAGGTATAGCAGATGCATATGATCTCATTTCGCAACAATGTTTAACACAAAGCAAAGTCTGTCTTTGTCCAGACTAAATGTATCCCAGATGTATCGGAGCTCCCTTTCCCAGATCATTCATCTTAATTATCTAATGAACGGGTCAGAGGTCGTCTCCCAAAAGGACATGCATCCTGGATCATATTCTATACTTCGACTCATACTGATTTAAGGACGACAGTCTCATTTTCCCAGGCATGGCTCTAAACACTATGGCCTTTCATACATTGGCTTAACGAGAAACATCTGTTCTGCCTCCAGCAACACAGAACAAAGTCAAACACAGATTAAAGATATTGCATATTAAAGATATTACATAGTTAAGATACTATACTACCAACAGCACTTAGTGAATCTTAAGCAACAGAAATATGGGTTGATTCACGCTGGATTGTTCTACACAGTTAGAAAATAAAATGTTGATTGTTTGACAGTAGGACAGTATTGATGTTAATGTAATGTGCTTTGAGTTTCATATTGATTACCATTCAATTCATGAAGCATGAGTATTTTTACTTAATGCAACTTGAGCAGAAGAAACCATGAAGAAACCAAGAAAACTCGTGACGCATTCCGGTTTTTCCAGACCCCCTGCCCCCACGCATTATCCAGGTGGTCTTTGAGGCCCTCCATCTTTTTAGTCTTGCGGAGGTTTGTATAGCAGGCGCTGCAGCACTTCCTGATAGCCTGGTTCTTGACCTGGCAAGCAGGGCAATGCCTGAATTTTCGCTTTGTCATTCTGAAATGTACAACAAACACACACACACAAAAGATTATTACGATATTTTAAAACATAGCACATTTAGGGCAAATAGGTTGTTATACAAGTAAAACCACAACACACACATACATTAATAGCCTGAAGGCACATTCAATGTCAAAATTAAATTCATTTAGACCAACCCAATTGTGAATGCCCTGATAGCACACATACATCTGGCAGACATCTATTGGATGTCTGCATTTTCATCTGCAAGACATCTGACAGATGCTGTTTGCTCAGCTGCCCTACATCTCTGAGACGTCTTCTGTCAGATGTCTTATAGACCTCAAGAAGATTCTTTAAGATGTTCATGATTTAGAATGGATGTACAGCAGCTCTTTCTAAGATGTTTAACAGATGAATTAAAGAGCAGATCTTTAGCAGACCTCCAGATCTTTAGCAGACATATTATAGACGTACGTGTTCTATCTGGGTGGGCTCTTCGTTGCCCAACTATTAGGCTTGGACTTTTCTGCAATAAGTTCTTTATTACCGTCATAAACTATGTACAGTTTAAATTATTGAAAATATGCGTGGTTCCCAACCTGGGGTCCGCATGGGGCGCCAGAGTCCACAGTAGGAGCTGACATGGTTTAAGTTTAAGCAAAGCTGTGTAAAATGTTACACTAATAATTTTATTTAAAATTATTTTGTATGTTTTATAAAAAACATATTCTTACAATGACAAGATTAGGCAGACAAAAATTTTACTGGTTTGAGTATTCAGGTAAAAATTTCATTAAAATATTTTATATTATAAATGTAATAAGCATTTATATTTTCTATCCATATATCCCTGGCACATTAAAGGCACTGGGATGGCTAAATGGTCTCTGGTGATCTAAAAATTTATTGGGTAGATTATGTCAGGCACAATATGAAAAAAACTACTTACTGGGTTACCAATGATAAACTTAATTTAAATTTTAAACACTATTAAATAGCTACAGTGTATTCAACATCACCTTGACCTTCCTTTACTTCGATTTGAGAAAAGTGTGACGCACATTTAATCACATATAGGCGAGATAAGCTTTCTGAAAATGTATGGTTTAGATGGATTTCGTACCATATTCCAAAAATGTACATAAGATAATCTAACGTTTCTGTCTAGCATACCGCACATTTTATTCATCGTGTACTCTATCTCTTGTAACTAGAACAGCAAAAAACAGCAGCTACTAACACAATAAATTTTCACATAATTATTTTATATAATTTCTGATAAATTTGCAAGCAACATTTACTTCCTTGCAGTTGAGTTGAGAACGATGGGACCGATTGCTGGCGAATACGTCCACCTGCGTGATTCATTTTGCGCATGTGCGAAAAAGATATAATTTTAACATCAGCGTTCTTGTGGGCTAAGGTGCTTCCAAACAAACGTAAATAAATAATGTGATGATATGTGGAATATATCTAATTCTAGATTGAGTCCAATACTTAGTATGAAAATAGAAAATCGCAAAGGTGCTTGGGATCGTCGCGCGCAATGAGGTGTCACCGCTGAAGTAGCTGATTGGCCAACGTGAAGTAGGGTACAGAGGCAGGAACAATTATTATTATTATTATTATTATTATTATTATTATTATTATTATTATTATTATTATTATTTTCTACAACAGTTTCTGTTAGGTCCAGTTTCTGATTGGGCATTTGGATCTATGTTGGGGCAGAGGATGTACGAACAGAAATGAAAACTAAACGGTAGAAAATATCATTCGATATCATTAAACTTCGTTAGTTGGTACGGTTATATCAAAGCATTATTACAAATATACTGGGCAAATCGTTTTTTTCAAATAAAACCGATTTGCAGCCACTGCGTGCATCAAAATCCGACATTAAGGGTCGGTCTGACCCATTAAAAAGTCTGTAGCATAAAACCTGTTGTGTTTTTTTCGCAAAATAATACATACATCTGGCCAAGTTATTATTATTATTATTATTATTATTATTATTATTATTATTATTATAATGAATAATAATGTTACGAAATTTCCACCACATACGGCAGATTCGTTTGTTGACCCCGGCCGCGTTACGAAATTTCCACCACATATGGCAGAATCGTTGGTTGACCCCCAGCCGCGTCAAAATCCGAAGATGAGGGATTTGCATTGAAGTGTATAGGACGGCCATCTACGTTGAAAAGCGACACAAAGGGGGTACCTTCTTCACATAAGGCAACGTCGATATGTGACGATGTGGGGTGAGACTGTGTTGGCCTTTCCCATCCCTATTTTTACATATGATGTGGAGTTAAGGCTAAAACAAGCTAATGAGGCATTTCGAAAGGATGGAACACTTCTGTCAGTTCCCAGAGACATGAAGATTGACATTCTAGAGCAACTTGCAAAAACTTTATACTCATACAAAGATTATCCTGTAAATAAAGAGATTGACAGTGTAGCAGCTGCCTTAACTGAAAAACACCCCTGTCTCAAAGAGCCAAGCTCTACATCTGGATGGTATGGGTGAAAAATTAGTTTAAAGTTTAAGATGGGCAACTGCAGACAAAAGCTGAGAGATGCAGGTTGTCAGGAACTGAAAGTGAATTCTGAAAAGATAGGTCTTGGGGAGACAAGAGAAAAGCGAAACAAAGTGAAGAAACCTAGACGGTGTGAAACTAATTTTCTTCCAGATCTACCTCAGGGCAAAGACCAGGATAAGGAAAGAGAGCAAATAGCTGTGGAGATGAAGAAGAGGACTACAGACATTAGCTTTGTTGATTCTGCTATGAGCAGCACCTTTTCTTTGAGAAGACAAGAAGTCGTTGAGGAGGAGCCACCAGTGTCACAAATGAAAGTTCGATGGCCAGCACTTTTCACAGAGAGACAGGTAAATTGTGTTGACCTATGTGCTTTGAATTTATCAGAGAATCTTGGGCTATATAAGTTGTGCTGTTCTGTTATATGAATATATAATATAATATAAGTTTGCCCAGAATATATGGTATATATATATATATATATATATATATATATATATATATATATATATATATATATATATATATATATATATATATATATATATATATATCAATCACCAGGCTTGTGTCAAAAGACCTGAGCAAGTCCTTTTTTGAAGGCCTAGATCGTTATCTCTCGAAGCTGATAGTTATTCAGGTCAAAGCGTTATGAGGACATTCCAAAAATGATGTCAATACTGCAGAGCCTTGATAAGGATGTAAGTCTATTTCAAAGCAGTCTTTCTTTCCCCAAAATTCTATTCAATTCAATTCAATTCAATTCAATTCAATTCAATTTTATTTGTATAGCGCTTTTAACAATGAACATTGTCTCAAAGCAGCTTTACACAGATAATGCGGTGATTATAAGTGAATATGTTCTTTATGAGTAAGTTTGTCCCTGATGAGCAAGCCGATGGCGACTGTGGCAAGGAAAAACTCCCCGAGATGGCCTAAGGAAGAAACCTTGAGAGGAACCAGACTCAAGAGGGAACCCATCCTCATCTGGGTTACACCGAATGTCCATTTGAAGCAGATATACAATGTTGCGGGGTACAGTGATGATGATCAAAAGCGAAATGTATTCCTGAGTCAGTGTAGGAGACTGTTGACATCAACTACAGTCCAATCCATCCTCAAAGCTCCCGTTCTTACTCCGGAATTTCATGGAACCACCCAAGGCGTTGATGACAAACCTACCCCAGCTGCACAGAGTGGCCTCCAGTCAAAGAGAACACTTATCCAGAGGCAGGCCTGGATGAAGTGGGAAGATCCACGGAGGGGAGAGGGGCAGGAACAGTGGTCACTGGAGCCTCAGGAGCATGTTTAACTCAACCGAGAGAGAGAGAGCATACAAATATCCAAGTTCACCAAACACTCTATATCCATGTTCCCTCCAGATCTGAGCCTTTACCTGAGAAAGGTAAAGGCTTGACTGAATAAATATGTTTTCAACCTCGACTTAAACACTGAGACTGTGTCTGATTCCCGAACACTGATAGGAAGGCTGTTCCATAACTGCGGGGCTTTATAAGAGAAAGATCTGCCCCCTGCTGTAATCTTCATTATTGGAGGAACCAACAGATAGCCAGCACCTTTTGATCTAAGTAGGCGTGGAGGATCATACTGGTACAGAAGTTCACTCAGATACGGCGGTGCGAGACCGTTAAGTGCTTTATATGTCAGTAGTAGTATTTTATAATCAATGCGAGATTTGATTGGGAGCCAGTGTAGACTGATTAATACAGTGGTGATGTGGTCATATTTCCTAGATCTAGTGAGGACTCTTGCTGCTGCATTATGAACTAACTGAAGCTTATTTATGCACCTACTCGCACACCCAGACAGTAAAGCGTTACAGTAGTCTAATCTAGAAGTAACAAAAGCATGAACTAGTTTTTCTGCATCCTGTAACGACATCATATTTCTAATTTTAGCAATATTTCTTAGGTGAAAGAAGACGATCCTGGTCATATTATTCACGTAAGCCTCAAAGGAAAGACTCGGGTCAATAATCACACCAAGGTCTTTGACAGCCGTACACGCTGAAACAGAAACACCATCCAGAGATGCTACGTAATCGGAAAGGTTACTTCTAGCTGCATGTGGTCCTAATAAAAGTACTTCCATCTTATCTGAGTTTAGCAGAAGAAAGTTATCGAGCATCCACTGTCTAATGTCCTTTACACATTTTTCAACATTGTTAAGCTGATCTCTCTCATCTGGCTTTGCTGAAATATACAGCTGTGTATCATCAGCATAGCAATGGAATCTAATACCATGTTTATGAATAATTTCTCCAAGAGGCAGCATATATAAAGAGAAAAGCAGAGGGCCTAAGACAGATCCTTGAGGAACACCAAACCTTACCTCAGAGAGTGTGGAGAACTCACCATTTACATCAACAAACTGATAGCGATTAGTCAAATAAGACCTGAGCCAAGAGAGAGCTGTTCCCTTTATTCCAACAACGTTCTCAAGTCTAGCAAGTAGTATAGTGTGATCAATGGTGTCAAAAGCTGCACTAAGGTCGAGCAAAACAAGTAAGGAGACAAAACCCTGATCAGAGGCCAATAACAGGTCATTTACCACCTTAACTAGCGCCGTCTCTGTGCTATGATGACAATTTTGTGATCATTTACTCACTTTCATGTTTTTCCAAACCTATATGACCTTTTTTCTTCTATGAATCATAGAAAAAAAAAGTAACCTATATGATTTGTGTCATATTCCAAGTCTTCTAAAAAAACATACATTATCTTTGTATGATGAACAGTTTGCTTCTGATCATCATCACTGTACCCCGCAACATTGTATATCTGCTTCAAATGGACATTTGGTGCAACCCAGATGAGGATGGGTTACCTCTTGAGTCTGGTTCCTCTCAAGGTTTCTTTCTTATGCCATCTCGGGGAGTTTTTCCTTGCCACAGTTGCTCATCAGGGACAAAAATACTTACAAAGAACATATTTACGTTTAATCACCACATTATCTGTGTAAAGCTGCTTTGAGACAATGTTCATTGTTAAAAGCGCTTTACAAATAAAATGAATTGAATTGAATTGAATTAAAAACATAAAAATTTCAGTCTTTGTTTAGAATAAAGTTTGTATTAGTTACTAGATTAACCCTCTGGAGTCTGATTCGCCGCAGGCGCCCAAACGTGCTGTTTTTTCAGATGCCAGCAAAAAGAGCTTAACTGCTCTGTCATATTTGAATCAAACATGTCAAAGTAATACATCATTTAAATCTGTAAAGGGTCTACTTTCATTTGTGTATGCTCACTATATAAACAAAACGTTGTATTTTTTAAAAATGAATAAAATAGTCAGGGTGTGCCATTATTTTTTTTTTTTTTATTGAATACAAAAGTATATAAACAACAAAGGCAAATATACATTTACAGTGTAGATAAGTATTACAGGCTCAAAACAGTATACTCAGTATAACTAATAAATTGTTTAGAAAAATATAGAAAATATAGAAAAAGAAAATAAATAGATAGAAATCTGAAATTATAATTTACATGAACTTAAATAGTGAGTAAAAAAAATTCAATAAATATAAATATTAGGGGCAGTATCACAATAAATTAAATTATGTCAATAAATAAAGCAGCTTTATAGCAATCTGACCTTTCGTCTTATTAAGGGCTTTAGAAAAACATTTTAAGTCATTTTCGAATATAATAAGTAGTGGGGGGATTTAAAGAATCTACATTTATGAATGAAATATTTTGCTAATATTACAATGTTATTAAGTAAAAAAGAATTAACACAATAGTATTTAGGTACTCCAAATAAAATATGATGTAAAGAAAAAACAAAACTATCAACAACCACCTCTTTTTTTATCCACCAGTCCTGAATTGATATCCAGAAGAGTTAGGAGAAATTGCAGGTCCTCTGGTGGTCTAGTAGTTAAGATGCAGCGCTCTCACTGTTGCGACCCGGGTTCGATCCCCGGTCAGGGAACCATCCCCAGCCACTCTCAGTGCCGGTCCCAAGCCCGGATAAATTGGGAAGGGTTGCGTTAGGAAGGGCATCCAGCGTAAAACATGTGCCAAATCAAAACGTGCGGAGGATCCGCTGTGGCGACCCCTAACAGGAGAAGCCGAAAGAAAGAAAGAAAGCATAAGAGAAAGATATGATCCGTGTCTTCAGAATGGCTTTCACAAAAGGAACAGGGGACAATTTCTATATTAAAATTCTGATTTAGGAATTTGTAAGAAAGATAAATCTCATTTAAAATTTTAAAGTGTATTTCTTTAGCTTTAGGAGGAACAGGAAATTTCAAATAAGCTGTTCTAAGATGAATCACAGTATTCTTCTCAAACATATGATCTAATTTTTTTTTTTTTTTTTTTTACTTGACAGGGATAACAGGTTTTTAAAATTACCTGTCTTATATATTTGTTAGTACAACTATCACTTTTAAATTGCATAGCTCCAATATATAAGGCTGGAAGAACTGGTTTAACTTCAGTATAAGAAAGATAGCATCTCATCAGCATTTTTATGCCAGAAGGTATTGCATTAACAACAGTGAAAAACTCTTTCGGGTGACAGGCAAAGCCATGTTTCAAAGTAAAAGCATTATAGTCTAAAATGTAACCCTGTTCATCCATTAGATCTCTTATTGACCATATACTTCTGTTTAACCAATTCCTATAGCATAAAGATCTGTTCCTGTGCAATATATATTTGTTGTTCCAAATTGAAGCATTATGAGGTGTAAAATTGTGTGTATGTGCCAATTTCCACTGGCAGTTTCACTGGGAGTTTAGATAAATCAAAATCACATTTGAGAAAAAATTTAATTCCACCAAGTTCTTGAAACAAAGCTGATGGAACTGTATACCAAATCTTCTTTACATAGAAACATTTTTAACCATTTTAGTTTTAACAAAATATTCATGTTTTCAAATTTAATTACATTCAAACCACCTTGTTCATAGGATTTTGTAGTGTCTGCTTTTTTTATATAATAGGTTTTGTGCTTCCAGATAAAATTATACATTTTTTGGGAACAT
Organism: Silurus aristotelis; assembly: GCF_946808225.1. Classification (NCBI taxonomy): domain Eukaryota; kingdom Metazoa; phylum Chordata; class Actinopteri; order Siluriformes; family Siluridae; genus Silurus; species Silurus aristotelis. The sequence goes on from NC_139591.1 coordinate 10,904,156, forward strand.
ATTTTAATGAAATTTGAGGGAGGAGCCAAGGAAAGAGCGGGATAAATCTCTAAAAGTCTCGATAAATATTCAACCTTCGTTTGCAAGATTTGGCCAAAAATGGAAATGTCTCTTTGTAACCAGCAATTTAATATTCGGTTTGCTTTTTGCAAGTTATTATCAAAATTTTCCTTCGTACTTATTTTCTGATCTTTGGTAACTATAATGCCTAGATATTTCACTTTATCTTTTACCGGAATATTATGCAAACAAGCACTATCACTTTGATGTAGGGCAAGAAGTTCACATTTGCTTAGATTCAGCTGGAGTCCTGATGCCTTAGAAAAAACATTAACTAATGAGATAGCCAGAGGAATTTGGTCTTTGTTTTTTAATTTTTGTACCGTTTGATCATGAATAACTAAAGTAGACAACATATCCGCAGCCAAAATGAATAAAAGAGGGGATAGAGGGCATCCCTGCCTTATTCCACGATTAACAGGAAATCTTTGTGATGTACCATAAGGAAGAGAAATAGAACTGTTCATACCTTTTATAGATCATTTTTATAATATTGACAAAGTGCTCACCAAAACCAAAGCTTTCTAAAGCTTTAAATAAAAACCTATGTTCAAAGGCTTTCTTAAAGTCTAAGAAAAGAATATATCCATCATCCTCTATCAAGTGATTGTATTCTACCATATCCATTACTAGCCTTACATTATTGTGAATGGAGCTTTCTTTAAGAAATCCAAATTGAACCTCATTAACTACTCGATTAAGTCCTTTTTTTAATCGATTGACAAAGACGTGTGTGAAAATTTTATAGTCACTGTTAAGTAAAGTGATTGGGCGGAGATTATCTAAAAATCTATGATATTTATCTGGTTTGGGGATTAATGTAATCAAGCCTTGACTCATTGTGGGGCCCAATGAACCATCTTCAAAAGATTCAATAAGGGCATTAAACAGTAACATTTTCAAATCATTCCAAAAAAATTTATAAACATTTTCTGTAAGGCCGTCAGGACCAGGCGATTTTAATGATTTGAGTTTCTGTACAGCTAAATCGAGTTCTTTCATACATAATAGTGCATCACAAAGATCTCTTAATTCATTGTCAATCTTAGGAATAAAATTTATAATTTTTTCAAAAAAGTCATCACACTCCTTTGGAGAAAAATTAGACAAATACAAGTCACTGTAGAAATTATCTTACCATACCATCTTCTCCCGCTTATCTGAGACCGGGTCGCGGGGGCAGCAGTCTAAGCAGAGATGCCCAGACTTCCCTCTCCCTAGACACTTCTTCCAGCTCTTCCAGGGGGAACCCGAGGCGTTCCCAGGCCAGCCGGGAGACATAGTCTTTCCAGCGTGTCCTAGGTCTTCCCCGGGGTCTCCTCCCAGTGGGACGCCGAGCCACCTCAGCTGACCCCTCTCGATGTGGAGGAGCAGCGGCTCTACTCTGAGCTCCTCCCGAGTGACCGAGCTTCTCACCCTATCTCTAAGGGATCGCCCAGCCACCCTGCAGAGAAAGCACATTTCGGCCGCCTGTATCCGGGATCTTGTCCTTTCGGTCATGACCCAGAGCTCATGACCATAGGTGAGAGTAGGAACGTAGATTGACCGGTAAATCGAGAGTTTCGCCTTGCGGCTCAGCTCTTTCTTCACCACGACAGACCGGTACATCGACCGCATTACTGCAGAAGCTGCACCGATCCGTCTGTCAATCTCCCGTTCCACCCTTCCCTCACTCGTGAACAAAACCCCAAGATACTTAAACTTCACTTGCGGCAGGAACTCTCCACCAACATGAAGTGGGCAAGCCACCCTTTTCCGACTGAGGACCATGGCCTCGGATTTGGAGGTGCTGATTCTCATCCCAGCCGTTTCACACTCGGCTGCAAACCATCCCAGTGCGTGCTGAAGGTCCTGGTCTGATGAAGCTAACACAACAACATCATCTGCAAAGAGCAGAGACGAAATCGTGTTGTCACCAAACTGGACACCCTCCGGCCCCTGGCTGCACCTAGAAATTCTGTCCATAAAAATTATGAACAGAACCGGTGACAAAGGGCAGCCCTGCCGGAGTCCAACATGCACCGGGAACAAGTCTGACTTACTGCCGGCAATGCGAACCAAGCTCCTGCTTCGGTCGTACAGGGACCGGACAGCACTTAGTAAAGGGCCCCGGACCCCATACTCCCGGAGCACCCTCCACAGGCCGCCGCGAGGGACACAGTCCAATGCCTTTTCCAAATCCACAAAACACATGTGGACTGGTTGGGCAAACTCCCATGAACCCTACAGCACCCTGTAGAGGGTATAGAGCTGGTCCAGTGTTCCACGGCCTAGACGAAAACCACACTGTTCCTCCTGAATCCAAGGTTCTACTATCGGCCGTATTCTCCTCTCCAGTACCCTGGCATAGACTTTCCCAGGTAGGCTGAGAAGTGTGATCCCCCTATAGTTGGAACACACCCTCCGGTCCCCCTTCTTAAAAAGAGGGACCACCACCCCGGTCTGCCATTCCAGAGGCACTGTCCCCGACCTCCACACAATGCTGCAGAGGCGTGTCAGCCAAGACAGCCCCACAACATCCAGAGACTTGAGGTACTCAGGGCGGATCTCATCCACCCCCGGTGCCTTGCCACCGAGGAGTTTCTTTACTACCTCGGTGACTTCAGCTTGGGTGATGGACGAGTCCACCTCTGAGCCCTCAGCCTCTGCTTCCTCAATGGAAGAGGTGACGGTGGGTATGAGGAGATCCTTGAAGTATTCCTTCCACCGTCCAACGACATCCCCAGTTGAGGTCAACAGCTCCCCACCTCCACTGTAAATAGCATTGGTAGGGCACTGCTTCCCTCTCCTGAGGCGCCGGAGGGTTTACCAGAACCTCTTCGAGGCCAGCCGATAGTCCTTCTCCATGGCCTCACCGAACTCCTCCCAGGCCCGAGTTTTTGCCTCCACAACCACCCGGGCTGCAGTTCGCTTGGCCTGCCGGTACCCGTCAGCTGCCTCAGGAGTCCCACAAGCCAACCAGGCCCGATAGGACTCCTTCTTCAGCTTGACGGCATCCCTTACTTCCGGTTGCCACCACCGGGTTCGGTGATTGCCGCCTCGACAGGCACTGGAGACCTTACGGCCACAGCTCCGAGCGGCCGCTTCAACAATGGAGGTGGAGAACATGGTCCACTCGGACTCAATATCTCCGGCCTTCCTCGAGATCCGGTCAAAGCTCCGCCGGAGGTGGGAGTTGAAGATCTCTCTGACAGGTGACTCGGCCAAACGTTCCCAGCAGACCCTCACAGTACGCTTGGGTCTGCCGAGTCTGTCCAGCTTCCTCCCCCCGCCATCGGATCCAACTCACCACCAGGTGGTGATCAATTGACAGCTCCGCCCCTCTCTTTACCCAAGTGTCCAAGACATACAGCCGCAGGTCAGATAAAACGACCACAAAGTCGATCATCAACTTTATAAACTGATGCATTTTAAAATCCCCATTAATCTGTAGATTTTTTTATTCATTCTTCTACAGTGCGGTACTCGCTTGGTGTTGGAGTATTTTCTAGTACATCAAGGTAAGTTGTTACGTTTTAAAATCCCAATTTACTCTGAGATTTGAGTAATTATTTTACTGCACAGTAAACGATTGGTTTATTGTTCATGTGCAGTTAGTTTCTGGCTCTCATGTGCATTATTTGTGGCTGTGCTAGAAGTACTACATTTCCCATTTACAGTGCACAATGGACAACATGTGGTCATACAGTGAGCAAAGTAACATGCCAAAAAGGGCTGCTAGAAGAGTAAATAAGATGTTTGAGTCTTTGGAAAAAGAAATAAGTTGTCAGCCTGAAAAGAGGCCAACTTTAGATGCCCTTGATATGAGTTTTGAGACTGATGGTAATGAAAGTGAGGATGAGGTTGCTAGTCAAGATTCTAGCGATGACGATTGTGAAGGTTTTTCATGTAATGATTTGTCAAGCTCTTTGTCAGGCTGGGCAGTTAAGTTTGGTGTTTCTTTCGTTGCTCTTACAGCACTTCTGTCTATACTCAGAGTACATCATCCATTCCTTCCAAAAGATGGTCGTTCATTGCTCAAAACAACACATGCATATGTGCTGAATACATTAGCAGGTGGCTCTTTCTACTATTTTGGAATTTTAAACTCCCTTGCCAAAGCTTTTGAAAACTTGTCTTTTAAAGTTCCAGACAGGCATGTATTCAGGTTACAGCTAAATATAGATGGTCTACCTTTGTTTAAAAGTTAATCTCTTAAGTTCTGGCCAGTGCTGGGTATTTTGCAGGAATGTGTTGTTAAAAAGCCATTTGTTATTGCTTTATTTTGTGGTGTGAAAAAACCAACACCCCTGTCAGAATACCTAGATGCACTTGTGAAGGAGTTAAATAACCTGAAAGATGGTTTTGTCATACATGGTAAGACTTTTAGCTTGAAGATAACATCAGTTATCTGTTATGCCCCAGCTAGAGCTTTTGTCAAATGCATTAAAAATCATACTGGCTATTCTGGATGTGACTAGTGTGTTCAGTCAGGTGTTTACTCTAACCACCGCATGACATTCCCTGAGATTAATGCATCTCTAAGGACTGAGGAGTCTTTTAGGCAAGCTGTAGATGAAGATCACCACTTGGGACATTCACCTCTGGTCGAATCGAATATAGGAATGTTTTCCACATGCTTATATGCATTTGGTATGTCTTGGTGTGGTACGAAGACTTTTGAATTTGTGGATGAGTAGTATTGGACCTTTACAATGTCGTCTTTCTGGGCATCAGGTTAAAGCTATATCTGAGAGATTATGTAATCTAAAAGTTTTTGTCCCAGTTGAATTTGCTAGAAAGCCTAGAAGCCTGGAAGAAAGATTGAATTGGAAAGCAACAGAATTTAGACAATTTCTTCTATAAATGTCCTAATATAACTAGGGCCTAGTCTTGGATTAATCTAAACCCTGTCTGGGAAACCGTGTCTTAATGTTTGTTTAAGGCTTATTTCATAGCAGGGATGGAGTGATAACCTTACAATTTCTGTTTAATGTTTCAGCACTTCTTCATGATGTGTTAACCAAGCTTGAAGTCGTTATGGAGCAGCAAAGAAACATTGTAAGGATGATTTAAGACCTGAAATCCAACAATGTAAGGGAGATCACAGAGGAAAACGAACTAAGTCCCACTCTTTTTCCAGTGGAAGATTTAAGGTCCCTAACTTCCCTTGAAAGTAATCTTCGATCCAGTCCTGAAACAAGACGGAAAGTGGTACGTAACCGTAAAAGTTATATAATACTGTTGTCTGCTGTTATCACTTACAAACCTGGTTCTAATTCCTGTTGTAGTGTGTGATCAATGCCATACAATCTAACAGAAAAAATACTTTGAATTTATCAGTTCTTTTATCAATTTTTATAAAATTTATAAAAACACTAAAAACACTAAAAAATTTATCAAACACTAAAGCATGTTTTAACATTTCAGGTAATTAAACTTGGATTGCTTGGTGGGGTGGATGCTAAGGACAAAATTTGGCGTATAATGAAACAGACAATAAAAAAATGACTTTGCAAAAACGATGAACTGGAAAGGCGCAAATGGAAAAACACCATTCCAAGGTCTTGAACTGAAAAACGTTGTGATTGGTAAGTGGTTTTATGATATGTCGTCTTGCAGCTTTTGTTTTCATGACTTTCATATGGAGGAATGTTAAGAATCTTTGTGTCATGTAATCTAAATACATAAAACATAGGGGCAGAAAGCAATAATTTAAATGTATTTAACCTGTATGCTTCTATTTTAGAGGCTGTGAGACGAAACCCTGCATGCTCTCAGACAACAGAGCTAGAATAAAAAAAAAGAAAACCATTGCAAAGATTTTAATCAAACCATTGCCTTACCCCTTTTCTGTTTACAACCAGCTTTTGTTTGCCTAATTGTTACTATCCTTTTATGTTGTTGCTTTTATTCACTTACTTGATTTGCACATGTATATTTCATTTGTATTTAATTTGTCTCTTAAAACCAGCATAACTTCATTTATGCACAACATTTTACTTGTTTTAAATTGCACTATTGGTTGGTTTAAATTTGGTCTTAAAATTATTTTTATTGTGACTTTGTTTCTTTAATGTTTATTCATTTACTTTATGTAGATTTCATTCATTTAATTTGTCTCTTACAACCAGCATAACTTCATTTATGCACAACATTTACATTTTGTTTTAAATTGCACTATTGGTTGGTTGGTTTAAATTTTGTCTTATTTTTATTGTGACTTTGTTGCTTTACGTTTATTCATTTACTTTATTTGCACATATGTAGATTTACTTTATTTAATTTGTCTTCAACAAATGAATGCGGGTTGTAGGTTTATTTTACTTCATTTATGCACAACTTTTACATTAGTTTTAAATTGCACTACTGGTTTGTTTGTTTGTTTGTTTGTTTGTGTGACTATTTGGCTTTGCTTAATTTCCATTTTATTTGTGGCTGATGTTTTAAGTCTTATTTATATTTACTTTACACTTTGTACATTTATTTATTTTTTAACCAGCATTCATTTGGGTTATTTTACACCATTTATACACAAGTTAATTTTGTTTCAAATTTGCACTATTGTTTTCTTTAGTTTTAATTTTGTTTTCACTCTTCTTTTGTCATTTTTCATATTTGCCTTTCACGGTATTACAATGTTTTTGGTCTTTCATAACTAGCTCTTGTTTGGTTTCTTTTAATACTTTTAACACTTTTACATTTGTTTTTAATTGCACTATTGGTTTAATTTTGTTTATAATGTAGTTTTTCTTTGCTGTGTGTTATTCTTGTATTTTGATTTGATTGCTTTTGGTATAATTTTTTATTACCATGTTTTTTTTAAAACAACAATTACAATAAACACGTTAATTTGCATTTGTGTGGTTGTGCTTTTTGAATATACACATTTTACATAGTTAAATCATTTTGGTACAGTTATGGCTTTTTTTGGTGGGCTTCTGGATAAGTTGTGGGTGGGTTCTGGGGTAAATATGGTCAATTTGGGCCTTTTATGGTAGACATCTGGGGCTTCTGGATAAATTGTGGGTGGGTTCTGGGGTAAATCTGGTCAATTTGGAAATTCTGGCTTTGTGGCGGGACAGCTGTGGCTGATTTCTTGAGGTGTGAATGGGTTGTGGCTGAGTTATGGTCTGCTTTTGGCTAAAGTCTGGATTACTTCAGGCATGCAGCTTTAGAGCCAATTAAGGACCGTAAGCCGTGGTGGTATGTGAGCCAAAAGAACAGCCTGAACTCAGCCCTTTCTGGCCCAGAAAAAATTTGCTATCTGGGATGTTTCTGGTCAGGAAAAATATTTACTCGAACTATGATGCTTAAATGTCCATGTTTCTGCTCCTTCTGGAATTGCTTCTATCATTGTACTTCCAAACCTTTACCATACTGTGTCTTTACTGAAGCCTTTTGTTCTTCCTCCTAAAAAAATACAGATTATTAAAAAGTTTGAATAGACCATAATGAAAATGAAATACCAAAAAAAGAGGAGCTTTTTTCAGCCTCTGTTTGATTCTGAAAAAGCAAAAAAGCTTTGAAAAATGAATTAAAACCACTAATTAAAAACCATTAATTATAATTAAAACCACATTTCACATGTTATCAAAAACTCTGAGCTTCAGAGTCCCTGAAACAATGACTGACTTTTTCAGGAGTAGTGGCATGTTAGTTTATTGTATTTACAACACGTAACAGTTAAATTAGATTAAAACTGCGTTAACGTCCTACTGAAACAAGGGCACTCGTTTAAGTGCATGCTGGTTTAAATTTTTTTTTTTGCTGTCGTCCGTTTATTCATACATGTACGGGTGTATTTTTTTATTTCACCCCCGTTTGCATCACAAGAAAACCGAAAAGCAATGCGATTATTTCAAAAGCACGTGAATGCATTAATTGATCATTAAGTCCACATGTGACCGTGGCGAAATTTAAGAAGAATATAATATTTGTTTATTGATACATATGTATGTTCTCACTTACCAACTCTGCTGACTTTCCCAGGTTCAGTGCGAGTGGCTGTTTCCGAGCAACACGGCGTCAACCCACTTTTTCAACAGACAGTTCCTGGAGTATTTTCATTCACTTTTCCTCGTTGGAGATTTGTTGCTTAAAGCGTTATAAGCCTTGAATCATAACAATCAGCTACAACTTGAATTACAACATGTAAAAGATTCGATCTAAAATAAAAAATATTTGAACATTTTTAATAAAGGCAATACGAGACTATGTGTGTCACGGCTAACTGGGTAAATAAAACTACAATCCCATGAAGCATTGCAAAAATTTTTTGGGCCAACTTTGCTCTGATAGGCCAATTTTGCATTTCCAGGTTTTTAAAATCATGATTGGTGCACGCTGGGTAAAAGTTATTCTGGTAAAAAAAAATAATAAATCTACCTATTTTTTGTTTTATTAAAGTCTACACCGACCCCAACCCTACACAGTATCTAATTTTTTGCTGAAAACAAGAACATACAAATCAGTACAAAATACAAAATATCAACAGTAGTGATACTTGAAAGACAACAACAAACATACAACAGTAAAAAAAATTAAAAATACAAAATAAATAAATAAATAAAAAAGGGCCATTGTTTTACATAAAATTTCTTACACAAAAACTTTTAGTACAGTAGAAATTTTAACAGTCTTCATAGCTTTATCAGTAGATATTGAAATCAAATTAATATGTTCTATCTCTTAAAAAGACCACAAATACAGGTAAACTTTGCTTAAGAAAATAATTACATTTATAATAAAACAAATTTTCTTTTGTGGGGTCTGAGTCAAAATACCCAAATATAACATTTCTCATTTGTAATAAAAATTCTGGCAAAATCTTCAATTTAACAAAAACACCAATATCATACCAAAATTCCTGAGTGTAATGACATTACATGACCAAAATAAGTGTTCCACTATTTCACCTTTACTACAGTGTGACAAAAATTACGGTATACTGATGTGCGCATGCCCAGTAGTTTTAGATTTAGCTAAGGATTAAATATAATGAAAATGTTTAGACTGTCTTAATTGGTGGTTTATTGGTCTACAAGTTTAAATTAATCAAAAACCATATCAACTGAAATCAAACAATTACAGTTATTGTTGCCTGGATTAACTTGAAGGCATTAGACACAGAAAGATGGAAATATCTTTGTGAATTAAAACATTGGGATTTTACTCAAAGGTATTTGAAATGGATTTTAAATATGGGTTAAGATCAGCCATACGTATGTGGCCCACATATGTATACTTGACATTTGGGCCGAATACTTCTGGTAGCCCAGTTTGTGCTGAATACAGTGAAATAAGTCTTTTGTCAATAATATATTTAAAAGCAACTAAAAAGAACCAAATGTTAGAGCATGTCAAAATCTCTCAAGGGGCCAAAAGGGCTCTCAGAATCCAGAGGGTTAATATCAAACCTCATTGGTTCTTTTGATCAAATGTCACAAGAACAACTGAGGTTTAATGTATTATGTCATGGTAACACAAAGTTATCCTAAAATGTTTTTTTAAAAATGGCAACATGAGTGATCCACTACTTTTACAGAATTCTTTGCTTTTTTGAGCTGAACAGCCTAATAATTATAATTAATAATTACACTATTAATTGTAATTTTATGGAATGAAAATTTTTGCCCTTGTTTGGAGTGGCATGTTGGTGAGTAACATGTTGGAGACCAGTTTGGAGTTAAACTCTACAATACATTTTTTCTCTCCAGGAGCAGGATTAGACACCCCTGAATTAAGTGGCATGAGTGTGTTACATCCACTATTAAATCATATTTTGGTAAACAAAAAGTTAACAAACAACTGTTGTTGCACACATCATTGTCGATTTATTTACAATAAAAGTATACAAGTGTAAATGTGCAAATTTGAAAACATTTTTTTCATTTTTTCAAAAGCATCGAAGAACGAGGGAGGGGAAGAAATAATAAAGAAAAACAAATGATTGAAAGAATAAGGATGGTACTTTAACCATTATATATTTTACAGACAACAAACCAAAAGATGAGGACGGCAGCATTGCTGGGTCTGCCATGGTACATGCGAGAGACTCCTTAAAAATTCATGAAGATATGCGAGGTAAGCTAAAACATGTAAGGCAAAACCAGGGAAAATTTAACATTAGATCCCTCAATTTGCAGGGGACTGGGACTATATTTGTTTAATTGCTTTTAAGTAATATTACCTTGTTTTGTTTACATTCTATAAAGCCCAGTGTTTCCCAGCATTCTACAATGACAAAGCTCCTCCAGAAACTCCATGCCTCGACGAAGCTAGAAGCTAACCCGGTGTTATGTTGTACATTGTTGATAGTTTTCATACTTAAGCTGTGAAAGGAAAATTTTTAAGAGCTCAACACAACAGCTTTAATGATGCAGAAGCCACTAAAAAGTTACTCTTAACAGTAACGCATTACTTTTTTGTGTAAGTAATCAACAAATTAATTGAGTTACTTTCTGAATGAAGTAACTGTAACTAGTTACTATTTCTTAGTAACTAGCACAACACTGGTCTCTGGTGTGGCATGATACTGGAAGAATGTGGGCAGAGTGGAGGATGGAGGGGCATGATTAAAATCTCCAGAGATGATGAGAATGGCATTTGGACTCTGTGTTAACAGTCTGTTAACAAGAGAATGCAGGACATTGCATGCCGTTTCACCGTCAGCAGAGGGGGGAATATACGCAGATATCGCGATAACATGCGAGAATTCCCTGGGCAGATAGTATGGCCTCATGCTAGCGGCTAACAGCTCAATATCCTTACAGCCGATCTGATGATGTGACCAGGTTTACACCATCTATTATTCACAAACAATGCCAGTCCTCCTCCCTTTCTCTTACCGCTCTCCATTGTTCTGTCCACGCACAGGAGTTCAAATCCATCCAGAGCCACAGTCGTATCCGGTGTTAGCTTGGTTAGCCATGACTAAGTGAACAGCATAATACTTCATTCCCGGAATTCCCTCTGATGTCGGGTAAGAGCCACTAGCTCGTCCATCTTGTTGGCTAAAGATCTTACATTTCCCTTGACGATGGACGGGTGAGTTGGTCTGTAACCTCTCCTTTTAGTCCGACACATAGCTCCAGCACGGTTCCCTCGTCGTCTCCTTCTTAGCTCACGGGGAATATTGGGTTTTTCCTGTAGTAGCATCAGCTGATCCCTGGTGTAAACAATAGGACCGCGGCTGTGAATAGAGTTTTCAGACGCGACTGTGAACAAAGTCCAAAATAGCAGAAAAAGTATAGCAAATTTAGTGACTTTGTTAATGTCCATTGTGCAGTTTCCAATTTCACACGCATACACGCAAAAAGAAAAAAAAACCACAAAGTGCCAAAACACTAGAAAATAAATAAAGACATGCAAACTTAAAGGGAGCTGTTGCAACAGGCTGCCACTTGGGCGGCGCCTACACACGCTTATGGTGTGGTCAAACAAAACATTTTTAATAAAATATAAACCCCTGTTAAGTCTCAAAGAATGTTTTGTAGAAATCTGACAAAAATAAATTCAAACTATAATAAGTGAAGCTGGTAATTCTGTTTTTGGAGTTGTTTATTCATCCTGTTCTGATTCAGTAAGGTTGTAACTGTATGTAGTTTTGTTTCTTGTTCTTTCCTTCAGTGATTCTGCTTGTACAAGTGTTCATCAGTGTCTGAATTCACTTTTCTTTTTTTTTTTTACTCTGTCAAGTGGACTATACTAGTAAACTAATGTAGGGAATAGTTTTACAAAGCAATAATGCAACATGTATTAAGTTTACTTGTGAATATATTTACAGTATTTAACTGTCAAATTAACAGTAATTTCATGTTTTATAATTTACAGGATTTTACCGTTGTTATTTCAAATTCTTTTACTGTTGCTGATGACATTGTTGTGCACCTTGGCCAGATGAGGATGCCACTGTTCCTGTATGCCAGGGGTGTCCAATCTTTTTCCACAAAGGGCAGGTTCTCAAGTTAGCTTTAAAAAGGTAAAATTTGGTTTTGGACTTGCTTGGTTAGAATGAAAACCTGCACCCACAACAGCTCTTTGTCGAAATTATTGGACACCCCTGCTGTACCTATGTTAAGGGCAATGACATGCCTATGTATCCTTTTGTGGACACTGCTGTGTCCCTCTGGTCGAATGTGGTTGCCACCAGCCCCCTGTCTGATGCGTCCATCTGTAAAACATAAGGGATAGAAAAAAGAGAATTATCACTATAAATATTTGTCATCAAATTAGGCATCAGCATACTGCACCCTGGTACCATCTCTTGCCCAGGTATGTGACCTATATGAGAGACAACATCAAACAATGCTACCATTTTGCCTTCTTTCACTGCTCCATGGGACAGACACACACATCTATAAAAAATATATAAAAATGTGGCCCTTTAACTAACATAGATCTCTCCACCCTGGACATGTGTATAACTATTTTTATAATCAATGTTGTTTTTTGTTTAAAAAAATAAATCTGCTTTTTGTTAAGTGGTATTTATTTATGATCTGTGAGAGGAGTCTTCCATTCTCTATGTTTAAGGTATATATGACAGGCAGCACTGCAGTGTGTGTGTGTGTGTGTGTGTGTGTGTGTGTGTGTGTGTGTGTGTGTGTGTGTGAGTGTGAGTGTGAGAGAGAGAGAGAGAGAGAGAGAGAGAGAGAGAGAGAGAGAGAGAGAGAGAGAGAGAGAGACTATGAATGACTATTCATCGTGACTGTAAGTGGAGGAAATGAAGAACGTCTCTAGGTTACGAACATAACCCTAGTTCCCAACGAGACGCTGCATCAAAACGCTTTGGTAATGCCCCTGCATTGTCCACGCTCTGAACCACGTGTGAAATCTAGCCAAAGGGCAAGACGTGACGTCATAGACAGGCGACGTCGCATAAACCAGGAAGCTACAAGATGGCTGTGCGGTGGTAGCAACATTAACTTCTGCAAAGAGAGAAGGGAAGCGCCGCAGGAATGCAGGGAGTGTGGCACGGGGACGCAGCGTCTCATTCCCCCAGGGAACTAGGGTTACGTTCGTAACCTAGAGACATTCCCCTTCGGGAACTCGAGCTGCGTCAAAACGATTTGGGAACGAGTGTCCTATCAAGCCACACTGGCCAGACCCTGCCCAGTGTGTGAGGGCTTTGGCACCTGCACGTAGGACAGAGGAGCCCAGAGTGGCTCTGGGTCAAGGCCATAGCCCAACAAGGTCAGCAAGGGGGGACCAGCTCACAGCGTCGCAATGTCCTGGAGTGATACAGCAGCTGTGAGCTGTCCACACTCCGGTGGAGCCCTGGTGGAGCGAGACCAGGACTCTTAGCTGAAAGGATGGCATCCACTACCCACCTGTTTAATGTCTGCCCATCGGCTAGGAGTGTGTGTGTGTGTGTGTGTGTGTCGCAGCGGGGTCAGTGCTGCGTTCACGCACTTTGTGAGAGTGCAGGGTGAGAGTGCTAGGCCGAACGAAGGGTGGGACACATCCTGTTGAACTGGGGAGGAGAAGACGCGAACTGAATCGCGCAGCCCTTTTCCACAGTACGCAGGACCCCCGAGAGAGTCCTGGCAGCTTTCCAGACTGACAGAAAGTTTCACAGGGGAACCAACCCCTCGGGGCTGGCCCCTGACCCACTCAGAGCAGCTGGAGCTGTGCTCTGCAGTCAACTACACCTCCTGAGAGGCAGCGGATCCCCCTCATCCGCAGCGATCTTACGGGCAGAATACGGGGAGCAAACCGCTGGAGGGAAGCCGCACCCTGAACACATCCCATGGTAGGGCTGGCAGACAGTCCTCCTGAACCCAAACGGCAGGAGCAGTGTACTGCGGATGACCCCCCCCATCCACAACAAACTTTCGGGTGGAATAAGGGAGTTAACTGCTGGAGAGAGGCAGCGTCCTGAACACCCTGTGGCAGGGCCGACAAGCTGGCCTCCCGGTGGTGGGGAGGGACGGGCACCGTAGCATGAGGTGCACACCGCCCTTCAAGCAGGTTTACCCACCAGCAGGTTTATGCACCACAGCCTGTTCACTAAAGGGCGAGGATGAACCTCAGGTCATCCTGCCCCTCCTCGGGCTTAGAGTGTCACCAGGGGCCTCTAGGACCTCCCTGCGGAAACGGGTGGCAACGCTCTCTTTCCGGGATATTTCGCTGTGCCTGGACATACCAGGGCGAGGCTGCCGCCGAGCAGCCCCATTGGAGCGGCGAGGAAGTACCACTGAAACACCACCGTGGTCTCCTGAACCAGCCAGCAATCGCCCTTACCTACAGCGTCACCAGGTCAGGCCAGGAGGGGTCACCGTGGTGCTCAGAAGGAAGCTCACACCATCCCCCATAGCAGGCCAGCCGGGTATGCCTGCAACACACTCATCATGTGGAAGCAACCCGCAGCCTCACCTGCCGCGTAGCCCTACATACCAGAGCCAAGTGGCTCTTCTTAGGCAAACCGATAGCCTTCATAGCTGCAGCACTCGGGGAGAGATAGCTAGCCAGCCTCTCTACCACAAGCGGCATCGTCCCGTAGCTGCGCTACTCAATCCCAATAACATTCGCGCACAGCAAGAAACATTGGAAAAGCAAGCGCCGCACCTCAGTGGCAGGTCAGGGAAGGCGCTGAGGCTGTGACACAGGGCGCAGGAAACGCACATCCAGCTCACTGGGTGCGCGCTGCCATGACCTCGAGGAGCTCTTCGTACAGCACAGGCTGTGAGGAGTCCACAGGCTCGCTAGCATCCATCATCTCATCCTCCTCAGAGAGAGAGACATGTAACGCCGCGTTACACGCACCGGGAAAAGAAACCGCCAAACGATCGCTCTCCCCCGGGAACGGGAGCTTGGCTAGCAGCCGAGCGCGCATAGCCACATGGCTTAAATGCTAACAGCTGATACCTTCGAGAGCCGACTAAGCACGCTCCTAAGCTAAGCAAACAACACATCGGCTGCAGACGATTTAGCATCTCACTTTTATTACCTTTGTTTTTAGTTTGTCCTGTATTCTGTATTTGTAATGTCACATTTTCATTCCCGTATTGAACTTGTTAACGTTTTTTCATAAAATTACGTTTATGAATATAAAAATTCAGATTTTCATATTACCTATCCTACGAAAAAGGAATATTTTAGTCAAAACATGATTTTTCATGTAATTTTTTGTCGTTCACTTATTGCAATTTTTTCATTAAATAATACGTTTAAATAAGTTTTCATTAAATAGAGCTTTTGAATATGAACATTTATTTTTTTCATGTTTATCATGTTTTTATGAAAAAAAAAAAAAGTTGTTAAATACTTAATTTGTTATACCACACTGTGAAAAATGATGTGTTGGGTTTACTTAAAATATATATGCATTATTTTTGCATCATACTTAATACAGACATACATAGTAAATTCAACTTAAGTAGGTTTTAAGTAAAAAATAACAAGAAAATATTTGTCCCATAAACTCAAAAGTTTGAGTTTACTCAACTTTATTTTGAAAAAAAAAGTAAGACCAATAATATTTAGTGCTACTAGATCAGCATATTTCTCCACCCTCATAAAAAAATAACAGGCATAATCCTATAATAATCCTATATATATATATATATATATATATATATATATATATATATTATAAATGACCATTTATTTCTTAAATTAACTCAAACATACAACACGCAAACATACAATAGACCGAAGGATGAATATTATAAAAAATACTCTTGCAAACGGATGGATCGATTGACGGACATATATTTATAAAATATAATCTTACGCGCATACAATAGATGTATAGACGCATATATACAAAACACTTTTACTCCACGCATGCTTGAAAACTTTAAACTTAGACGATATGAAAAGGAACACCGCTAAACAAATGTAACGATGTTTAAAAGACAACGTCTTTGTTTTACACAGTTAATATAAGACTAAAATATTCCAAAACATTTTTGAGTTTTTGATTTTCAATAATTTATTGCACCTTTTAAAGTTTTCTTTTTTTTTTTTTTTTTTTATAAAAAGCTGATCAGGATCATGAAAAGTCATATTTTCATAATATATAAAATGTTTTTATTAAAAAGGAATGGTTTTTTTTGTGAAAACATGATGTGTCATGTTGCGTTTATTATTCAATTTTTGCACTTTTTAACATTTCCATAAAATTCATATTTTTACAATATCATATATTTATGAAAAGTAATTTTTTCAAAACATGATTTATCATCTCACCTTTATAATTTTTTAGTTTGTCTTGTATTCTTTACCGCTTTTTTATTAAACTAAAAATATATTTTTTAAATAAACCTAATAATTATTGCTTGAAAAAAGCATATTTGTTGTCAAAACATGATTTGTCATGTCACCTTTTCATTCCCGAATTGAACTGTTTTTCATAAAATTATGTTTATAAATATAAAAAATTAATATTTTTATATTAATTGTCATACATTAAAGTCATATATTATATTTAATGTCATTTTCTTTGTTCACTTACTGCAATTTTAAGGAGTTTTCATGAAATAATATTTCTGAATATGAATTTTTTTTTCATATTTATCATTTTTAATAAAAATATTTTGTTTGTCAAAACTTTTCGATTATTTATAGCACCTTAAAAATGTTTTTGCTTTTTTGTTTGTTTTTTTAATTCTGCTAATGAACATGAAAATTCACATTTTCATAATAACTATTAGTTTCTCATGAAAAAAAGCCATATTATTTGTCAAAACATAATTTGTCATGTCACCATTTTAGAATAATTTATTGCACCTTTAAAATTTTTATTTTTATTTTTTTTATGAAAAGCTAATCAGGATTATAAAAATTCATATTTTAAAAATACCATTTTTATAAAAAATTTCATATTTGTGTCAAAACATTTCTTGTTTGATTTATTTTGTCACTTTTTTCGTTTTTTTGTTTACATATTGCACTTTTTACGTTATTTAAAGAAATTAGGATTATGAATTGTAAAATTGTTTTTTTCATAATCATATCATAGAAAAAAAATAACCTTTTTGTCTAAACTAAATTGACATGCCACCATTGTCGTTTTTCAATTATTTATAGCACCTTGTAATGTTTTTTATTTTAATTTATGAAATTCTGCTAATGAACATGAACATATTATAATAACTATTAATGTTTATTATGAAAAGGACATACTTTTTGTAAAAATAGAATTTGTCATGTCACCTTATTATAAATATGAAAATTCATATTTTAACAATATCATATATTCATGAAAAAGTTATTTTTGTCAAAACGATTTATCATGTCACCTATTTTTTGTTTGTCTTGTACTTTTTAAAGTTTTTTTAATATATTTTATTTATTTATTTTTTTTTTAGGAAAATGTCAAAACATGGTTTGTCATGTCATCTTTTCATTCCTGTATTAATCTTTTTACTGTTTTTCATTTTTACGAATATAAAAATTCATATATTCATATTAACTCTCATCCAAAAAAATAATAACCCTAGCCCTAACCCTAGATAAAAAAAAAAAAACTCAAACCTGTCAAAACCTTTGAAATTCTTGAAACTGAAATTTCATATTCATAATCTTAATTTCGAGAAAAACTGTTTAAACAACCGGGTGTGGATCATCATAATTAATCAAAAACGCATCAAAACCTCATGGATGGCAATGTGCTGTAAAAAAAAAATAAAATAGGCTTCTTATGCGCTAAAAATGCAATTCTGCAAGTCTTAGCCTCATAGAACGAAAGCAAACCGGTTTTCCAACCAAAGTATCAAAAATGCATCAACACCCTATGTATGGCAACAACGTCTATGCGCTGTAAAGAATGAGCTTCTTAGGCGCGGAAAATGCGATTCCACAAGTCTCAGCCTCATAGAACAAAAGCAAAACAGTTTTTCAAACAAAGTAAATGTACACATAAAGCATGCACTTGACAAATATTATTTTACATGTTAATGATGTGATATAACAAAATGAATCATGTTTTGACAATAATATAACTTTTTTTAAACAAATTTGATGGAAATTATGAAAAGGTGACGTGACAAATCATGTTTTGACTAAAACATGGCTTTTTTTCGTAAAAGACAAATGATAATATTATTTTATAAAAATATTAAATTAAATGTTGAAAAACGTTTAAAAGTGCAATAAGTTAATGAAAAAACGAGTTTATATATTTTATATATTTTTATATAAAAATATAATGATGAAAAAAAATTATAATAATTTGCATAATTTGATTACAAGCTATTAAAAATTGAAATAAGAGAACGAAAAAGTTGAAAAATTTTGGCCAAATTTATAATTATAATTATAAATTATAATATATTATATATATAATTATAATTATAAATTATAATTATTATATATTTTATCATATATCATATATTTGTTTTTCATTAAAAAAGATATTAGATATAGAAATTATTATGAAAATATGAATAATTCATGAAAAAAGCGCAATGAGCTAACGAAAAACAAAAAGGTGCCATGATGTTTTGCTTAAAATATGACTTTTTTAGTAAAACAAATATATTATGAAAATATTACTTTTAATACTAATTAGCATCATTTTATTAAAAACCGTCAAAAGGTGCAATAAGTGATTGAAAAACAAAAAGGTGACGATAAAAATATATACAAAATTATAATTATCAAATGAATTTTCATGTTCTCAAAAATAATTTAATGTAAAACCAATTGAAGGTGCATTAAGTAAATGAAAAATGCCACTGCATGACAAAACATTTGTTGCATCTAACATATGACTATTTTTTCCTTCACTTATTGCAATTTTTAGGACTTTTCATGAAATTATGCTTCTGAATATCAAAATTTAATTTTTTCATATTCATCATATTTTTAAGGTATATATATATTTTTTTGTCAAAACTTAGTTATTCCACCATTTTTGGTTTTCGACTATTTATAGCACCTATAGATGTTTTTCTCTTTTTTTGAATGAAGTCCTGCTAATCTTCTTCTTTCGGCTGCTCCCATTAGGGGTCGCCACAGCGGATCATCCGTCTCCATACCACCCTGTCCTCTACATCTGCCTCTTTCACACCAACTACCTGCATGTCTTCCCTCACCACATCCATGAACCTCCTCCTTGGCCTTCCTTTTTTCCTCCTACCTGGTGGCTCCATCCTCAGCATTCTTCTACCAATATAATTCATGTCCCTCCTCTGCACATGTCCAAACCATCTCAATCTCGCCTCCCTCACATTGTCACCAAAACATCCTACATGCGCTGTCCCTCTTATAAACTCATTTATAATCTTGTCCATCCTCGTCACTCCCAACGAAAACCTTAACATCTTCAGCTCTGCTACCTCCAGCTCCACCTCCTGTCTTCTACTCAATGCCACTGTCTCTAATCCATACAACATCTCAGGTCTCACCACAGTCCTATAAAAATTTCCCTTTCATTCTTGCAGATACCCTACTATCACAAATCACTCCTGTCACTCTTCTCCACCCACTCCACCCTGCCTGCACTCTTTTCTTTACTTCTCTAACACACTCTCCATTACTTTGCACTGTTGACCCCAGGTACCTGAACTCCTCCACCTTCTTCACCTCTTCTCCCTGCAACCGCACCACTCCACTGCCCTCCCTCTCATTAACACACATGTACTCTGTCTAACTCATACTGACTTTCATTCCCCTTCTCTCCAGCACATATCTTCACCTCTCCAGGCACTTCTCAACCTGCTCACTACACTCACCTCAAATCACACTATCATCCGCAAACATCATAGTCCAGGGAGACTCCTGTCTGACCTCGTCCGTCAACCTGTCCATCACCACTGCAAACAGGAAAGGGCTCATGGCCGATCCTTTATGTAGTCCAACCCTCACCCTGAACCAGTCTGTCGTTCCTACTGCACACTTCACTGCTGTCACACTGCCCTCATACATGTCCTGCACCACCCTCACATACTTCTCTGACAAACCTGACTTCCTCATACAGTACCACAGCTTCTCTCTCGGCACACTGTTGTACGCTTTCTCTAAATCCACAAATACACAATGCAATTCCTTCTGTCCTTCTCTATACTTCTCCATCAACATCCTCAAAGCAAATAAGGCATCTGTGGTGCTCTTCCTCGGCATGAAACCATACTGTTGCTCACAGATGGTCACCTTTTCTCTCAGCCTGGCTTCCACTACTCTTTCCCATAACTTCATGGTGTGACTGATCAACTTAATTCTCCTGTAGTTACTGCAGGTCTGCACATCTCTCTTATGCTTAAAGATCAGTACCAGCACACTCCTTCTCCATTCCTCCATCCTCCCACCTTCCAGAATCTTGTTAAACAATTTGGTTAAAAACTCCACTGCCATCTCTCCTAAACATCTCCATGCTTCTACAGGTATGTCATCTGGTCCTACCGACTTTCCACTCTTCATCCTCTTAATCGCTGCTCTAACTTCCTCTTTACTAATCCTATCTACATCCTGCTTCACCAACTCCACATCATCCAACCTTCTCTCTCTCTGATTTTCCTCATTCATCAGCTGCTCAAAATACTCCCTCCACCTTTTCAACACACTAATCAACACATTTCCCTCTCCATCCTTTATTGCGCTAACTTGCAGCACATCCTTCCCAGCTCGGTCCCTCTGCCTGGCCAATTGGTATAAATCCTTTTCTTCTTCCTTAGTGTCCAACCTCTCATACAGCTCCTCATATGCCTTTTTCTTGGCTTTCGCCACATCCCTCTTTACCTGCTGCCGCATCTCCTTGTACTCCTGCCTACTTTTCTCATCACTCTGTCTATCCCACTTCTGTTTTGCCAACCTCTATCTCCTTATGCTCTCCTGCACTTCCTCATACCACCACCACATCTCCTTGTCTTCCTTTCTATTTCCAGATGTCACACCAAGTACTTTTCTAGCTGCCTCCCTCATCACTCCTGCAGTAGTTTCCCAATCACCCAGCACCTCTTCACCACCACCAAGCCCCTGTCTGAGCTCTTCCCTGAACCTCACACTACACTCTTCCTCCTTCAGTTTCCACCATCTTATTCTTCTTTCAGTCCTCACTCTCCTTCTCTTCTTCTTCGCCTCCAAAACCATCTTACAGACCACCATCCGATGCTGTCTAGCTACACTGTCCCCTGCCAACACCTTACAGTCTCCAATCTCCTTCAGGTTGCATCTCCTGCATAGAACATAGTCCACCTGTGTGCACCTTCCTCCACTCTTATACGTCACCCTATAATCCTCCTTCTTCTTAAAATAAGTGTTCACCACTGCCATTTCCATCCTTTTAGCAAAATCTACCACCATCTGCCCTTCCACATTCCTCTCCTTAAGGCCATACCTACCCATCACCTCCTCATCATCTCTGTTCCCCTCACCAACATGCCCATTAAAGTCTGCCCCAATCACCAATCGTTCTGTCCTTGGTACACCATCTACCACTTCATCTAATTCACTCCAGAATCTTTCCTTCTCCTTCATCTCACAGCCAACTTGTGGAGCATAGGCACTGATGACATTTATCATCATCCCTTCAACTTCCAGCTTCACATTCATCACCCTATCAGAAACTCTCTTCACCGCCACTACACTCTTACTGTACTCTTCCTTCAGAATCACACCTACACCATTTCTCTTTCCATCCACACCATGATAGAACAGTTTGAACCCACCTCCAATGTTCCTGGCCTTACTCCCTTTCCACTTGGTCTCCTGAACACACAACATATCTACCTTTCTCCTCTCCATCATATCAGCTATCCCTCTCCCTTTACCCGTCATAGTACCAACATTTAAAGTACCATCCCGAACCTCCACTCTCCTACACTGCTCCTTTTCCTGCCATCTCTGTAGAAGTCTTCCTCCTCTCTTTCTCCTCCTTCAGCCAACAGTAGCCCAATTTCCACCGGTACCCTGTCGGCTAACGATACCTGTGGCGGTCGTTGTTAACCTGGGCCTCGACCGATCCGGTATAAAATTCTCATTTGTGATCCGCATATTTGATTTGGCACGTTTTACGCTGGATGCCTTACCTAACGCAACCCTCCCCATTTACCCGGGCTTGGGACCGGCACTAAGAGTGCACTGGCTTGTGCCTCCCTAATGGCTGGGTTTATGAAATCCTGCTAATGAACATGAAAATTACTTTTTTCATAATAACTATCACATTTGAATGAAAAAAAGTCATATTTTTGTCAAAATATGATTTTTCATTTCACTATATTTGTCTCGTTTATTTATTGCAGTTTTTGACGTTTTATTATTAAATTATGCTTTTTTTCCATAATAATCAATTTTATAAAAAAACCTTTTTTCCAAAATATGATTTGTCATGTCACCTTTATTGTCACCTTTTACACTTTTTAGAATTTCGTCAAAAAAATTATTCTCATGATTTAGAAAATTTATATTTTACCAATTATCTTGTATTATGAAAAGTCATATCTTTGACAAAACATGATTTGTCATGTAACTTTTTTGTTCACTTGTTGCACTTTTTATTGTCTTTTCATAAAATTCTGTTTCTGAATATAAAAATTTATATTTTGTTATTTATTATAAAAAAAAAAAAAAAAAAAAAAAGCTTTTCGTCAAAACATGATTTGTCGTCACTTTGAATTGGTTCAATTACTGCACTTCTAAACGGTTTTTAATAAAATTGTTTTTAAATATGAAAATTAATGTTTGTGAAAAAGTCATTGTAGTCACATTTTTCGTTTATGTATTGCACTTTTTAAAGTAATTTCTTGACATTAAGATTATGAATATGAAAATCTATTTTTTCATAATCATATTTTTATGAAGAACAAAAATGTTTCTAAACCTTATTTGTTATGCCACCATTGTCGTGTTTTTTTATTTTTTTATTCTGCTAATGAACAGAATGATTTGTTATGTCATATCACATTATAAACATGTGAACATATACTGAACAAGAGCATGCTGTATGTGCAAATACACCTGCAGATGGTTCAATAAACCACATTTATTTCATCCTACGAGGCTGAAACTTGCGGAATTGCATTTTTAGCTCCTAAGAAGCTCACATTGCTCACAGCACGTACAAGATTTTTCACTGATTTTAACAGTATTTTATAAAATTATGCTTGAGAACATTAATTAATATTTTCATAAAACTATCATATTTCTGTGAAATAAGTCATATGTTTGTCAAAACATGATTTGTAATGATATATCAGATCATAAACATGTAAAAATATACTGATGAAGCGCATGCTGTATGCGCAAATACACCTTGCTCCAATAAACCTCATACTACAAGGCTTAGACTTGTGGAATCGCATTAATATTTTTGTAAAAAAAAAAAGTTATATTTTTGTCAATACATTATCACATTTTTTGTTTACGTAGTGCGCTTTTTATCGTCAATTCTTGAAATTAAGATAGTGAATAGTAAAATAATTTTTTTCATAATCATATTTGTATAAAAAAAATTAAATTTTTGTCAAAACTTAATTTGTCATGACACAAGTGTTGTTAATAATATAGTAATAATATAGCATAATCTATGAAATAAGGAAAAAAGAGCGGAGTACTCACACATGACCAAATTGCTGTCCACCAAGCGAAGTAAAACAAGGAAATGAAACAGTGGTATATGGCCCCACCTTTTTTGTTATTTAACCCTCTTGAAAACTTTTGAAGACAATGGTAATAGAATAAACCTTTTTGAATGTTGGAATATTTGAATGTTAATAATAGTTAGAATACTTGGGGGGGAGGTCTAACGTCCAAAGATTTCCAATAATGGTAATGACTGATGGTAACTGAGGAGGGCCCAGGTTTGGGGAGTTTTCAATTTTAAGGGTAAAAATGTATAAAAACAGGAGTGGTCAGAAAATCGATGTCATGACAAGCGGATATTTTCGGGTTGATTGTGGTTTGCCACATAAAACTCTACCTTTGCTCTACTCATCCAAGTGTCTTCGCTTCTTTTTAATTGACTATTTTACATTTATTTTGAAAGTCCCAACTAAACTTTCAAAATAGAGAGACAAGAGACAAGAAATCTCCAACATAATTGGCGTAGTTGGCAGGATTCCGGCGAGGCTGGTGGAGCCACTCGTCTACCTCGGGCTGCGCCATCTCACAGACGGCAGAATGGTACCAACTAGGAAAAGGTGAGCAGAAGCCTGTTTAATCAAAATTCTGCTTAGTTATTTGCTGTCCTGGGAATGTTACAGCCCGGTGTGGGGGTAGGGTAAAACTAGTCCCGAAGAAAAGGACCCCAGGTACAAAAGTTGGGAAGATGGGCAAACAATTTAGTCAAATTGCCTGTGGGTGAATGGATGAGTAGTTGCAACAGATGTAACTAAAATGTGTCTCCAGAGAAAATAGAAAAACTCTGGATGAGGGTTAATGTTGTTGAATGAATGTAAACTTGTGTGAAAGGAAGTCTCACGATGGCATTATTTTGCATATAACAAGAGCATATCCAGGTGTAATGATGGTATATGTGATATACAGTACAGACCAAATGTTTGGACACACCTTCTCATTCAAAGAGTTTTCTTTATTTTCATGACTATGAAAATTGTAGAGTCACACTGAAGGCATCAAGGGCTATTTGACCAAGAAGGAGAGTGATGGGGTGCTGCGCCAGATGACCTGGCCTCCACAGTCACCGGACCTGAACCCAAGCGAGATGGTTTAGGGGTGAGCTGGACCGCAGAGTGCAGGCAAAAGGGCCAACAAGTGCCAAGCATCTCTTGGGGAACTCCTTCAAGACTGTTGGAAGACCATTTCAGGTGACTACCTCTTGAAGCTCATCAAGAGAATGCCAAGAGTGTGCAAAGCAGTAATCAAAGCAAAAGGTGGCTACTTTGAAGAACCTAGAATATGACATTTTTCAGTTGTTTCACACTTTTTTGTTATGTATATAATTCCATATATAATTCCACATGTGCTAATTCATAGTTTTGATGCCTTTAGTGTGAATCTACAATTTTCATAGTCATGAATATAAAGAAAACTCATTGAATGAAAAGGTGTGTCCAAACTTTTGGTCTGTACTGTAGGTTTGCTTGGGCAAGTGGATTAAAGAGAAAAATTCCTGTGATACTGCTGCTGACGTGAACTGGATTTTTCACGGGCGAGCAGGGCTGCTTGGACAGGTGTAGAGGCCTCCCCTAGATACCGCTATCTGTGATAGGTCTGCTTGGTAGGGAAAATCCAGAGCTGGTGAATCACTGTCACTAGGACAGGGTGGGACCCGGAGGGTTATGTTTTTGTTAGGATTTAGTGTCGATGTTAATGTTGTGGGGAAGTGGTTTGGTTAGGGGAAAAGGTGGGTGTCGGAACTCAGAGCCCGTCTCTGAGGCGACACATCGAGGGTGGATTCTTTTGTTTAGAAGATTCCCAATAATGCTCAGCCAACTCTAGAAAAACTTAAATATAATAGACACAAACTGCCAATGAAGGATCCTCAGTCTCAGATGAGTAAAAGCAAACTTCTTTATTCCATACACGTTCCAATGAGCTCAATAGAAGATGGGTACCTCACATCAAAATGAACAGCACATCAAAAATGATAGAGCACGCCAAAGTGAGGAAGTACAAGTACTGTCTGTTTCACGCTTGTATTTATACTCTGTAGCCACCGTATCTTTCTATTTTTTCTAATTTCTTCACCTTGAGTAATTCCCCTTATTTTCCGATCTTGCCCTCTTTTTTTCAATTCCCCTTATCTTTGACCTTGGTGCTTATTCCTCCAAACAACACCATATTTGGAGTTCCTGTTTTTTCCCAATTCCCCTTATATTCGGCCTTTTCCTTGATTTTATATAAAAAAAAATAAGTGAGTATAAAGCCCTTATTTTTCTGGATCCAACCATACGCTGTTTTCAGTCCTCCAAGTGTGAACACCATTTTTGCGGCCTATTTTGTCTTCCTGCACCTGCAATGGGTAAGTGTTATGCTTTACTCTTTTTATAATGCTGTTTGCTATTCTACATTTATTGAATTGAGTTATCTCAGTGTATTAGATTGTCTGTATACATGTGCTTGATTATATTATTTTATTTGATAGCTGCAAGTGCCCAGGTTATATTTTAATTGTGCATTCTGAACCGATTGTTGCATAGTATATAGAATTTTCTCTTGAATGTGTGTTATCCTTTGCCTACACCTAGCAGTCACCGTGATGTTACCCTGTCTAACATCTTATCTCTGTTGGTCTCTTTTGCTCAGCTCCGCCACGCAAACGTTCTGGAATATCTCCAATGGGTCTTCTTCGCAGACAATACCGCCAGTTCCAGCTCTCCTCACTTGCTGCTGAGCTTGCTCATTTCCTTGAACAACTCTCTGGCCTAACTGTTCCAGCGAATCCCTATCTGCCTCCTCGCATAGTGCAGAGCACTGCTACGCGCGACATGGGCACACAGACCTCTCCTGATCTCTCTGCTACCCGCTATCGAGCTTATGATGACAACTGCAGTGAAGGCTCCTGTCCCCCACCGTTTTCTCCCTATCCCTCACACTGGTCTCCCAATGATTATTCCCCTACATCTCCTGCGCCAAACCAACGTGCTCCTGTGCCTTCACCCGGCCTTGGGCCAAGCTACTCCTTCATGTCTCCTGCAGCTGCAGCAGCCCAACCGCCTTGCTATCCCAATAAAAATGCTTAAAACTCCCTCAAGGTCGTTTTCTGTCCTTCTTTATCTATTCCACACACTTATAACATTCAGTCAGAGAATCTATCCTACTCACACATGTAAATATCTTATTATTACTATTTTATACTTGGTGTAAATAAAGACTTGATTAACATATAGTTAAATAGGTGTTATCAAAACTACTTCTATTGTATCTAATCAGTTCTATATTTGATTTAGGTTATTTTTTGTTGGATTAATGTTAGTTTGATTATAACATACGCTAGATAAGGTTGATTAAAATTATTTCTCGACATTACTCCCCCCTCTGAGACTTCATAGTCTCACATTCCGCTTACTTCCGTGATAACCTGTTACCAATCATACATATCATGTAATGCAATAGTAAAACCAAAGTAAATAGTCTTTTGTGTTCTTTGGCACATGTTGTTTTCTTCTGACCCAGATACTTTACGTATCGCAGGGGGTCTTGTTGGAGCCCTGGAAGAGGTTACTAGCACTTTACCAGGTACTCGTGTGTTTATATCCACGTGAATGTGTTGGAAAAGTCCATTAAGGCTTAATATCCACGGTAATCAAAAGTAAATACAACAGACGTAGAATCGTGTAATAAGGAGAACAAAAATCAAGCCACTTAAAATTGGAAAAATAAGCGAAAATAACTTTCTTTCGGCTTCTCCCGTTAGGGGTCGCCACAGCGGATCCTCCGCACGTTTGATTTGGCACATGTTTTACGCTGGATGCCCTTCCAACCCTCCCCAATTTATCCGGGCTTGGGACCGGCACTAAGAGTGGCTGGGGATGGTTCCCTGACCGGGGATCGAACCCGGGTCGCAGCGGTGAGAGCGCTGCATCTTAACCACTAGACCACCAGGGGACCTTGTGGAAAAATAAGCGAAAATAATAAACGTAAATAAACGCAAAGGAAAATAATAAACAAAGATAAGCGATCGCGATCGCAAACGCAAAGACAGGAAAGATAAATGAACAAACAATAGATCGACATTACGAAAAATAATCGAAAATAATAAACGTAAATAAACGCAAAGGAAAATAATAAACAAAGATAAGCGATCGCAAACGCAAAGACAGGAAAGATAAATGAACAAACAATAGATCGACATTACTCCCACCCTCTAAATGCAAGGGCCGTGCCTAATCACAACATTGATGAACTAGGAGTGGGCGAAAAACCCTGTAGACAGTCAAGTGCCAGGGAAAATTCCCACTCTGCCCGCCAGTGGCACGACAGTGGAAGAATCATCACCAAGGTCATCCTCAGTCGTGATTGTACATGCAGATTTAAATATGAGACATGTGAAATAGAACTAAAATGAAAACGAAACAATATAGTCCGCATAAATGTGGAAGAGCTATGGGACAGGTGACAACCGCTTTATCCAATGTGGTAAGGGAGCAGTTATACGGCGACCAGTCTGTATCGCGAACCACACAGCGTAGTACCATTTTAAGCGGGAACGTCTTCCCTGCATTGAGATTATTTTTGAGTCTATAGCACGCATGCGGCATCTGCGAACCAGGATAGGGCGACAGTGCCAGTTCCGATGTTTGGCTGGTTCCGTTGTCCACAGAACATAGCCTCCTAAGGTAATGGTGTAGAATGTCACAGTAGTGCGTTGCATGACGAAGGTCGTGAGCAGGAAACTATGGGTGTTACGAGCTCTTGTTGAGAAGGAAAGAGCTCCAAATGATTCGGCCAGGGAGATAGCACGATGCATAGTGAATACACGAGTGACCAGCTGGAGTCCACCAGGAAGATCATAAACAGAGTTCTGAATGGAGTCTAACCACATTCCCTCCGGAGAAAACATGTTAGCGTGGCGCATAATGGCGGTCACTGGTCTACGCTGGTCCTCATCTGTTTCCCAAACAAAATCATCTCTTTGTGGAGGAAAACCGAACCAATCACGGGGTCCATCATAGCACCGGTCTCCCAATGGACAGTCGTCACAGCCCTGGCACCACAAGCAATGTGTCTGACGGTCAAAGGCGAGGGCATCACACGCTTCACAGGGACCCCTGAATGTGTCGAAGGCGAAGCGATATCCCTCATAACACGTGTCAGTGAATGCGCACACACCAGGAAACAGCCGCAGATTCGGCTGTAGCCACCTGGGTTCACCAGCGGCCATGTTCCTGCACACAACATGGAGAACTCACAACAACAACATGGTTCAT
Organism: Silurus aristotelis; assembly: GCF_946808225.1. NCBI lineage: Eukaryota > Metazoa > Chordata > Actinopteri > Siluriformes > Siluridae > Silurus > Silurus aristotelis. The sequence goes on from NC_139591.1 coordinate 10,932,973, forward strand.
ACAACAGAATTAAGACAGCAAGCATCCGAAGCAGTTTTCCTAAAAGTGGAAATATAGAAGGAAGACTCAGTGAGCATGTCATTATTATCGAGAGCAGTAATCAAACACGGATAAATAGATGGTTAGTTATATATATATATATATATATATATATATATATATATATATATATATATATATATATATATATATATATATATATATATATACATAGTAAAAAGGATATGTCTGGGGAAAGTTATTTGTGTCCTTCGCACAGGGCAAAAAGCCTTGCATTCATGTCCACATAAACATCATGGTCCATGGCAGCATAGATGTGATCTACAGGAAATTCCTGCTCTGTGACAGCAGACATTGGGAACTGTACATATTGTCCGAACAGTGAGTGCACAGTCTTGCTGATAAGAGCACGAAGACAAGGAATTCCACAGCAAACAAAACATGCCACGGCTGCAAGAATAATGGCAAGTGTAGTTCCAATGCGCACCAGTCCCGCCAACCAGCTCGAAGAAAAAAGCCAACTTAGCCAGCTGGACAGAGCAGATTCCTTCGCATTATTGGAGACCATCTCATCACGAGCTTTCAGCATACGGTCCAGTAGAGCGTGTAGCGGACCTGCAGAGCCAGTGTGGAGAGGAATAACCGCGCAACAGTCCTCCCCAATAAGATGGCATACACCTTGGTCTGGGCCAAGCATTTTGTCAATCGCGAACCTATTCTGCACAGCCATTAGTGTAGTGGCATGAAGTTGTTCCGATATCAGTTTCAAGGCTTCAATTGTGTGATTGATAAAACGTTGTTGGTTGTACCAAATATAATTTATCCAGGCCATATTGCGATCTATCTGGATCCAAGGGAGAAACATTGTCAATGCCTTGGAGGCACCCTTGTCTAGAGCGGCAAATTCAGCTGGAACACCTACTGGTGTGCCCTTTCAACTTATATAGATCTCAGGATCCGGGCCCCATAAGGGTAACCTAGATTTATTAGTGATCGTGAGATATTTATCCCTATAGTCGTTCACGATACTAGATAAAATGGTCTGTGCAATGTTACCCTGAGGAGCATCCCGACGTCGTCTTGATCTAAACAGGTCATTTAAGCGGGTCTCATTTACCGCCATAACAATGAGACGTCCTTCTAGAACTACTGGAGCGCAAAGACCATGCCACAGGCTAGGTAGAACCTGCAGCACTTCACTTCCTCCGCAGAACCAAAATATGTCCGCTAAGGGCAGTGTGCCCATCCTCAAGTTCGGGACATGAAACTGTCTACGTGCATTAATGTCACATTTTTGTGTGGAGGAATTACAAGACTGTCTTAAGTTAAGTATGTGGAACGTTGCGTCAATCTGTTGTACACATGCCTTGTCGGGTAATGAACCTACAGTAATTACTCCTTTTGCACGAAGGCACAATGGGAAAGTTTGTTCTGGGTGCACAATCACCCGCAAGTCATCATTACTGAGTGTGGCTAGGGGCTGATATTCGCATGAAGCACTACGGGAGCGCATCCATGTGGCTCCATAATTTTCAGCGGCTGAACCCAATAAACATATTGCTGGACAGAGATGAGTGGTATCATAGGGTTCTTTGTCGCATGCCTCTAACCCTACTGTTGGCATAACACGAGGTGGGCGACGAGATCTTCTGTCGCATACAATACATGTAGAGTTAGGCACTGCTGCACGTCCTGACTCTTCCAGCCATTGTCTGTACAGGTTAAGGTTTGGCTGAATATTTGTAGTTTCTGCATATTGCTTCACTGATGTTACGTTGATCCTTTCAGTGCATCTAACACAAGTTGGGGCTTTTGAATTGGAGGGATAGATGGGGTTCTTGTATCTAAAACTGAGTTGTATTCTAGGTAGGTTCATCCCTTCTTGCCAGTTAGGGACATATACAAAAATCTTATATAGATCAGTCCCATACACTAGAGACTCTACTGAGGTTCTTTCGAACGTGCCATGTGGGAGACCTACTTGGGGAAAACCGTAGAACCATAAAAGCGTGATAGCAGCACAACTGCGGGAGCCTGCCATACGAGAGACAACTCTGAGAGGTACTCCTGTGACCACTATAATGTCTGTTCCTTTATCTGTGTCGGTCATTCGAGCCTCAAGTCTCATCTCGTATTCGGGAGTGTCTGTTGTTTCTGTTGAGTTACGAGGATGAGCTAGGGATATAGTATATGTTACAAATATATGTTGTGCAGTTGCAGGAAAGAATGGTAGGACCTTGGTGTTATTCAAAACACCCAGTGCACACCGGAATTGGTCTGCAAGCACGTTTCTTGCCAAATATACAGAAACTCTAGCAGCTTCTGCTGAAGTGAGACTGGTTTTAGCGTGGTGATCTAGGGACCATAGAGGTTTAGATCTCTTGTATCTGTGTGTGGACATGTTGCGACTTTCTGGGCATGCTGCGGGCTGAGAGCAGTTATTTAGAGAAATGTTAGACAAAGGGACTGATACATCTGCTGGATGTTGTAGATATCGGTTAAGGGAAATGTAAGTGCAAATGAACCATACAACTAAAGCCATGACAAGTACCGCCCAGTCTCTTTTGGTGGGGTGAGTCTGTTTGGATTTTGGGGAACTCTCCATCATGGTTCCATAGGTAGATTGATATCTAGGTCTACTAGATCTTGTAGATTAAGGGTGCCAAACTGTTCAGGTGGAATGAGAGTGTTTTCGTCACTGTCTAGTAGTCTATGAACAGTCTCTTCCAGTTTGTCAGAATCTATTGTCTCGTGCTGTGGTTGTGAATCAACCTGATATGAGCACCCTGCCTTCGGTTCCCCTTCAACTGGTCATGGCTGTTTGGTTTTGGCACGTGTTCTGTATGCTGGCCCTCTGTCTTGAGCTGGGCCAGCGCTGTCGTCGTCGCTTTCTGAGTCGTCAGAGTGGGCACAGTGTGCCAACTCAGCCTGAGATTTCCTCCACTTTGGTCCTTTCACTGCAGCTCTGCAACAATGGTTAAGGTGATACCAGTGTTCCTTACCTCCGACCTTGACTGCGGTAGGAGTCGCTAATACCACCTTGAATGGGCCTTCACGTCGTGGCTCACTCCAGTGTTTTCTTTTGAACACTTTGATGTACACGTAATCACCTGGTTGCACCTGCTGCAGTGGCTCATCAACATGTGCTCCGTGTGTGGCTTCACAGACCTGTGAATATAAAGTTCTGTGTATTTGCGTCAGATGTTTGCAATAACTAGACATGTCTGCTTCAAGTTGGTCAAGTGAGGAGCCTGTGTAAGGTCCTTGTGTAAAAGCGACTGGCATGGGTCTTCCAGTCAGCAGCTCATGTGGTGTCAGGTGTGTATTGCGATTTGTTTGAGAGCGCATTTTCATCAATGCCAGTGGAAGAGCCTGCACCCAATTCAAATCTGTGCTAGCACAAATTTTTGCTATTTTCTCCTTCAACACCCCATTTGCTCATTCAACCATTCCCTGTGATTGTGGATGGTAAACACACCCCATTCTTTGCTTGATACACAAAGCTTCTGAAAATGCCTTGATCACATTATTCACAAAATGTGGTCCATTGTCAGAGCTCAACTTATCAGGTATCCCGAACCTTGGAATTACTTCCCTGATCAGAAACTTAGCCACAGTCTTTGCGTCATTCTTGGCAGTAGCTGTTGCTTCTACCCATCTACTAAAACGATCTATTACTACCAAGATATATCTTTTCCCTTCCTTCCTGTCTGCCATGTCCACAAAGTCCATCATCAAATGTCGAAACGGTCCCCTTGGTTCAGGAATGTGACTGATTGGTGCTGTGAAATGTTTTCTGACATTACGTGCTGCACATAGCTCACAGGACCTCAGGAATTTGTCCACCATACTGGCCAGATATGGCGACCACCAATTCCTTCGGATTGTGTCTATTGTCTCCCTACGATTACAGTGATCTACCCCATGTGAATCAGCAATGAGCCTCGGTAGAAGAGCTAGCGGTGCCACCCACACTCCATCAACACTTCTCCATAACCCTGTGTTGGGGTCTTGTACTGCACCCCGTTTCTTCCACTTTTCTTTCTCTTCCCCACTTGCTAAATCCTGATATTCTCCAAGATCTTCTTCTGTTACCTGCCCTCTTACTTCCTCATGCTCTCCTTCCTGCATCATCACTTTCACACAGTCTTCGCCTACCGCTGCTTTTTTAGCTGCCTCATCTGCTGCTGCATTACCTCTACTAATCATCTCCCCATCAGATTTGTGGGCTTTACATTTCACAATGGCTAATGCTTTTGGAAGCATCATTGCTTTGAGCAAATCAGAAATTGCGGGACCATGCAAAATGGATGATCCATCAGCTCTCTGGAAACCTCTTTGTTCCCAGATGGGTCCAAATGTGTGACATACCCCATGTGCATAGGCTGAATCAGTGTAAATAGTACACTTTCCCCCTGCTCCTAGTCTACATGCTGCTGCTAAAGCTTTTATTTCTGCCAATTGGGCAGAGCAAGTTTGTGGCACACTTACACTAGCTAGTACTCGAAACGAGTCATCTTCCTTATTGTGCATGACCACGGCATATCCTGCTTTATTGCCATCATTTGAGCGATAGCATGAACCATCCACAAACATGACAATTTGGGCATCTTGCAATGGTTGGTTCTCTAGGTCATCTCTGGCTTTTAGAAATTTCTCTGCCTCTGTAGTGCATTCATGGGGAATTCCCTCATCTGTCAAGACTACTCGATCAGCTGGATTATTTGTGAGGCATCTCTTAATTGTCAGTTCCGGTGCAGACAGAATTACGTCATACCCTGTTCTTCGTGCATTTGTGATTACAAACTTTTGACTTGTCAGCAGAGCATGTAATGCATGAGAAGTGTACAGGGTCACTGGATGACCCATCGTGATTGTTGATGCTTTCTGATAGGCAAACGCTGCGGCTGCCAATCCTCTGTAACAGGGTGGCATGCCTTTTTCCACATTGTCAAGAGCTGTGCTATAGTATGCAATTGGCTTCTTCCCCATACTCTGTTGCTGTTGTGCTAAAATGGCTGACGCAAAACCTCGCCTTTCTGAGACATAGAGGTGAAATGGTTTTGTGTAGTCTGGACAGGCTAGTGCTGGGGCAGATTTTAGATCACTTTTGATTATTTCAAAGGCCTTTTTGCCTTCTTCTGTCCAGACCAGTCGTGCGCTAGATTTTGTCTGATCAGCTGCTTTCATCATGTCTCTGAGAGGTTGTGTTTTTAATGCAAAATCACAAATCCACGGTCTACTAAAACCAGCTAAACCCAAGAATGACAACATCTATTGTACTGTTTGAGGTTGTGGTGTTTTCTGAATTGCTTCTACATGTGAGGGTGAGATTTTGCGTGTAGTGCCTTCGAGCACTCTACCCAAATATTCTACCTTTTGTTGGCAGAATTGCAATTTTTCCTTACTGACCTTGTGTCCATTATGAGCTAGGGTTTCCAGGACCTTTAACGAGTCCTTCATGCACTGTTCTTTAGTTTGACTACAAATTAGTAGGTCGTCCACATATTGGAGTAAACTGCTTTGAATGTCTAGATCTGCCAGATCTCGTGCTAACACCTGGTTAAAAATTGACGGACTTTCACAATACCCTTGTGGCAGACGCGTGTAGGTGTATTGTTTTCCCCCATATGTAAATGCAAACAGGAACTGAGACTCAGGGTGCAAAGGTACACTAAAAAATGCTGAGCATAAATCAATCACAGTGTACCATTTAGTCCCTTTGGGGATGTTTGTTAACAAAGTGTGTGGATCAGGTACTACAGGATTTTCTGCTACCACCACACGATTTACTGGTCTTAAATCATGGACCAATCTCCATTTGTCTGAATTAGGTTTTCTGACCGGAAAAATGGGTGTGTTGCAAGGGCTGTTTGTTGGAATTAAGACTCCTGCTTCAACTAATCCCTCGATGGTTGGTCTTATCCCCTCTATCGCTTGTTGCGACAATGGGTACTGTTTCTGGTAAGGTAACTGCACACTGGGTTTTAATTGAATTATCGCCAACCCTGATGACTTAACTAACCCTACATCTGTCTGATGTTTAGTCCATAGCTTTTCCGGAATCTGTTTCAGTACCTGTTCTTTTTCTAGTCCAGTCTGTTCTACCTTCTGCTGCCATTGTCCAATTTGTCCTACTTGCGTTCTCACCTGCACCTGTCTGTTGATCAAAACGGTGTGAGCTACCACACTGTCTTCAGCTGTTAGTTTTATTTTGAGATATTTCCTGTCCAATGACACGTTCATATTTTCTCCTATTGGTATCCATTCAGTTTTCTGACTTGCTTCTCTGACCATTGGCCCTAAGTCTTTTGATTTAAAATTTTGCCTGATCATTAGGGAGACATGTGGAACAGAGTTCTCGACTGAATACCACTGTGCAATGTGGTCTGGTAGCTGTACTGTTGCAGCTATTCCTTGGGGACCAATGATCACGTTTTCTGCTTTGAGACTATACTGGTTTCCTTCTACATGTTCTCCCCACAAAGTCTCGTATTCTTCATCTTGTCCCCCCTCATCATACCTTATTGTGCAATGCCATGGTTTCCTGGTTTCCACACATTCTGGACGCATGTTCGTGAACCATGTTTTCCAGTGGTCATACAGCTTGTGAATTTCTGAGGATGTCACATCGAGTTCCAGCCAATAGACTTTATCCAGTGTCTGTTGTTCTATTTTTCTTTCCACCATCACATACTGTTGAGCTAGGCATTCAGGAAGTTCGACCCACACTCCTGTAGGTCCACAGAAGATTTTTGCTCCTAGCTTGCATAATACATTTCTGCCTAATAGATTTGCTGGGGTATCAGGGGAATACAACAATGGTGCTTGTATTGTGATTCCTTCTACTGTTATGTCTTGTGGCTCTGTAAAATGCAAAGTTTGAGTTTTACCCGAGAAGCCTACTGTCTTTACTGCTTTGCGTGAGAGGGGGAGCTTAGAGCCTTCTTTTCCAATGCTTGTGAATGTTGCTCCTGTGTCAATCAAAAACGATGCTTGGAGCTGGTTACTCACATCCACCATTATGGTTGGTTCTTGTGCAGGGTACAGTGAGGTGGGGCACTGTACCAGCTCCCCCTCTGGCTTCTCTGGGCATCTTCACATGTTACCTTGAGGTGGCCCCGGAGGGCCGCCTCTAAAGTTTGCTTGAGTCTGTTGATTCTGCTGACTCTGGCCCATCCATGGTCCTGCCCAATTTCCGGGGTCTTGCCAACTTTGATTTTGTTGTTGGTTACCTTGCTGTTGTCTTATTGGATATGGGCAGTCTCTCATCATGTGGTTGGGATCTTGGCAGTTCCAGCATCTTCCTCCTCTCGGTGGTTGATAATTCCTTGATCTTGGTTGAAACATTCCTCCTCTTCCTCTGCCTCTTCCTTGCCCCCACCCTCTGTTTTGTGGTGGATATTGTTGATATGTTGGATATGCCATCATTGGTTGTCCCACGGGCATTATTTGCTGATTTCCCTGATCTGGTATGTTTTGACCAGCTGAATCCTTCTGTGTATTCGTTGGTACCATCATGACTGCTGCTTGTTTAGCTGAACTTTTCTCTTCTTTGCGTTTTTCTTGATTTTCTTGTTTGCTCCGAGTTATCTCTCCAAGCTGTGCTTTGTGCAGCAATGTTATTAAATCTTCTGCTGCCTGTTTATTTGCTTCTTTCTTTTTCCTATACATTTCCACAGCATGTGTGACATTTGCCTGGAAAGCTGCCCAGGGCAAGGCATTAAGTCCCACAACGGACTCAAGTTTTTCTTGTACTTCACTTGGAAGTGCCCTTTTTAACATTATTTTGAACAATGTGATGTTAGCCGTTGTCTCATCCCATGCTGACCCCATCTCTTCGGCCCATGCTTTCTGTAATTTAAGAATAAAGGCAACAGCCCCCTCTTTTTCGTCCATTTTTAGGTTTTCTACCTTGGTTAAATCAGATTGAGTTGAGTATGCGGAGCGAAGTGCATTCCATACGTCATTTCTTTTCACTCCAAATGTCCAACGATCATACTTTTGATCCTTCCCCACTTCTCCTAGGTGTGCCTGATCCAATATTTCTATCATTTTAGCTTTTCCCAATGACTGTGTCAAAATTGCCTTGATATCTCCCATAGCCAGCATTTGTCCCATAGTCTGTTCTTCAAAGCGTGTTATCCATCTTTGTGCTCCTTCACATATGTTAGGCAGTCTGCTTATTAGTCCCGTAAGATCCATAAATGACCATGGTGTGTATACTGAGTCTGTGCCTTTTATAATGACTGGCATCTGCAAGGATTTTCGGTATTTAGTACTTATCCTTTCTTCTTCTTCCATGCTTTCCTCTTCATCATCATGATTCTTTCTTTGTACTTGTGACCTTGTCATTCTGTGTTCTTGTGGAAAGTTCGTTGTTGTTTCTCTTATTTTCTTCTGACTTTCCTTTCTTCCGGCCTTGACGTTGGTTTCTGGCTGATTCATTGACAGTTGAAGTTGTAGCTCATCAAGATATTGTTGGCACTGGTCCATTTTTTCTGAGCTTTTCTGTTCTGCTCTCTGTATTTCTGCCTCGAGTTGGGCATTTTCGTGTCGGTATAGCTTCACCTTTAATTGATGATTTTCACCTGTCACTTTCGTTATAATCTCCTTTGTCTGGCTCATTTCCCTTTGAGTGTCTTTTAGGATTTCTTCCATTTTTTCCATCCTCTTTTGGGTGTCTGCCAGTTCTTGTCTGTTTGCTGCATTTTCTTTTTCATGAAATGTCATTTCTTCCTGCAGAGTTTTTACCTCTGTGTGCAGTGGATCACTTTTCTGTGGCATTCTTGGCGTCATTTCCAACATGCACTTTTTCCCCTCTTTCTGGGTTCAGAATAATAAACTCTTCTTCTTCCTTGCATTCTTCTCCTGAGTTTGAATCTTCTTTGCTTTCTTTTTTGTTTCTGAGGTCTGAAAGAGAGGTGGCTTTGCTTAGTCTTTCTTGTACTTTAGGGGTGCTTTCACCCCTTGTATGTCTTAGTGGCTGCTTTTTCTGGCAATGTCTTTGATTCTGGTCATACTCAGGCGGTTCCAATTCCTCTCGCTCTCTCTCCCATTCTTCAGGTGGGATATCTAGATCATAATCGTGTTCATAGTCATATCTCCCTTCGTTGCCGCTTTCTTCATCATTCCCCTCCTCTTCATCAGGAGTCTGAAATAACACTCTATTTGTTTGTCTTGCTCTTTCCTTGTTTATCTTGTTGTCTGGAGCTGGAAGTTCCATCCTCCCTTTAATCCGTCCTCCTGTTATGTCTAGTTGTATGTCATGATACTCTTTCTTTAGTACTGGGTAGAAGCTAATCACCTCATGCTTCTTTGCTTCAGCATATGGAGGTGGTTTTTTCTGTTCCTCAAACTCCTCCAATGGTGGGGCTGAGGCCTTTTCTGACCCTTTTCCCTCTTTACTTCCTGTTCCTTTCTCTGTCTTTTCCTTGTGTACTTTTAGCATTTCCCCCTCATGCTCAAACCACTCAATGATGTCTAATTTCCGTTTTGTCTTTTCCTTCTTTTCTTTCTTTATTTCTCCCCAATTTCTTATTCTGGTCTTCATTACATCACACTTTTCTTTATTAAATGTTCCCTCTTCTGGCCATTGCAAATCCCCAGTTGTCAGGTCTTTCCATTTTTTCATGTATTTTTTGATCTCCTTTTCAGCCCCTTTATGCCTTATAATTATCACATCCACAGGTGTGATTGGAGATTCCTCCGTACTCATGATGCACCCTTGTCTCGCTCTGTGTGCTTCTCTACGGTGGCCTGGGTTTCTATTTTGAGCAGACCACTTTAGGTAGACGTTTATTCGTCTCACTGTTTTACAAGGTCGTGTTGGATTTTTCCGGCTTTGTCCACTTAACGAGTTGATTTTATCAACTAGAATTGAGGTGGCTGCACCTCTTTCCCACACTACCTTTTTAGGCTCTACTACAACAGTTGCTGTCAGTCCCGAGCAATAATTAGATTGTTCAGGTACTTCTGCATTTAATTCTATCAATGGTTCTTCGTCTTCACTGTTTGGGTCTGCTATGAAATCAAACAGGTGTATCACTGCTTTACTAGGTGTAGGGGCTTCCACTAGGGTGCGCAATACTGGGCTTAACAGTTGGGGTTTCCAGATGCTTCTTATTTTTTCATACCAGTTTTCCTCTGGAAATATCTGGTGTAATACCTCTATACCATGTAAACGTGTAATAGCCCACAATTTGTCTTGTATCTGCTTCTCTGTCTGTCTCCTCTCTATACCGTTTCTATCTTTGTATGTCCTTTCGTCCCAAAAATGGGTTCTAAGTCCGTTCGTTTCTATCTCTATGTCCATCAAGTTCACGCATTTATTTTGCTATATTCCCTTTATTTTATTTACTTGTTTATTTATTTATTTATTCTTTATTCAATCGCGCTGCGTGTGTGTGTGTGTGTGTGTGTGTGTGTGTACTATGCTCTGTGAGCCTATGCGCATGCGCACCCTTCCTCGTGCGCTCCGTGTCTGTATGCGCGTGCCCGCGCCCCCTCCTTCTCTGCTCCTTCTCTCGTCCACGCGCAGCTCTCCTGTACTTCTAATGTGTGCGCGTATATATCATACTATTTTATTAATAATACAGATATGACAATAATACAAGTATAATCACAATTTTATCTACAGACAGCACACAAGCATTCATAGAAATACACTCTTCAATCCGGCTTTCACAAACACACTCTTTATAACTAATATGACAGCAAAATATTTACACACTGCAGTTAACACAACGTACATGTACCCATGGCCATCACTTCATATCTTTGGGTCCCACCCCGTACTCATTACGGTGACTCTCCGAGCCTTTTTACTCTTATACTAACAACTCTCAACCTTTTAAATGTACCCTTTCCACACCAGTTTGCGAATCTGGATCCCCTAGTAAAGACCTATGGTATCTTATCCTGTTTTTAGACCATATGAGAAGTGTTATCTTCTCACACCGGGACTTGAACCCGAATCACCAAGGCTTCACCTTTGGGTCTACGCGATTTCGGTCTGCATAGTCTGCAACCTATTAGACCATATGGAAAGTCTAACAGACTAAGGTACAAATAATTAGCCGTAGTTCTACGTGGGTCCCACCCTGCGCCTCTTATACGCAGTAACTCTCCACCTTTTCAACTTTATTTCATGTGGGTCCCACCCTGCGCCTCTTATACGCAGTGACTCTCCACCTTTTCAACTTTATTTCATGTTTGCTTTTTCTCATCCAACACTAAATTTTTTTCCACCCAATAGTTTTTGGACCCTAGGTCAGCAGTCTATACCCTCCCCGGGGCCGACAACCCTATGGGCATACAGTTACTAATCACAGACTTTGAGTATAACAGGTGTCTGCTTACCTTTTTCTCTGAATCTTGTTGTCAGCGGCTGCAGCCCACAGAATGTTCGGTCCCCTGTTCAGGTTTTCGACCTTTACGCTGACCTTCAGGGCCCCACGTTGGGCGCCATTAAATATGTCGGAACTCAGAGCCCGTCTCTGAGGCGACACATCGAGGGTGGATTCTTTTGTTTAAAAGATTCCCAATAATGCTCAGCCAACTCTAGAAAAACTTAAATATAATAGACACAAACTGCCAATGAAGGATCCTCAGTCTAAGGTGAGTAAAAGCAAACTTCTTTATTCCATACACGTTCCAATGAGCTCAATAGAAGATGGGTACCTCACATCAAAATGAACAGCACATCAAAAATGATAGAGCACGCCAAAGTGAGGAAGTACAAGTACTGTCTGTTTCACGCTTGTATTTATACTCTGTAGCCACCGTATCTTTCTATTTTTTCTAATTTCTTCACCTTGAGTAATTCCCCTTATTTTCCGATCTTGCCCTCTTTTTTTCAATTCCCCTTATCTTTGACCTTGGTGCTTATTCCTCCAAACAACACCATATTTGGAGTTCCTGTTTTTTCCCAATTCCCCTTATATTCGGCCTTTTCCTTGATTTTATATAAAAAAAAATAAGTGAGTATAAAGCCCTTATTTTTCTGGATCCAACCATACGTTGTTTTCAGTCCTCCAAGTGTGAACACCATTTTTGCGGCCTATTTTGTCTTCCTGCACCTGCAATGGGTAAGTGTTATGCTTTACTCTTTTTATAATGCTGTTTGCTATTCTACATTTATTGAATTGAGTTATCTCAGTGTATTAGATTGTCTGTATACATGTGCTTGATTATATTATTTTATTTGATAGCTGCAAGTGCCCAGGTTATATTTTAATTGTGCATTCTGAACCGATTGTTGCATAGTATATAGAATTTTCTCTTGAATGTGTGTTATCCTTTGCCTACACCTAGCAGTCACCGTGATGTTACCCTGTCTAACATCTTATCTCTGTTGGTCTCTTTTGCTCAGCTCCGCCACGCAAACGTTCTGGAATATCTCCAATGGGTCTTCTTCGCAGACAATACCGCCAGTTCCAGCTCTCCTCACTTGCTGCTGAGCTTGCTCATTTCCTTGAACAACTCTCTGGCCTAACTGTTCCAGCGAATCCCTATCTGCCTCCTCGCATAGTGCAGAGCACTGCTACGCGCGACATGGGCACACAGACCTCTCCTGATCTCTCTGCTACCCGCTATCGAGCTTATGATGACAACTGCAGTGAAGGCTCCTGTCCCCCACCGTTTTCTCCCTATCCCTCACACTGGTCTCCCAATGATTATTCCCCTACATCTCCTGCGCCAAACCAACGTGCTCCTGTGCCTTCACCCGGCCTTGGGCCAAGCTACTTCTTCATGTCTCCTGCAGCTGCAGCAGCCCAACCGCCTTGCTATCCCAATAAAAATGCTTAAAACTCCCTCAAGGTCGTTTTCTGTCCTTCTTTATCTATTCCACACACTTATAACATTCAGTCAGAGAATCTATCCTACTCACACATGTAAATATCTTATTATTACTATTTTATACTTGGTGTAAATAAAGACTTGATTAACATATAGTTAAATAGGTGTTATCAAAACTACTTCTATTGTATCTAATCAGTTCTATATTTGATTTAGGTTATTTTTTGTTGGATTAATGTTAGTTTGATTATAACATACGCTAGATAAGGTTGATTAAAATTATTTCTCGACATGGGCGTGCCCCGAAGGTATGTATAACGCTACTATAAGGAAGCAGCAAGACTAACAAGAATCAGGAAAAGCTGAGATATCTGTCAATAACGCCCTTTCGTTGAGTCTGGTCTGACTTTCATGTTATTAAACTATCTTTATAGGAAACATTATAAGAAAATCGACCACTTGAGGACGTGATAAAGTAAAGCTGCAATAATGCTTAAAGAGGAACGCCCTGTCGATCACATAGTAGCAAAGTATAAGCCTTTTAAAAAAGATATTAGAAAATGGGGAGTTGCAATGGCCAAAAGAAGGCACATTTAATGTTTTATTGTGTGGCCTAATGAAAAAGAAATTAGTTGAGTGGGAAGAGCACAAAACGGCAAAGAATGGGACAAAGTAAATTAGAATAGAAGAAAACCATAGTGGGGTTTGAAATAGAGAGGATAATGAGAGAGACAGAAGAGCAGATAAAAAAAAGGGGAAGTAGTTAGAGGTAGGAGAGAGCAGAGTGTAGATAAACAGGAAGAGAAGGGAACAGCGCCACTCTCAGGGCTGCATTATGGGCACAGTTGGCCACCACGCTACAATGAAGCATGTCTGCCAAAGCCAGCAGGAATTTATCCGCAGATAAACCTGAAAAACCATGGATGGACTACTGGAGACATAAAAGTGCATGGAGTTCTGAGCGGATGCTACAAGCTTGAAGAAAATGAGAAAAGTGCAGCACTGGCAACGGCACTAAGAAGAAGTGAACACAGCGAAACAGAGAGCCAGAAGGAGAAAGAGGCAGATGGGATGAAATATTCGGTGACGAACCAGAACAAGAGCACAGAGAACGGACAGCACCCACAAGGGAGCCAAGATCAAACTTGTATCTAGAGGTAAGGGAGGAGCTGACAAAGCCTACAGGGAAGGGGAAGTACTCAGTAAACTAGTGAGAATGGAGAGAGAAGTAAGAATAACCCCACTGGGCAAAGGAAAAGACCTGGAGAAGATAGCCAAAAACAGTCGCGGAACTCAAGAAAAAGGTAAAGGGGATAGAGGAACTGGCCCAAAAAAGACAAGAACACGTGGCCGCTAATGAGCTAAGATTAAGATTCATGGACGTAGCGGGACTGATGCACTGTCTGCCAGACGTGTGTGAAGGAGCACACTATTTGAAGAAAAAACGATGGGACACCAGCTTGCACTTGGAGATATTAAAGCAATTCTGGCCCAAACCATAGGAAGGGCAAAAACAGTGGAAATTTTTAAAGAAGCGAAAGTAGGATATGACGCATAAGATTCCAGACATGATCATTTTCCATTCGGCCCATTCCGAAATGACATTCTGTGTACCCTGAGAAAACAATACCCAACAAAGCTGGACCCAGAAAGACTGGAAACTATGCGATTGGAAGAAGAGAAAAAAGTATATTCAAACCTTCCAAGATGCTTGGAAAGAGGAGACCGGTGCCCCTTGGGACGAGTCTGACACCAGCAAAGGCTGGTTTCGAATGGTGTTGAAAAAGACACTTCCTTCTGAAGTACAGGGATTTTTTGATAGGAGTAATAGGCATAAGCACAATGCCTTCGAAAACTTACCAAGCTCACGTGGTCTTTTTTGTAAACCGATACCGCAAGAAAAAGAAAGAGAGCAAAGAGGCAAGTGAGGCCTTGGTGACAGAGTTACAAAAGGCCCAACTGAGTGAGATTGCGCAATGCAAACAAGAAGATAAAGAAAGGAAGAAAGACATCACAGTAAAGCAAGCTGCAGTGATAGTTCTAACAGCTATGTCAAAACCATAGGACCAAGTCCAAGAAGCACAAGCTCCACTGCAAGCAGGGGCACATTGAAAGCTCTTTGGAAACCAATTGGATCAGTGGCCCAACAAGCAACCCTGCCAATGGCCCAACAGGCAGCCCCAATATATGTATTTGCCAGCGGACTGCAATGGCCCCCGCGCAACCAAAATGCTAGATCTTTTAGCCAGCGAAGAGGAAGAGGAGGATGGTCCGGGTATGGAGGACCATCGGCAGTGTATTCAAGAGGATGCGGACCCAGATGCTGGCAGTGTGGAGACCTAAGGCACATCAGGAGAGACTGTCCCCAAGCACAGAGAACATGGGGGGACAGAGTGGACAGAGCAGAAAGACGAGGACAGATATTGGGACCCCGAGGACCACCACAAAGGTCAAACCAAACTCCCTATCAGCACAACTGGGCAAGACCATGAATTGGGAGAAACCAGTATGAGCAACCCCCGATGTCGCCTGGCCGCCACTGGGAAGGCCCAATGAGTGGGCCTAACCCTAACCAATGTTGAAGATGCCCAGAGAAGCTCGAGGGGGGGTTGATGCAGTTTGTCACCACACTGCACCCAGCGCAAGAACCAACAGTTTCAGTACAGATTGGAGGCAGCTTTCATGATTGACACTGGAGCTACATATTCAAGCATCGGACAAATAGGCTCGTGATTCCCCCCACTTGCGAAAAACCATACAAACAGTGTGCTTCTCGGGAAAGAAACAGACGTTGTAGGGCTATACTCATCAGATGCTCCAATGAACTTGATAGAAAGACACACCGTGTGCAAACTAGGAGCAAAAATAATGTGCAGCTGTACAGGGCTATGGGTCACCTTTCCAGAAAACCTTGCAACGCAGTGCATGGTAATTTACGAAAAAGATGTGAAATACAGGGTGGCTGACAAAGTGTATTGGATGGAGTACACCCAAGCCCATGCTTCAGCACTATGGAACACATATACGCAATGGAAACCGTGGCTGACACACATGCATCCAGACTGCCAAGAAAACGAAGGATAATTGCACTCGACTATTGAGTATAACCCGATAGGAGCCGATGAAGAATATGCCCTTATGTGGGAAGGACAGATGGAAGAACATAAATATGACATGAAAACCACAGAAATAGTGGTTGGAATACAAGGAGTAGCAGCTTTTGCACCAGAGAAAAGCTCAAAACTGGTACCAAGTGGACAATGCCTTGCCCCATGTCTCCCTGATGGTTACGAAAAATTTAAAGTGGGAAGATTTAGGTCCTATGATGAAGAAAACACTAGGGGTAAGGGAGTGGGTGCCGACATACAAACCCTTACATACACCTGTCACCAGACAAATTTATTTTTTTTTGCAAATTTTACAGGTATCAGTAGACCAGACGGTAGCTACACGCACAGAGCTAGAAATAGGAGAAGTGAAAGTAAAACAGTTAGAATTGACAGGGATTGAGATAGATCAGCAGACAGAGGACTTACTGAAAACAGTGCCAGAAGTTTTGTGGACAAGAGACTCAACTGATGTAGGATTAGTGAAATCTGCAGGATTAGTGAAAATACAGGGAAGGGATGAGACCAACCATTCAAGGCCTAATAGAGGCAGGGATATTAATACCGACAAAAAGCTATTGCAACACCTCAATTTTTCCTGTTAGGAAGCCCAACTCAGACAAATAGAGATTAGTCCATGATCAAAGGCCGCTAAATCAATTGTTCATAGCAGACATACCTACTGTTCCGGATCAATACACATTGTTGTCAAATATTCCTGAGGGAACAAAATAGTACACTGTCATTGATTTATGTTTTGCATTCTTCAGCTTTCCTCTTCATCCTGAATCGCAGCCAATATTGCATATATATATATATATATATATATATATAAAGGGCAGCAGTATACCTATTCTAGGCTGCCACAAGGATATTTTGAAAGTCCATCCTTCTTTAATCATGTGTTGGCAAAAAGCTTAGCTTCACTAGATGTGACTAGCACAGTTCTTTAATATACAGATGATTTAATGATCTGTAGTCTAACAAAAGAACAATGTCAACAAAAAACACTGAGCATACTTATATGCTAGCCAAAAATGGTCACAAGGTAAATGAGGAGAAATTGCACAATGTGATCCTAGAGGCACCTGAACTAAAAATAGAATGCTGTAAAGTAGTTAATACTGCTAAAAGGATGGTAACTCCTTTGGATGGAATTCTGCATGATTGCGTCCAAGAAACGAAAAAATTCTTAAAGGCACATGCGAATGTGCAAAATCAACCATTACCAAATGCAGACCTACTGCTGTTTATAGATGGGTTATGTTATCATAAAATAAAACATATCCTTAGAATATAACCCCAAGCGTTACAACTGATGTTCCATCACATCTGCACCGGCAGAAATGCTCTTTCGGTTGGGAATCTGGTAGAAATCAAGCAGCTGAAATGTACAAAGCTTTCCAAACACACATGACAGGTGCCTTAGTCATAACTGGCACCCTTCATCTTCTTTCTCAACCAAGGCGTGCACAATATCGTGCCACATACTCCGACTGCTCTGCTGTCGTGTTATTGTTGGAGGTCGCCAACGTTCGCGCTACCGCAACAACTACATCACTTAACTGCTCTATGCCAACCGCAATACAGAAATGACCTTTTTTCTGTTCACCCTCATTGGTACTTGCATCCCCTGACAACAATGTCTCACATACACGTATGACTTATGACTCGCCAACACTCTAACTATCACTATGTGTCACCTGCAACACAACTCATTGCATGGCATGTAATGTTACTTCCCCAATTTCAGTACCCCTGAGCAAGATTAACTCCTTCTTAACTTGTGTTTCCCCTAAAGTAGATTCAAGCGATCTTAGGCGTTCATAGATTCCTCGGTGGCAACTGCACTAACTGCCTTGCTCCTCTTGGCCCAAATAATGCGTAACTCCCACTGGATAAATTACATATAGTATAATCAGCAGCATTTTATTAATTACACGGTTGCCACGCTAGATTTAATCAAAAGGCAACTACTTGCTACAACCATAATGGCGGTCCAGAATAGAATCATATTGGATTCCAAAATGGCCCCACATGACAGTGTCGGTAAAGTTATAGGTGATGAATGTTGCATGTCTGTTCCACTGCATACTGGTGATCAGGGAGCCATAAATGACGTCTTAGATCAAATGAAAAAAGAACACCACACACGCGTTGTACCCACTGGATGGTGGACATGCCAATTGGACCTCCTCATTAATGCGTCTGGAACTTACCATAGGCGTTGCTTTACTTTGCTCTGTCCATGCTGTTCTGTGCAAGTATCCAATCATGGATGGAGTGCCCCTGATCAGTAGACAACCCAAAGACCCAGTCTGCTGTGAGCTTCATTACTGGACCATGTTGACCGATGACAGCTGTCCTATCCAAGATTTACTTTATTATGCTTCCATCCTGGTTTCCAAGTATACCTGGCTTCATTCTATTAGCAGACACGTCTACATTGCGGACACTGCACCCCAGCTTTGACTAGTAACATCCAGTTTCGGCTGTCAACGCTCCCTTTTCCTTGCAGTACCTTACCTCGTAATTTCTCAACATGCCTTTCTGTTAACTGAAGACTTAATCCAGACTTTCTCTGTTTTGAAATCTTCATTTGGGTGGAAGAGATTTTGTTCCGGACTTCCATGAACCCATAGTTTTGCAAGTGGCTGTTCTCGCTTCCCACAGACTTTCCTTGCTCGGTCTTACGTGAAAACAAGGACTATACTGTCTATTACTTTTGAAAACATGGCCCAGACATTTTGTTTGCTCAAATGTATGGAGTCTGTCTCACGCCAAGCGTTTTTTAGCTTCAGTTAGATTTTTCTGGACGACTAGAACATGTTGGTAGATTGTTTTGCCTCTGTCCAGACGCGTTCTTACGCGGATCGGGTGGGAATTTTTCCTTACGTCAAGGTTTTTTCGCCCACCCCTGTGACAGAATTAGCCACGGTACTCGTTTTGTAGTCACTCCTGAGGTTCTCTATTACAAGGTAGTGGCTGGTAGTTACCAGCCTATCCGAGAACAGGAATCTCCTTTTTATTACCTTTTATATTCGTGTTTGATTAGCTTCTAGCCAAATTGCACACTTGTTTTTCACACATATATATATATATATATATATATATATATATATATATATATATATATATATATATATATATATATATATATATATATTACCTTCCCCCTTTCGACATCACCCTGCACAGCTACGTACATCCCCTGATATCCTTTCTACCCCCAGCCTTTCCTCTCTTCACAGGCTCCTTGTGCTCACTTGTTATTCATCGCCTGCTCTCTTGACAGAGTGTCCCCTCCATAATAGAGTAAATAAAATTTCTCCATTCAAACTTCAGTTAGTTTAGGCTAGAGTAGAGGAATGTAGGATTGTAGGATAATGAGGAGTAATGATTAGTAAAACTGAAGCTGAATTCCAGTGACTTACAGTGATTTTTATGTTGCGGATTTAAATCCGCAAAGGGGAATGTAATATTAAAAAAGTAGCTTATTCATGCTTACGTAAACATAACCCATAAGAAAGTTATAAGGAAGACAACCGCAGTGCTTATAACACTCAATAGACAAGTAAAAAGGGCTCCACCGAACACAGAAATAAAACAAACAGCATGAATCATGAGTGAGAAAATTTATTATAGACGCCATAAAAAAGGATAACGTCTTCCATGAAGCTCTCCCCAAGCGCAGGCCAAAAAAGTGAATAATACCTCTTCAGTAAAATCTACCCCATTTTTTTTAAAGCCTAAGCAGCCTACTAACATTATCAAAGTAATAAAGTTACAATTATATTTAAAAATACTAATACATGTATGCAAAAGTACTAAAATTATTACCAAATTAATAATATAGTAATAATATACCATAATCTATTTAATAAGGAAAAGAGTGGAGTACTCACGCATGATCAAATTGCTTTCCACCAAACGAAGTAAAACATGAAAATAAAACAGTGGTATATGTTGTTTAACCCTCTCAATAACTCTCGAAGACAATAGTAACTGGAAAAAACCTTTTTGAATTTTGGAATATTTTAATGTTAATAATAGTTAAGTGAATACTTGGGGGAAGGTTCAAAGATTTCTAATAATGGTAATGACTGATGGTAACTGAGTAGGGCACAGGTTTGGGGAGTTTTCAATGTTAAGAGTAAAAATGAATAAAAACAGGAGAAACTGCCAGGTGCGGTCAGACCATTGATGTCATGACATGCGAATGCTCTCGGGTTGATTGTGGTTTGCCGCAATAAACTCTACCTTTGCTCTTCTCATCCAAGTGTTTGGCTTCTTTTGAAGAGTCTATTTTACATTTATTTTAAATGTCCCAACTAAAGTCGGAGGCTGCTCGGTCTGAGAGACAACAAATTTCCGTCAATGGTAGCAAAATTAACAGGAAATAAAAGCACTGCACTAACATGCACAACATCAATTGATAGTAATGATTTCATTAACTTTTTTAATAATAAAGTTGAAAACATCAGGCAAGAAATAATATAAATCCAAACTAGTTTACAAATAACCCTGTAGACAGCAGTGTAATCAATTACAAAGCTTAACTCCTATTCAAGAGAATGATCAAAATCATCAACTTGCATTTTCGATCCCTTGCCTACAAGTTTCTTCAAACAGATCATTCCAAAGGTAATTGAACCTGTTTTAAAATTGATAAATTATTCTATTAGCACTAATTATATACCTAAATCATTCAAACTGGCAGTTATCAAACCTCTAATTGAAAAGCTCGACCTTGACCCATGTCAGCTGTCAAACTAAGTTTGTGGCACAACAGAAGCTTACATCTTCTTAGGAATAACATTTATTGCACCTTTTAACTTTTTTTTTTTTTTTTTTTTTTTTTTTTTTAATAAAACGCTGATCAAGATTATGAAAATTCCTAGTTTCATAATATCAATATATATTATCATTGTTTTGATAATTTTTTGCACCTTTACATTTTTTTTTTTAATGAAAATCTGATCATGATCTTAAAAATGTATGTTTTCATAACTGTTTTTTTTATATAAAAGGCATATTTTTTTTTTGTTTTTTTGTCATGTTTTCACTTTTTTCACTTTTTAATATTTCCTCATGAAATTATTATAAAAATGAAAATTAATATTTTTACAATATCAAATATTTATGAAAAAGTCATTTTCGTCTAAACATGATTTATCATGTAATTTTCTTTGTTTTCATGAATGAGTTTTTTTTATGAATGAGTTTTCATGAAATAATACTTCTGAATATGAATATAAATATAATATATCAATATTTAATATAAATATATAAATATATTTAATATTTAAATATAAATTATTTTTTTCATATTTATCATTTTTATGAAAAATATTTTATTTTTACTTCATTTGTTATATGACCATTGACGGTTTTTGATTATTTATAGCACTTTGAATTTGTTTTTCTTTTTTGTTTGGTTTTTTGTTTTTGTTGCTAATGAACATAAAAATTCACATTTTTGGGAAAACATGATTTGATATGTAACCTTCATCATTCACTTTTTGAACTTTTCTCGCAGATCTTCCTGAAATGACAAAAATTCACATTTTAACAATAACTATCATATTTCTATGAAAAATTTTATATTTGTGTCAAAACATTTATCGTCACCATTTTTGTCTTTTGTTTGTTTTATACTTTTTGGTTTTTTAATTTAACTTATGTATAATAAATAAATAAATATATATATATATATATATATATATATATATATATATATATATATATATATATATATATATATATATTTGTTTTTTTTTGTTTTTTTTTCATAAAAACTATGATATATGAAAATAGGCATATTTCTTATCAAAAGATAACCTTTTCATTCCCAAATTAAACATTTTAACAGTTTTTTATTAAATTGTTCATGAATATAAAAATTAATATTTTTATATTAGCATGATTTTTCATGTCAATTTTTAACGAAGATTCATAAAATATTGAATGATATTGTTTTAAAATATGAAAATTCACATTTTTGAGAAAAAAGTTATTTTTCGTTTAAGCATTGCACTTTTAAATTTTTTTTTTAGTAAGATTAGACATACAGCATGCAGTTGACAAAGATTATTTTACATGTTTATGATCTGATATACCAAAACAAATTATGTTTAAATAAAAATATAACTTTTTTTCTTACAAATATGATAAATATTATAAAAATATGAAATTTTATTATCATAATCATACTTTGAGAAAAACAGTAAAAAAGTGAAAAATCAAGCGTGGAAAATCAGCCTTTATCAAAAAAACATCAACACCACATGTTTGGCAACGTCGTGTATGTGATGTAAAGAATAAGTTTCTTCAGCGCTGAAAAAGCGAGTCCGCAAGTCTCAGCCTCGTAGAAAGGAAGCAAAACGATTTTTCGAACGTAGTAAGATTACGCATACAGCATGCACTTGAGAAATAATATTTTACATGTTGTGATGTGAAAAACCAAAACAAATCATGTTTTGACAAAAATATAACTTTTTTCATACAAATATGATGGATATTATAAAAATAGGAAATCTTAAATTAATAATCATACTTTTGAGAAAAACTGAAAAAAGTGAAAAAATCAGGTGAGAAAATTCATCCTTTATCAAAAAAACATCAACACCTCGTGTTTGGCCACGTCGTGTATGTGATGTAAATAATACGTTTCTTAAGCGCTGAAAAAGCGATTCCGCAAGTCTCAGCCTCGTAGAACGAATGCAAAACGGTTATTAAAACATAGTAAGGATACACATACAAATTGCACTTGACAAATATTCTTTTACATGTTTATAATGTAATATAACAAAACAATGTTGTAACAAAAATATATAACTTTTTTCTTTTGAAAATGATGTATATAATGATAATATAAAATTTCATATTCATCATTATAATTTTAATAAAACTGTAAAAAGTTAACAAATCATGTGTGGAAAGTCAAAATTAATCAAAAACGCATCATGTGATAATAAGTTTCCTAAGCGCTGAAAAAGCGATTCCGCAAGTCTCAGTCTCGTAGAAAGGAAGCAAAACGGTTATTAGAACATAGTAAGATTACACATACAGCATGCACTTGACAAAGATTATTTTACATGTTTATGATGTGATTAAAACAAATCATGTTTTGACAAAAATATAACTTTTCCTACAAATATGATGATATCTGGCTACATGTGTGTGTGAGTGTGCGTGTGTGTGTGCGTGTGTGTGTCTCTACTGCAAATCTCTTTTGCGAATCTCTACTGCAGACAGGAAGAGACTGGACAAGCTGATCAGGAAGGCCAGCTCAGTCCTGGGGATTCCCCTGGACACTGTACTGGAGGTGGGAGAAAGGAGGATGGTAGCAAAACTATCATCATTGCGGCAGAACGCCTCTCATGACGGTATGTAACCGTTAATTCGCTGAGCAGCTCCTTCATTGACAGACTGATACATCCTAAGTGTCTGAAGGAGCGTTACAGAAGGTCTTTTCTGCTATTAGACTTTACAATAAAAACTGTTCCCAGTAAAACCAGTCACCAAAATAAAACACTATTACTTTTTAAGCTGTGCAATAACATTGCCTGTGTGCATTATTAAATGAATCATGTGCAAAAAAAAGTGCAATATTATTTGCAATATTACCCGCAATTACGTGCAATACAACCTTGAAATATTACCTGAAATTACTTTTTTTCTTCCCCTATTTGAATTTATACATTGTACTGTGTATATACTGTTATTATAGTATGTGTATATTCTTTTTTATATATTTGAATTTATTTTTATTTCTTTGTTTTTTATTATTAATATTTGTTTTTATTTCTCCGTTTTTATTTTTTTTTATATTCTTTTTTATATATTTGCATTTATTTGTTTTGCTGCTGTAACAGAAATTTCCCCACTGTGGGACGAATAAATTATTTTTTTCATAATCTTAACATTATGAAAAAAAGAAATTTCAAATTGATCATCATAAATTTGAGAAAAACTGTAAAAAGTTAACAAATCATGTGTAGAAAGTCAAAACTAATAAAAAACGCATCAACACCTCATGTTTGGCCACGTCGATCTATATAATGTTTCTTAAGCGCTGAAAAAACGACTCCGCAAGTCTCAGCCTCGTAGAAAGGAAGCAAAACGGTTTTTCGAACATAGTAGGATTACACATAAAGCATGCACTTAACAAAAATTATTTTATTTTTTGACAATAACAAATCATGTTTTGACAAAAATATTACTTTTCATACAAATATGATGAATATTATGAAAATCTGAAATTTCATATTAATAATCATACTTTTGAGAAGGTCCCCTGGTGGTCTAGTGGTTAAGATGCAGCGCTCCCACCGCTGCGACCCGGGTTCGATTCCCGGTCAGGGAATCATCCCCAGCCACTCTTAGTGCCGGTCCCAAGCCCGGATAAATTGGGGAGGGTTGCGTTAGGAAGGGCATCCAGCGTAAAACATGTGCCAAATCAAACGTGCGGAGGATCCGCTGTGGCGACCCCTAACGGGAGAAGCCGAAAAGAAACTTTAAACTTTAATCATACTTTTGAGAAAAACTGTAAAAAAAAAAAAAAGTGAAAAAATCAGGCGAGGAAAGTCATTATCAAAAAAACATCAACACCTTGTCTTTGGCCACGTCGTGTATGTGATGTAAATAAGTTTCTTCAGCGCTGAAAAAGCGATTCCGCATGTCTCAGCCTCGTAGAAAGAAAGCAATACGGATTTTCGAACAAAGTAAGATTACACATTCAACATGCACTTCACGAAGATTTTTTACGTTTTTATGTGATATAACAAAACAAATGTTTTGACAAAAATATTACTTTTTTCATACAAATATGATGGATATTATAAAATATGAAATTTTAAATTCATCATCATTATTTTGATGAAAACTGTAAAAGGTTAACAAATCATGTGTGGAAAGTCAAAATTTAATCAAAAAACGCATCAACACCATGTTTGGCCACGTCGTGTGTATGTGATGTAAATAAGTTTCTTAAGCGCTGAAAAAGCGATTCCGCAAGTCTCAGCCTCGTAGAAAGGAAGCAAAACGGTTTTTTAACCATAGTAAGACTACACATACAGCATGCACTTGACAAAGATTATTTTACGTTTTTATGTGATATAACAAATCATGTTTTTACAAAAATATTACTTTTCCCACAAATATGATATTCATCATATATTATGAAAAAAAGCAATTTCAAATTGATAATCATAATTTTAAGAAAAACTGTTAAAAGTGTAAAATGTTAACAAATTATTTATGGAAAGTCGTCCTAAATTAAAAAAAAAAAACAACACCTCATGTTTGGAAATGTCGTGTATGTGATGTAAAGAATACGTTTCTTCAGCGCTGAAAAAGCGAGTCCGCAAGTCTCAGCCTCGTAGTAAGGAAGCATACGGTTTTTCAACCATAGAAAAAAAGTAATATATAATCAAAAACAAAACAACAGCACATATTTTGCAAAGCCTTGTACGTGTTGTCAATAATGAGTTTCGCAGACCCTGAAAAAGCGATTCCGCAAGTCTCAGGCATCTAGGACAAAGAGAAAGCGGTTTTTCGAACCAAGCGAATTTGCACAACCATCATGCACTTACCCATGATAATTTCACATGTTTATGATGAGATATGATATAAGAAAACATTTTCTAATTAAATTATTACATTTTTCATTCAAATATCATAGTTATTTCAAAAATATTAATTTTCATATTTATTATCATAAATTCATTAAAAGTGAATGAAAATGGCTTAGAAAGTCATATTTAATCAAAAACAAAACAACAGCACATATTTGGCAATGCCTTCTAAGTGTTGTCAATAATGAGTTTCTTAGACCCTGAAAAAGCGATTCCGCAAGTCTCAGGCTTCTAGGACAAAGAGAAAGCGGTATTTCGAACCAAGCGAATTTGCACAACCTGGAATACCTAGAATATAATCATTGCACATACCCATGATAATTTCACATGTTTATGATGAGATATGTTATAACAAAACATTTTTAAATCAAATTATTACATTTTTTATTCAAATATCATAGTTATTTAAAAAATATTATTTTCATATTCATAATCATAAATTCATAAAAAGTGATTGAAAATGGCTTAGAACGTCATATTTAATCAAAAACAAAACAACAGCACATATTTTTCAAAGCCTTGTACGTGTTGTCAATAATGAGTTTCGTAGACCCTGAAAAAGCGATTCCGCAAGTCTCAGGCTTCTAGGACAAAGAGAAAGCGGTTTTTCGAACCAAGCGAATTTGCACAAACGAATGCACTTACCCATGATAATTTCACATGTTTATGATGAGATATGATATACCAAACATTTTCTAATCAAATTATTAAATTTTTCATTCAAATATCATAGTTATTTCAAAAATATTAATTTTCATATTCATTATCATAAATTCATAAAGTTATTGAAAATGGCTTAGAAAGTCATATTTAATCAAAAATAAAACAACAGCACATATTTGGCAATGCCATCTAGGTGTTGTCAATAATGAGTTTCTTAGACCCTGAAAAAGCGATTCCGCAAGTCTCAGGCTTCTAGGACAAAGAGATAGCGTTTTTTCGAACCAAGCGAATTTGCACAACCATCATGCACTTACCCATGATAATTTCACATGTTCATGATGAGATATGATATACCAAAACATTTTCTAATCGAATTAATAAATTTTTTATTTAAATATCATAGTTATTTAAAAAATATAATTTTCATATTCATAATCATAAATACATAAAAAGTGATTGAAAATGGCTTAGAAAGTCATATTTAATCAAATACAAAACAACAGCACATATTTAGCAATGCCTTCTAAGTGTTGTCAATAATAAGTTTCTTAGACCCTGAAAAAGCGATTCCGCAAGTCTCAGGCTTCTAGGACAAAGAGAAAGCGGTATTTCGAACCAAGAGAATTTGCACAACCTGGAATACCTAGAATATAATCATTGCACATACTCATGATAATTTCACATGTTTATGATGAGATATGATATAACAAAACATTTTCAAATCAAATTAATAAATTTTTTATTCAAATATCATAGTTATTTAAAAAAATATTAATTTTCATATTAATTATCATAAATTCATTAAAAGTGATTAAAAATGGTTTAGAAAGTCATATATAAAAAAACCAAAACAACAGCACATATTTGGCAATGCCTTCTAAATGTTGTCAATAATAAGTTTCTTAGACCCTGAAAAGCGATTCCGCAAGTCTCAGGCTTCTAGGACAAAGAGAAAGCGGTTTTTCGAACCAAGCGAATTTGCACAAACGAATGCACTTACCCATAATAAATTCACATGTTTTTGATGAGATATGATATAAGAAAACATTTCCTGATCAAATTATTACATTTTTCATATAAATATCAACGTTATTTCAAAAATATTGATTTTCTTATTCATAATCATAAATTCATAAAAACTGCAAAGTAAATGAAAATAGCTTAAAAAGTCATAAATCATCAAAAACAAAACAACAGCACATATTTGGCAAAGCCTTGTACGTGTTGTCAATAATGAGTTTCGCAGACCCTGAAAAAGCGATTCAGCAAGTCTCAGGCTTCTAGGACAAAGAGAAAGCGGTTTTTCGCAACAAGCGAATTTGCACAACCATCATGCACTTACCCATGATAATTTGACATGTTTAAGATGAGATATGATATAACAAAACATTTTCAAATCAAATTATTACATTTTTTATTCAAATATCACAGTTATTTCAAAAATATAAATTTTCATATTCATAATCATAAATTCATTAAAAGTGAATGAAAATGGCTTAGAAAGTCATATTTAATCAAAAACAAAACAACAGCACATATTTTGCAAAGCCTTGTACGTGTTGTCAATAATAAGTTTCTTAGACCCTGAAAAAGCGATTTCGCAAGTCTCAGGCTTCTAGGACAAAGAGAAAGCGGTATTTCGAACCAAGCGAATTTGCACAACCATCATGCACTTACCCATGATAATTTCACATGTTTATGATGAGAAATGATAAAACAAAAAATTTTCTAATCAAATTATTACATTTTATTTCAAATATCATAGTTATTTAAAAAATATTAATTTTCATATTCATTATCATAAATTCATTAAAAGTGATTGAAAATGGCTTAGAAAGTCATATTTAATCAAAAACAAAACAACAGCACATATTTTGCAAAGCCTTGTACGTCTTGTCAATAATGAGTTTCTTAGACCCTGAAAAGGCGATTTCACAAGTATCAGGCTTCTAGGACAAAGAGATAGCGGTTTTTCGAACCAAGCGAATTTGCACAACCATCATGCATTTACCCATGATAATTTCACATGTTTATGATGAGATATGATATAACAAAACATTTTCAAATCAAATTATTAAATTTTTTATTCAAATATCATAGTTATTTCAAAAATATTATTTTCATATTTATAATCATAAATTCATTAAAAGTGATTGAAAATGGCTTTGAAAGTCATATTTAATCAAAAAAACAAAACATCAGCACATTTTTGGCAATACCTTCTAAATGTTGTCAATAATGAGTTTCTTAGACCCTGAAAAAGCGATTCCGCAAGTCTCAGGCTTCTAGGACAAAGAGAAAGCGGTTTTTCGAACCAAGAGAATTTGCACAACCATCATGCACTTACCCATGATAATTTCACATGTTTATGATGAGAAATGATAAAACAAAACATTTTCTAATTAAATTATTACATTTTATTTCAAATATCATAGTTATTTAAAAAATATTAATTTTCATATTCATTATCATAAATTCATTAAAAGTGATTGAAAATGGCTTAGAAAGTCCTATTTAATCAAAAACAAAACAACAGCACATATTTTGCAAAGCCTTGTACGTGTTGTCAATAATGAGTTTCTTAGACCCTGAAAAAGCGATTTCGCAAGTATCAGGCTTCTAGGACAAAGAGATAGCGGTTTTTCGAACCAAGCGAATTTGCACAACCATCATGCACTTACCCATGATAATTTCACATGTTTATGATGAGATATGATATAACAAAACATTTTCAAATCAAATTATTAAATTTTTTATTCAAATATCATAGTTATTTCAAAAATATTATTTTCATATTTATAATCATAAATTCATTAAAAGTGATTGAAAATGGCTTTGAAAGTCATATTTAATCAAAAAAACAAAACATCAGCACATTTTTGGCAATACCTTCTAAATGTTGTCAATAATGAGTTTCTTAGACCCTGAAAAAGCGATTCCGCAAGTCTCAGGCTTCTAGGACAAAGAAAAAGCGGTTTTTCGAACCAAGAGAATTTGCACAACCATCATGCACTTACCCATGATAATTTCACATGTTTATGATGAGAAATGATGAAACAAAACATTTTCTAATCAAATTATTACATTTTATTTCAAATATCATAGTTATTTAAAAAATATTAATTTTCATATTCATTATCATAAATTCATTAAAAGTGATTGAAAATGGCTTAGAAAGTCCTATTTAATCAAAAACAAAACAACAGCACATATTTTGCAAAGCCTTGTACGTGTTGTCAATAATGAGTTTCTTAGACCCTGAAAAAGCGATTTCGCAAGTATCAGGCTTCTAGGACAAAGAGATAGCGGTTTTTCGAACCAAGCGAATTTGCACAACCATCATGCACTTACCCATGATAATTTCACATGTTTATGATGAGATATGATATAACAAAACATTTTCAAATCAAATTATTACATTTTTTATTCAAATATCATAGTTATTTCAAAAATATTATTTTCATATTTATAATCATAAATTCATTAAAAGTGATTGAAAATGGCTTTGAAAGTCATATTTAATCAAAAAAACAAAACATCAACACATTTTTGGCAATACCTTCTAAATGTTGTCAATAATGAGTTTCGCAGACCCTGAAAAAGCGATTCCGCAAGTCTCAGGCTTCTAGGACAAAGAGAAAGCGGTATTTCGAACCAAGCGAATTTGCACAACCTGGAATACCTAGAATATAATCATTGCACATACCCATGATAATTTCACATGTTTATGATGAGATATGATATAACAAAACATTTTCAAATCAAATTAATAAATGTTTTATTCAAATATCATAGTTATTTAAAAAAATATTAATTTTCATATTAATTATCATAAATTCATTAAAAGTGATTAAAAATGGTTTAGAAAGTCATATATAAAAAAAACAAAACAACAGCACATATTTGGCAATGCCTTCTAAATGTTGTCAATAATAAGTTTCTTAGACCCTGAAAAGCGATTCCGCAAGTCTCAGGCTTCTAGGACAAAGAGAAAGCGGTTTTTCGAACCAAGCGAATTTGCACAAACGAATGCACTTACCCATAATAAATTCACATGTTTTTGATGAGATATGATATAAGAAAACATTTCCTGATCAAATTATTACATTTTTCATATAAATATCAAAGTTATTTCAAAAATATTGATTTTCTTATTCATAATCATAAATTCATAAAAACTGCAAAGTAAATGAAAATAGCTTAAAAAGTCATAAATCATCAAAAACAAAACAACAGCACATATTTGGCAAAGCCTTGTACGTGTTGTCAATAATGAGTTTCGCAGACCCTGAAAAAGCGATTCCGCAAGTCTCAGGCTTCTAGGACAAAGAGAAAGCGGTTTTTCGCAACAAGCGAATTTGCACAACCATCATCATGCACTTACCCATGATAATTTGACATGTTTAAGATGAGATATGATATAACAAAACATTTTCAAATCAAATTATTACATTTTTCATTCAAATATCACAGTTATTTCAAAAATATTAATTTTCATATTCATAATCATAAATTCATTAAAAGTGAATGAAAATGGCTTAGAAAGTCATATTTAATCAAAAACAAAACAACAGCACATATTTGGCAAAGCCTTGAACGTGTTGTCAATAAGTTTCTTAGACCTGAAAAAGCGATTTCGCAAGTCTCAGGCTTCTAGGACAAAGAGAAAGCGGGATTTCGAACCAAGCGAATTTGCACAACCATCATGCACTTACCCATGATAATTTCACATGTTTATGATGAGAAATGATAAAACAAAAAATTTTCTAATCAAATTATTACATTTTATTTCAAATATCATAGTTATTTAAAAAAATATTAATTTTCATATTCATTATCATAAATTCATTAAAAGTGATTGAAAATGGCTTAGAAAGTCATATTTAATCAAAAACAAAACAACAGCACATATTTTGCAAAGCCTTGTACGTGTTGTCTATAATGAGTTTCTTAGACCCTGAAAAAGCGATTCCGCAAGTCTCAGGCTTCTAGGACAAAGAGAAAGCGGTTTTTCGAACCAAGCGAATTTGCACAACCATCATGCACTTACCCATTATAATTTCAAATGTTTATGATGAGATATGATATAACCAAACATTTTCTAAACAAATTATTACATTTTATTTCAAATTACATTGTTATTTCAAAAATATTAATTTTCATATTCATTATCATAAATTCATTAAATGTGATCGAAAATCGCTTAGAAAGTCATATATAATCAAAAACAAAACAACAGCACATATTTGGCAATGCCTTCTAAGTGTTGTCAATAATGAGTTTCGTAGACCCTGAAAAAGCGATTCCGAAAGTCTCAGGCATCTAGGACAAAGAGAAAGCGGTTTTTCGAACCACGCGAATTTGCACAACCATCATGCACTTACCCATGATAATTTCACATGTTTATGATGAGATATGATATAAGAAAACATTTTCTAATCAAATTATTACATTTTTCATTCAAATATCATAGTTATTTCAAAAATATTAATTTTCATATTTATTATCATAAATTCATTAAAAGTGAATGAAAATGGCTTAGAAAGTCATATTTAATCAAAAACAAAACAACAGCACATATTTGGCAATGCCTTCTAAGTGTTGTCAATAATGAGTTTCTTAGACCCTGAAAAAGCGATTCCGCAAGTCTCAGGCTTCTAGGACAAAGAGAAAGCGGTATTTCGAACCAAGCGAATTTGCACAACCTGGAATACCTAGAATATAATCATTGCACATACCCATGATAATTTCACATGTTTATGATGAGATATGATATAACAAAACATTTTTAAATCAAATTATTACATTTTTTATTCAAATATCATAGTTATTTAAAAAATATTATTTTCATATTCATAATCATAAATTCATAAAAAGTGATTGAAAATGGCTTAGAAAGTCATATTTAATCAAAAACAAAACAGCACATATTTTTCAAAGCCTTGTACGGGTTGTCAATAATGAGTTTCGTAGACCCTGAAAAAGCGATTCCGCAAGTCTCAGGCTTCTAGGACAAAGAGAAAGCGGTTTTTCGAACCAAGCGAATTTGCACAAACGAATGCACTTACCCATGATAATTTCACGTTTATGATGAGAAATGATATACCAAAACATTTTCAAATCAAATTATTACATTTTTTATTTAAATATCATAGTTATTTAAAAAATATAATTTTCATATTCATAATCATAAATACATTAAAAGTGATTGAAAATGGCTTAGAAAGTCATATTTAATCAAATACAAAACAACAGCACATATTTAGCAATGCCTTCTAAGTGTGGTCAATAATAAGTTTCTTAGACCCTGAAAAAGCGATTCCGCAAGTCTCAGGCTTCTAGGACAAAGAGAAAGCGGTATTTCGAACCAAGCGAATTTGCACAACCTGGAATACCTAGAATATAATCATTGCACATACCCATGATAATTTCACATGTTTATGATGAGATATGATATAACAAAACATTTTCAAATCAAATTAATACATTTTTTATTCAAATATCATAGTTATTTAAAAAAATATTAATTTTCATATTAATTATCATAAATTCATTAAAAGTGATT
Organism: Silurus aristotelis; assembly: GCF_946808225.1. Classification (NCBI taxonomy): domain Eukaryota; kingdom Metazoa; phylum Chordata; class Actinopteri; order Siluriformes; family Siluridae; genus Silurus; species Silurus aristotelis. The sequence continues at coordinate 10,965,747 of NC_139591.1, forward strand.
AAAAATGGTTTAGAAAGTCATATATAAAAAAAACAAAACAACAGCACATATTTGGCAATGCCTTCTAAATGTTGTCAATAATAAGTTTCTTAGACCCTGAAAAGCGATTCCGCAAGTCTCAGGCTTCTAGGACAAATAGAAAGCGGTTTTTCGAACCAAGCGAATTTGCACAAACGAATGCACTTACCCATAATAAATTCACATGTTTTTGATGAGATATGATATAAGAAAACATTTCCTGATCAAATTATTACATTTTTCATATAAATATCAGTTATTTTAAAAATATTAATTTTCTTATTCATAATCATAAATTCATAAAAACTGCAAAGTAAATGAAAATAGCTTAAAAAGTCATAAATCATCAAAAACAAAACAACAGCACATAGTTGGCAAAGCCTTGTACGTGTTGTCAATAATAAGTTTCTTAGACCTGAAAAAGCGATTTCGCAAGTCTCAGGCTTCTAGGACAAAGAGAAAGCGGTATTTCAAACCAAGCGAATTTGCACAACCATCATGCACTTACCCATGATAATTTCACATGTTTATGATGAGAAATGATAAAACAAAAAATTTTCAAATCAAATTATTACATTTTATTTCAAATATCATAGTTATTTAAAAAAAATAATTTTCATATTCATTATCATAAATTCATTAAAAGTGATTGAAAATGGCTTAGAAAGTCATATTTAATCAAAAACAAAAACAACAGCACATATTTTGCAAAGCCTTGTACGTGTTGTCAATAATGAGTTTCTTAGACCCTGAAAAAGCGATTTCACAAGTATCAGGCTTCTAGGACAAAGAGAAAGCGGTTTTTCGAACCAAGCGAATTTGCACAAACATCATGCATTTACCCATGATAATTTCACATGTTTATGATGAGATATGATATAACAAAACATTTTCAAATCAAATTATTACATTTTTTATTCAAATATCATAGTTATTTCAAAAATATTTTTTTCATATTTATAATCATAAATTCATTAAAAGTGATTGAAAATGGCTTTGAAAGTCATATTTAATCAAAAAAACAAAACATCAGCAAATTTTTGGCAATACCTTCTAAATGTTGTCAATAATGAGTTTCGCAGACCCTGAAAAAGCGATTCCGCAAGTCTCAGGCTTCTAGGACAAAGAGAAAGCGGTTTTTCGAACCAAGCGAATTTGCACAACCATCATGCACTTACCCATGATAATTTCACATGTTTATGATGAGATATGATATAAGAAAACATTTTCTAATCAAATTATTACATTTTTCATTCAAATATCATAGTTATTTCAAAAATATTAATTTTCATATTTATTATCATAAATTCATTAAAAGTGAATGAAAATGGCTTTGAAAGTCATATTTAATCAAAACCAAAACAACAGCACATATTTGGCAATGCCTTCTAAGTGTTGTCAATAATGAGTTTCTTAGACCCTGAAAAAGCGATTCCGCAAGTCTCAGGCTTCTAGGACAAAGAGAAAGCGGTATTTCGAACCAAGCGAATTTGCACAACCTGGAATACCTAGAATATAATCATTGCACATACCCATGATAATTTCACATGTTTATGATGAGATATGAAATAACAAAACATTTTTAAATCAAATTATTACATTTTTAATTCAAATATCATAGTTATTTAAAAAATATTATTTTCATATTCATAATCATAAATTCATAAAAAGTGATTGAAAATGGCTTAGAAAGTCATATTTAATCAAAAACAAAACAACAGCACATATTTTTCAAAGCCTTGTACGTGTTGTCAATAATGAGTTTCGTAGACCCTGAAAAAGCGATTCCGCAAGTCTCAGGCTTCTAGGACAAAGAGAAAGCGGTTTTTCGAACCAAGCGAATTTGCACAAACGAATGCACTTACCTATGATAATTTCACATGTTTATGATGAGAAATGATATACCAAAACATTTTCTAATCAAATTAATAAATTTTTTATTTAAATATCATAATTTAAAAAATATAATTTTCATATTCATAATCATAAATACATTAAAAGTGATTGAAAATGGCTTAGAAAGTCATATTTAATCAAATACAAAACAACAGCACATATTTAGCAATGCCTTCTAAGTGTGGTCAATAATAAGTTTCTTAGACCCTGAAAAAGCGATTCCGCAAGTCTCAGGCTTCTAGGACAAAGAGAAAGCGGTATTTCGAACCAAGCGAATTTGCACAACCTGGAATACCTAGAATATAATCATTGCACATACCCATGATAATTTCACATGTTTATGATGAGATATGATATAACAAAACATTTTCAAATCAAATTAATACATTTTTAGTTCAAATATCATAGTTATTTAAAAAAATATTAATTTTCATATTAATTATCATAAATTCATTAAAAGTGATTAAAAATGGTTTAGAAAGTCATATATAAAAAAAACAAAACAACAGCACATATTTGGCAATGCCTTCTAAATGTTGTCAATAATAAGTTTCTTAGACCCTGAAAAGCGATTCCGCAAGTCTCAGGCTTCTAGGACAAAGAGAAAGCGGTTTTTCGAACCAAGCGAATTTGCACAAACGAATGCACTTACCCATAATAAATTCACATGTTTTTGATGAGATATGATATAAGAAAACATTTCCTGATCAAATTATTACATTTTTCATATAAATATCAAAGTTATTTCAAAAATATTGATTTTCTTATTCATAATCATAAATTCAAAAAAGCTGCAAAGTAAATGAAAATAGCTTAAAAAGTCATAAATCATCAAAAACAAAACAACAGCACATATTTGGCAAAGCCTTGTACGTGTTGTCAATAATGAGTTTCGCAGACCCTGAAAAAGCGATTCCGCAAGTCTCAGGCTTCTAGGACAAAGAGAAAGCGGTTTTTCGCAACAAGCGAATTTGCACAACCATCATCATGCACTTACCCATGATAATTTCACATGTTTATGATGAGAAATGATGAAACAAAACATTTTCTAATCAAATTATTACATTTTATTTCAAATATCATAGTTATTTAAAAAATATTAATTTTCATATTCATTATCATAAATTCATTAAAAGTGATTGAAAATGGCTTAGAAAGTCCTATTTAATCAAAAACAAAACAACAGCACATATTTTGCAAAGCCTTGTACGTGTTGTCAATAATGAGTTTCTTAGACCCTGAAAAAGCGATTTCGCAAGTATCAGGCTTCTAGGACAAAGAGATAGCGGTTTTTCGAACCAAGCGAATTTGCACAACCATCATGCACTTACCCATGATAATTTCACATGTTTATGATGAGATATGATATAACAAAACATTTTCAAATCAAATTATTACATTTTTTATTCAAATATCATAGTTATTTCAAAAATATTATTTTCATATTTATAATCATAAATTCATTAAAAGTGATTGAAAATGGCTTTGAAAGTCATATTTAATCAAAAAAACAAAACATCAACACATTTTTGGCAATACCTTCTAAATGTTGTCAATAATGAGTTTCGCAGACCCTGAAAAAGCGATTCCGCAAGTCTCAGGCTTCTAGGACAAAGAGAAAGCGGTATTTCGAACCAAGCGAATTTGCACAACCTGGAATACCTAGAATATAATCATTGCACATACCCATGATAATTTCACATGTTTATGATGAGATATGATATAACAAAACATTTTCAAATCAAATTAATAAATGTTTTATTCAAATATCATAGTTATTTAAAAAAATATTAATTTTCATATTAATTATCATAAATTCATTAAAAGTGATTAAAAATGGTTTAGAAAGTCATATATAAAAAAAACAAAACAACAGCACATATTTGGCAATGCCTTCTAAATGTTGTCAATAATAAGTTTCTTAGACCCTGAAAAGCGATTCCGCAAGTCTCAGGCTTCTAGGACAAAGAGAAAGCGGTTTTTCGAACCAAGCGAATTTGCACAAACGAATGCACTTACCCATAATAAATTCACATGTTTTTGATGAGATATGATATAAGAAAACATTTCCTGATCAAATTATTACATTTTTCATATAAATATCAAAGTTATTTCAAAAATATTGATTTTCTTATTCATAATCATAAATTCATAAAAACTGCAAAGTAAATGAAAATAGCTTAAAAAGTCATAAATCATCAAAAACAAAACAACAGCACATATTTGGCAAAGCCTTGTACGTGTTGTCAATAATGAGTTTCGCAGACCCTGAAAAAGCGATTCCGCAAGTCTCAGGCTTCTAGGACAAAGAGAAAGCGGTTTTTCGCAACAAGCGAATTTGCACAACCATCATCATGCACTTACCCATGATAATTTGACATGTTTAAGATGAGATATGATATAACAAAACATTTTCAAATCAAATTATTACATTTTTCATTCAAATATCACAGTTATTTCAAAAATATTAATTTTCATATTCATAATCATAAATTCATTAAAAGTGAATGAAAATGGCTTAGAAAGTCATATTTAATCAAAAACAAAACAACAGCACATATTTGGCAAAGCCTTGAACGTGTTGTCAATAAGTTTCTTAGACCTGAAAAAGCGATTTCGCAAGTCTCAGGCTTCTAGGACAAAGAGAAAGCGGGATTTCGAACCAAGCGAATTTGCACAACCATCATGCACTTACCCATGATAATTTCACATGTTTATGATGAGAAATGATAAAACAAAAAATTTTCTAATCAAATTATTACATTTTATTTCAAATATCATAGTTATTTAAAAAAATATTAATTTTCATATTCATTATCATAAATTCATTAAAAGTGATTGAAAATGGCTTAGAAAGTCATATTTAATCAAAAACAAAACAACAGCACATATTTTGCAAAGCCTTGTACGTGTTGTCTATAATGAGTTTCTTAGACCCTGAAAAAGCGATTCCGCAAGTCTCAGGCTTCTAGGACAAAGAGAAAGCGGTTTTTCGAACCAAGCGAATTTGCACAACCATCATGCACTTACCCATTATAATTTCAAATGTTTATGATGAGATATGATATAACCAAACATTTTCTAAACAAATTATTACATTTTATTTCAAATTACATTGTTATTTCAAAAATATTAATTTTCATATTCATTATCATAAATTCATTAAATGTGATCGAAAATCGCTTAGAAAGTCATATATAATCAAAAACAAAACAACAGCACATATTTGGCAATGCCTTCTAAGTGTTGTCAATAATGAGTTTCGTAGACCCTGAAAAAGCGATTCCGAAAGTCTCAGGCATCTAGGACAAAGAGAAAGCGGTTTTTCGAACCACGCGAATTTGCACAACCATCATGCACTTACCCATGATAATTTCACATGTTTATGATGAGATATGATATAAGAAAACATTTTCTAATCAAATTATTACATTTTTCATTCAAATATCATAGTTATTTCAAAAATATTAATTTTCATATTTATTATCATAAATTCATTAAAAGTGAATGAAAATGGCTTAGAAAGTCATATTTAATCAAAAACAAAACAACAGCACATATTTGGCAATGCCTTCTAAGTGTTGTCAATAATGAGTTTCTTAGACCCTGAAAAAGCGATTCCGCAAGTCTCAGGCTTCTAGGACAAAGAGAAAGCGGTATTTCGAACCAAGCGAATTTGCACAACCTGGAATACCTAGAATATAATCATTGCACATACCCATGATAATTTCACATGTTTATGATGAGATATGATATAACAAAACATTTTTAAATCAAATTATTACATTTTTTATTCAAATATCATAGTTATTTAAAAAATATTATTTTCATATTCATAATCATAAATTCATAAAAAGTGATTGAAAATGGCTTAGAAAGTCATATTTAATCAAAAACAAAACAGCACATATTTTTCAAAGCCTTGTACGGGTTGTCAATAATGAGTTTCGTAGACCCTGAAAAAGCGATTCCGCAAGTCTCAGGCTTCTAGGACAAAGAGAAAGCGGTTTTTCGAACCAAGCGAATTTGCACAAACGAATGCACTTACCCATGATAATTTCACGTTTATGATGAGAAATGATATACCAAAACATTTTCAAATCAAATTATTACATTTTTTATTTAAATATCATAGTTATTTAAAAAATATAATTTTCATATTCATAATCATAAATACATTAAAAGTGATTGAAAATGGCTTAGAAAGTCATATTTAATCAAATACAAAACAACAGCACATATTTAGCAATGCCTTCTAAGTGTGGTCAATAATAAGTTTCTTAGACCCTGAAAAAGCGATTCCGCAAGTCTCAGGCTTCTAGGACAAAGAGAAAGCGGTATTTCGAACCAAGCGAATTTGCACAACCTGGAATACCTAGAATATAATCATTGCACATACCCATGATAATTTCACATGTTTATGATGAGATATGATATAACAAAACATTTTCAAATCAAATTAATACATTTTTTATTCAAATATCATAGTTATTTAAAAAAATATTAATTTTCATATTAATTATCATAAATTCATTAAAAGTGATTAAAAATGGTTTAGAAAGTCATATATAAAAAAAACAAAACAACAGCACATATTTGGCAATGCCTTCTAAATGTTGTCAATAATAAGTTTCTTAGACCCTGAAAAGCGATTCCGCAAGTCTCAGGCTTCTAGGACAAATAGAAAGCGGTTTTTCGAACCAAGCGAATTTGCACAAACGAATGCACTTACCCATAATAAATTCACATGTTTTTGATGAGATATGATATAAGAAAACATTTCCTGATCAAATTATTACATTTTTCATATAAATATCAGTTATTTTAAAAATATTAATTTTCTTATTCATAATCATAAATTCATAAAAACTGCAAAGTAAATGAAAATAGCTTAAAAAGTCATAAATCATCAAAAACAAAACAACAGCACATAGTTGGCAAAGCCTTGTACGTGTTGTCAATAATAAGTTTCTTAGACCTGAAAAAGCGATTTCGCAAGTCTCAGGCTTCTAGGACAAAGAGAAAGCGGTATTTCAAACCAAGCGAATTTGCACAACCATCATGCACTTACCCATGATAATTTCACATGTTTATGATGAGAAATGATAAAACAAAAAATTTTCAAATCAAATTATTACATTTTATTTCAAATATCATAGTTATTTAAAAAAAATAATTTTCATATTCATTATCATAAATTCATTAAAAGTGATTGAAAATGGCTTAGAAAGTCATATTTAATCAAAAACAAAAACAACAGCACATATTTTGCAAAGCCTTGTACGTGTTGTCAATAATGAGTTTCTTAGACCCTGAAAAAGCGATTTCACAAGTATCAGGCTTCTAGGACAAAGAGAAAGCGGTTTTTCGAACCAAGCGAATTTGCACAAACATCATGCATTTACCCATGATAATTTCACATGTTTATGATGAGATATGATATAACAAAACATTTTCAAATCAAATTATTACATTTTTTATTCAAATATCATAGTTATTTCAAAAATATTTTTTTCATATTTATAATCATAAATTCATTAAAAGTGATTGAAAATGGCTTTGAAAGTCATATTTAATCAAAAAAACAAAACATCAGCAAATTTTTGGCAATACCTTCTAATTGTTGTCAATAATGAGTTTCGCAGACCCTGAAAAAGCGATTCCGCAAGTCTCAGGCTTCTAGGACAAAGAGAAAGCGGTTTTTCGAACCAAGCGAATTTGCACAACCATCATGCAGTTACCCATGATAATTTCACATGTTTATGATGAGATATGATATAAGAAAACATTTTCTAATCAAATTATTACATTTTTCATTCAAATATCATAGTTATTTCAAAAATATTAATTTTCATATTTATTATCATAAATTCATTAAAAGTGAATGAAAATGGCTTTGAAAGTCATATTTAATCAAAACCAAAACAACAGCACATATTTGGCAATGCCTTCTAAGTGTTGTCAATAATGAGTTTCTTAGACCCTGAAAAAGCGATTCCGCAAGTCTCAGGCTTCTAGGACAAAGAGAAAGCGGTATTTCGAACCAAGCGAATTTGCACAACCTGGAATACCTAGAATATAATCATTGCACATACCCATGATAATTTCACATGTTTATGATGAGATATGAAATAACAAAACATTTTTAAATCAAATTATTACATTTTTAATTCAAATATCATAGTTATTTAAAAAATATTATTTTCATATTCATAATCATAAATTCATAAAAAGTGATTGAAAATGGCTTAGAAAGTCATATTTAATCAAAAACAAAACAACAGCACATATTTTTCAAAGCCTTGTACGTGTTGTCAATAATGAGTTTCGTAGACCCTGAAAAAGCGATTCCGCAAGTCTCAGGCTTCTAGGACAAAGAGAAAGCGGTTTTTCGAACCAAGCGAATTTGCACAAACGAATGCACTTACCTATGATAATTTCACATGTTTATGATGAGAAATGATATACCAAAACATTTTCTAATCAAATTAATAAATTTTTTATTTAAATATCATAATTTAAAAAATATAATTTTCATATTCATAATCATAAATACATTAAAAGTGATTGAAAATGGCTTAGAAAGTCATATTTAATCAAATACAAAACAACAGCACATATTTAGCAATGCCTTCTAAGTGTGGTCAATAATAAGTTTCTTAGACCCTGAAAAAGCGATTCCGCAAGTCTCAGGCTTCTAGGACAAAGAGAAAGCGGTATTTCGAACCAAGCGAATTTGCACAACCTGGAATACCTAGAATATAATCATTGCACATACCCATGATAATTTCACATGTTTATGATGAGATATGATATAACAAAACATTTTCAAATCAAATTAATACATTTTTAGTTCAAATATCATAGTTATTTAAAAAAATATTAATTTTCATATTAATTATCATAAATTCATTAAAAGTGATTAAAAATGGTTTAGAAAGTCATATATAAAAAAAACAAAACAACAGCACATATTTGGCAATGCCTTCTAAATGTTGTCAATAATAAGTTTCTTAGACCCTGAAAAGCGATTCCGCAAGTCTCAGGCTTCTAGGACAAAGAGAAAGCGGTTTTTCGAACCAAGCGAATTTGCACAAACGAATGCACTTACCCATAATAAATTCACATGTTTTTGATGAGATATGATATAAGAAAACATTTCCTGATCAAATTATTACATTTTTCATATAAATATCAAAGTTATTTCAAAAATATTGATTTTCTTATTCATAATCATAAATTCAAAAAAGCTGCAAAGTAAATGAAAATAGCTTAAAAAGTCATAAATCATCAAAAACAAAACAACAGCACATATTTGGCAAAGCCTTGTACGTGTTGTCAATAATGAGTTTCGCAGACCCTGAAAAAGCGATTCCGCAAGTCTCAGGCTTCTAGGACAAAGAGAAAGCGGTTTTTCGCAACAAGCGAATTTGCACAACCATCATCATGCACTTACCCATGATAATTTCACATGTTTATGATGAGAAATGATGAAACAAAACATTTTCTAATCAAATTATTACATTTTATTTCAAATATCATAGTTATTTAAAAAATATTAATTTTCATATTCATTATCATAAATTCATTAAAAGTGATTGAAAATGGCTTAGAAAGTCCTATTTAATCAAAAACAAAACAACAGCACATATTTTGCAAAGCCTTGTACGTGTTGTCAATAATGAGTTTCTTAGACCCTGAAAAAGCGATTTCGCAAGTATCAGGCTTCTAGGACAAAGAGATAGCGGTTTTTCGAACCAAGCGAATTTGCACAACCATCATGCACTTACCCATGATAATTTCACATGTTTATGATGAGATATGATATAACAAAACATTTTCAAATCAAATTATTACATTTTTTATTCAAATATCATAGTTATTTCAAAAATATTATTTTCATATTTATAATCATAAATTCATTAAAAGTGATTGAAAATGGCTTTGAAAGTCATATTTAATCAAAAAAACAAAACATCAACACATTTTTGGCAATACCTTCTAAATGTTGTCAATAATGAGTTTCGCAGACCCTGAAAAAGCGATTCCGCAAGTCTCAGGCTTCTAGGACAAAGAGAAAGCGGTATTTCGAACCAAGCGAATTTGCACAACCTGGAATACCTAGAATATAATCATTGCACATACCCATGATAATTTCACATGTTTATGATGAGATATGATATAACAAAACATTTTCAAATCAAATTAATAAATGTTTTATTCAAATATCATAGTTATTTAAAAAAATATTAATTTTCATATTAATTATCATAAATTCATTAAAAGTGATTAAAAATGGTTTAGAAAGTCATATATAAAAAAAACAAAACAACAGCACATATTTGGCAATGCCTTCTAAATGTTGTCAATAATAAGTTTCTTAGACCCTGAAAAGCGATTCCGCAAGTCTCAGGCTTCTAGGACAAAGAGAAAGCGGTTTTTCGAACCAAGCGAATTTGCACAAACGAATGCACTTACCCATAATAAATTCACATGTTTTTGATGAGATATGATATAAGAAAACATTTCCTGATCAAATTATTACATTTTTCATATAAATATCAAAGTTATTTCAAAAATATTGATTTTCTTATTCATAATCATAAATTCATAAAAACTGCAAAGTAAATGAAAATAGCTTAAAAAGTCATAAATCATCAAAAACAAAACAACAGCACATATTTGGCAAAGCCTTGTACGTGTTGTCAATAATGAGTTTCGCAGACCCTGAAAAAGCGATTCCGCAAGTCTCAGGCTTCTAGGACAAAGAGAAAGCGGTTTTTCGCAACAAGCGAATTTGCACAACCATCATCATGCACTTACCCATGATAATTTGACATGTTTAAGATGAGATATGATATAACAAAACATTTTCAAATCAAATTATTACATTTTTCATTCAAATATCACAGTTATTTCAAAAATATTAATTTTCATATTCATAATCATAAATTCATTAAAAGTGAATGAAAATGGCTTAGAAAGTAATATTTAATCAAAAACAAAACAACAGCACATATTTTGCAAAGCCTTGTACGTGTTGTCAATAATAAGTTTCTTAGACCTGAAAAAGCGATTTCGCAAGTCTCAGGCTTCTAGGACAAAGAGAAAGCGGTATTTCGAACCAAGCGAATTTGCACAACCATCATGCACTTACCCATGATAATTTCACATGTTTATGATGAGAAATGATAAAACAAAAAATGTTCTAATCAAATTATTACATTTTATTTCAAATATCATAGTTATTTAAAAAAATATTAATTTTCATATTCATTATCATAAATTCATTAAAAGTGATTTAAAATGGCTTAGAAAGTCATATTTAATCAAAAACAAAACAACAGCACATATTTTGCAAAGCCTTGTACGTCTTGTCAATAATGAGTTTCTTAGACCCTGAAAAGGCGATTTCACATGTATCAGGCTTCTAGGACAAAGAGATAGCGGTTTTTCGAACCAAGGGAATTTGCACAACCATCATGCATTTACCCATGATAATTTCACATGTTTATGATGAGATATGATATAACAAAACATTTTCAAATCAAATTATTAAATTTTTTATTCAAATATCATAGTTATTTCAAAAATATTATTTTCATATTTATAATCATAAATTCATTAAAAGTGATTGAAAATGGCTTTGAAAGTCATATTTAATCAAAAAAACAAAACATCAGCACATTTTTGGCAATACCTTCTAAATGTTGTCAATAATGAGTTTCTTAGACCCTGAAAAAGCGATTCCGCAAGTCTCAGGCTTCTAGGACAAAGAGAAAGCGGTTTTTCGAACCAAGAGAATTTGCACAACCATCATGCACTTACCCATGATAATTTCACATGTTTATGATGAGAAATGATGAAACAAAACATTTTCTAATCAAATTATTACATTTTATTTCAAATATCATAGTTATTTAAAAAATATTAATTTTCATATTCATTATCATAAATTCATTAAAAGTGATTGAAAATGGCTTAGAAAGTCATATTTAATCAAAAACAAAACAACAGCACATATTTTGCAAAGCCTTGTACGTGTTGTCAATAATGAGTTTCTTAGACCCTGAAAAAGCGATTTCGCAAGTATCAGGCTTCTAGGACAAAGAGATAGCGGTTTTTCGAACCAAGCGAATTTGCACAACCATCATGCACTTACCCATGATAATTTCACATGTTTATGATGAGATATGATATAACAAAACATTTTCAAATCAAATTATTACATTTTTTATTCAAATATCATAGTTATTTCAAAAATATTATTTTCATATTTATAATCATAAATTCATTAAAAGTGATTGAAAATGGCTTTGAAAGTCATATTTAATCAAAAAAACAAAACATCAGCACATTTTTGGCAATACCTTCTAAATGTTGTCAATAATGAGTTTCTTAGACCCTGAAAAAGCGATTCCGCAAGTCTCAGGCTTCTAGGACAAAGAGAAAGCGGTTTTTCGAACCAAGAGAATTTGCACAACCATCATGCACTTACCCATGATAATTTCACATGTTTATGATGAGAAATGATGAAACAAAAAATTTTCTAATCAAATTATTACATTTTATTTTAAATATCATAGTTATTTAAAAAAATATTAATTTTCATATTCATTATCATAAATTCATTAAAAGTGATTGAAAATGGCTTAGAAAGTCATATTTAATCAAAAACAAAACAACAGCACATATTTTGCAAAGCCTTGTACGTGTTGTCTATAATGAGTTTCTTAGACCCTGAAAAAGCGATTTCACAAGTATCAGGCTTCTAGGACAAAGAGATAGCGGTTTTTCGAACCAAGCGAATTTACACAAACATCATGCATTTACCCATGATAATTTCACATGTTTATGATGAGATATGATATAACAAAACATTTTCAAATCAAATTATTACATTTTTTATTCAAATATCATAGTTATTTCAAAAATATTTTTTTCATATTAATAATCATAAATTCATTAAAAGTGATTGAAAATGGCTTTGAAAGTCATATTTAATCAAAAAAAAAAAACCTTAGCACATTTTTGGCAATACCTTCTAAATGTTGTCAATAATGAGTTTCTTAGACCCTGAAAAAGCGATTCCGCAAGTCTCAGGCTTCTAGGACAAAGAGAAAGCGGTTTTTCGAACCAAGCGAATTTGCACAAACGAATGCACTTACCCATTATAATTTCACATGTTTATGATGAGATATGATATAACCAAACATTTTCTAAACAAATTATTACATTTTATTTCAAATTACATTGTTATTTCAAAAATATTAATTTTCATATTCATTATCATAAATTCATTAAATGTGATCGAAAATCGCTTAGAAAGTCATATATAATCAAAAACAAAACAACAGCACATATTTGGCAATGCCTTCTAAGTGTTGTCAATAATGAGTTTCGTAGACCCTGAAAAAGCGATTCCGCAAGTCTCAGGCATCTAGGACAAAGAGAAAGCGGTTTTTCGAACCAAGCGAATTTGCACAACCATCATGCACTTACCCATGATAATTTCACATGTTTATGATGAGATATGATATAAGAAAACATTTTCTAATCAAATTATTACATTTTTCATTCAAATATCATAGTTATTTCAAAAATATTAATTTTCATATTTATTATCATAAATTCATTAAAAGTGAATGAAAATGGCTTAGAAAGTCATATTTAATCAAAAACAAAACAACAGCACATATTTGGCAATGCCTTCTAAGTGTTGTCAATAATGAGTTTCTTAGACCCTGAAAAAGCGATTCCGCAAGTCTCAGGCTTCTAGGACAAAGAGAAAGCGGTTTTTCGAACCAAGAGAATTTGCACAACCATCATGCACTTACCCATGATAATTTCACATGTTTATGATGAGAAATGATGAAACAAAAAATTTTCTAATCAAATTATTACATTTTATTTCAAATATCATAGTTATTTAAAAAAATATTAATTTTCATATTCATTATCATAAATTCATTAAAAGTGATTGAAAATGGCTTAGAAAGTCATATTTAATCAAAAACAAAACAACAGCACATATTTTGCAAAGCCTTGTACGTGTTGTCTATAATGAGTTTCTTAGACCCTGAAAAAGCGATTTCACAAGTATCAGGCTTCTAGGACAAAGAGATAGCGGTTTTTCGAACCAAGCGAATTTACACAAACATCATGCATTTACCCATGATAATTTCACATGTTTATGATGAGATATGATATAACAAAACATTTTCAAATCAAATTATTACATTTTTTATTCAAATATCATAGTTATTTCAAAAATATTTTTTTCATATTAATAATCATAAATTCATTAAAAGTGATTGAAAATGGCTTTGAAAGTCATATTTAATCAAAAAAAAAAAACCTTAGCACATTTTTGGCAATACCTTCTAAATGTTGTCAATAATGAGTTTCTTAGACCCTGAAAAAGCGATTCCGCAAGTCTCAGGCTTCTAGGACAAAGAGAAAGCGGTTTTTCGAACCAAGCGAATTTGCACAAACGAATGCACTTACCCATTATAATTTCACATGTTTATGATGAGATATGATATAACCAAACATTTTCTAAACAAATTATTACATTTTATTTCAAATTACATTGTTATTTCAAAAATATTAATTTTCATATTCATTATCATAAATTCATTAAATGTGATCGAAAATCGCTTAGAAAGTCATATATAATCAAAAACAAAACAACAGCACATATTTGGCAATGCCTTCTAAGTGTTGTCAATAATGAGTTTCGTAGACCCTGAAAAAGCGATTCCGCAAGTCTCAGGCATCTAGGACAAAGAGAAAGCGGTTTTTCGAACCAAGCGAATTTGCACAACCATCATGCACTTACCCATGATAATTTCACATGTTTATGATGAGATATGATATAAGAAAACATTTTCTAATCAAATTATTACATTTTTCATTCAAATATCATAGTTATTTCAAAAATATTAAATTTCATATTTATTATCATAAATTCATTAAAAGTGAATGAAAATGGCTTAGAAAGTCATATTTAATCAAAAACAAAACAACAGCACATATTTGGCAATGCCTTCTAAGTGTTGTCAATAATGAGTTTCTTAGACCCTGAAAAAGCGATTCCGCAAGTCTCAGGCTTCTAGGACAAAGAGAAAGCGGTATTTCGAACCAAGCGAATTTGCACAACCTGGAATACCTAGAATATAATCATTGCACATACCCATGATAATTTCACATGTTTATGATGAGATATGATATAACAAAACATTTTTAAATCAAATTATTACATTTTTTATTCAAATATCATAGTTATTTAAAAAATATTATTTTCATATTCATAATCATAAATTCATAAAAAGTGATTGAAAATGGCTTAGAAAGTCATATTTAATCAAAAACAAAACAACAGCACATATTTTTCAAAGCCTTGTACGTGTTGTCAATAATGAGTTTCGTAGACCCTGAAAAAGCGATTCCGCAAGTCTCAGGCTTCTAGGACAAAGAGAAAGCGGTTTTTCGAACCAAGCGAATTTGCACAAACGAATGCACTTACCCATGATAATTTCACATGTTTATGATGAGAAATGATATACCAAAACATTTTCAAATCAAATTATTACATTTTTTATTTAAATATCATAGTTATTTAAAAAATATAATTTTCATATTCATAATCATAAATACATTAAAAGTGATTGAAAATGGCTTAGAAAGTCATATTTAATCAAATACAAAACAACAGCACATATTTAGCAATGCCTTCTAAGTGTGGTCAATAATAAGTTTCTTAGACCCTGAAAAAGCGATTCCGCAAGTCTCAGGCTTCTAGGACAAAGAGAAAGCGGTATTTCGAACCAAGCGAATTTGCACAACCTGGAATACCTAGAATATAATCATTGCACATACCCATGATAATTTCACATGTTTATGATGAGATATGATATAACAAAACATTTTCAAATCAAATTAATACATTTTTTATTCAAATATCATAGTTATTTAAAAAAATATTAATTTTCATATTAATTATCATAAATTCATTAAAAGTGATTAAAAATGGTTTAGAAAGTCATATATAAAAAAAACAAAACAACAGCACATATTTGGCAATGCCTTCTAAATGTTGTCAATAATAAGTTTCTTAGACCCTGAAAAGCGATTCCGCAAGTCTCAGGCTTCTAGGACAAATAGAAAGCGGTTTTTCGAACCAAGCGAATTTGCACAAACGAATGCACTTACCCATAATAAATTCACATGTTTTTGATGAGATATGATATAAGAAAACATTTCCTGATCAAATTATTACATTTTTCATATAAATATCAGTTATTTTAAAAATATTAATTTTCTTATTCATAATCATAAATTCATAAAAACTGCAAAGTAAATGAAAATAGCTTAAAAAGTCATAAATCATCAAAAACAAAACAACAGCACATAGTTGGCAAAGCCTTGTACGTGTTGTCAATAATAAGTTTCTTAGACCTGAAAAAGCGATTTCGCAAGTCTCAGGCTTCTAGGACAAAGAGAAAGCGGTATTTCAAACCAAGCGAATTTGCACAACCATCATGCACTTACCCATGATAATTTCACATGTTTATGATGAGAAATGATAAAACAAAAAATTTTCTAATCAAATTATTACATTTTATTTCAAATATCATAGTTATTTAAAAAAAATAATTTTCATATTCATTATCATAAATTCATTAAAAGTGATTGAAAATGGCTTAGAAAGTCATATTTAATCAAAAACAAAACAACAGCACATATTTTGCAAAGCCTTGTACGTGTTGTCAATAATGAGTTTCTTAGACCCTGAAAAAGCGATTTCACAAGTATCAGGCTTCTAGGACAAAGAGAAAGCGGTTTTTCGAACCAAGCGAATTTGCACAAACATCATGCATTTACCCATGATAATTTCACATGTTTATGATGAGATATGATATAACAAAACATTTTCAAATCAAATTATTACATTTTTTATTCAAATATCATAGTTATTTCAAAAATATTTTTTTCATATTTATAATCATAAATTCATTAAAAGTGATTGAAAATGGCTTTGAAAGTCATATTTAATCAAAAAAACAAAACATCAGCAAATTTTTGGCAATACCTTCTAAATGTTGTCAATAATGAGTTTCGCAGACCCTGAAAAAGCGATTCCGCAAGTCTCAGGCTTCTAGGACAAAGAGAAAGCGGTTTTTCGAACCAAGCGAATTTGCACAAACGAATGCACTTACCCATTATAATTTCACATGTTTATGATGAGATATGATATAACCAAACATTTTCTTAACAAATTATTACATTTTATTTCAAATTACATTGTTATTTAAAAAATATTAATTTTCATATTCATTATCATAAATTCATTAAAAGTGATTGAAAATGGCTTAGAAAGTCATATTTAATCAAAAACAAAACAACAGCACATATTTTGCAAAGCCTTGTACGTGTTGTCAATAATGAGTTTCTTAGACCCTGAAAAAGCGATTTCGCAAGTATCAGGCTTCTAGGACAAAGAGATAGCGGTTTTTCGAACCAAGCGAATTTGCACAACCATCATGCACTTACCCATGATAATTTCACATGTTTATGATGAGATATGATATAACAAAACATTTTCAAATCAAATTATTACATTTTTTATTCAAATATCATAGTTATTTCAAAAATATTATTTTCATATTTATAATCATAAATTCATTAAAAGTGATTGAAAATGGCTTTGAAAGTCATATTTAATCAAAAAAACAAAACATCAGCACATTTTTGGCAATACCTTCTAAATGTTGTCAATAATGAGTTTCTTAGACCCTGAAAAAGCGATTCCGCAAGTCTCAGGCTTCTAGGACAAAGAGAAAGCGGTATTTCGAACCAAGCGAATTTGCACAACCTGGAATACCTAGAATATAATCATTGCACATACCCATGATAATTTCACATGTTTATGATGAGATATGATATAACAAATCATTTCCTGATCAAATTATTACATTTTTCATATAAATATCAGTTATTTTAAAAATATTAATTTTCTTATTCATAATCATAAATTCATAAAAACTGCAAAGTAAATGAAAATAGCTTAAAAAGTCATAAATCATCAAAAACAAAACAACAGCACATAGTTGGCAAAGCCTTGTACGTGTTGTCAATAATAAGTTTCTTAGACCTGAAAAAGCGATTTCGCAAGTCTCAGGCTTCTAGGACAAAGAGAAAGCGGTATTTCAAACCAAGCGAATTTGCACAACCATCATGCACTTACCCATGATAATTTCACATGTTTATGATGAGAAATGATAAAACAAAAAATTTTCTAATCAAATTATTACATTTTATTTCAAATATCATAGTTATTTAAAAAAAATAATTTTCATATTCATTATCATAAATTCATTAAAAGTGATTGAAAATGGCTTAGAAAGTCATATTTAATCAAAAACAAAACAACAGCACATATTTTGCAAAGCCTTGTACGTGTTGTCAATAATGAGTTTCTTAGACCCTGAAAAAGCGATTTCGCAAGTATCAGGCTTCTAGGACAAAGAGATAGCGGTTTTTCGAACCAAGCGAATTTGCACAACCATCATGCACTTACCCATGATAATTTCACATGTTTATGATGAGATATGATATAACAAAACATTTTCAAATCAAATTATTACATTTTTTATTCAAATATCATAGTTATTTCAAAAATATTATTTTCATATTTATAATTATAAATTCATTAAAAGTGATTGAAAATGGCTTTGAAAGTCATATTTAATCAAAAAAACAAAACATCAGCACATTTTTGGCAATACCTTCTAAATGTTGTCAATAATGAGTTTCTTAGACCCTGAAAAAGCGATTCCGCAAGTCTCAGGCTTCTAGGACAAAGAGAAAGCGGTTTTTCGAACCAAGAGAATTTGCACAACCATCATGCACTTACCCATGATAATTTCACATGTTTATGATGAGAAATGATGAAACTAAAAATTTTCTAATCAAATTATTACATTTTATTTCAAATATCATAGTTATTTAAAAAAATATTAATTTTCATATTCATTATCATAAATTCATTAAAAGTGATTGAAAATGGCTTAGAAAGTCATATTTAATCAAAAACAAAACAACAGCACATATTTTGCAAAGCCTTGTACGTGTTGTCTATAATGAGTTTCTTAGACCCTGAAAAAGCGATTTCACAAGTATCAGGCTTCTAGGACAAAGAGATAGCGGTTTTTCGAACCAAGCGAATTTACACAAACATCATGCATTTACCCATGATAATTTCACATGTTTATGATGAGATATGATATAACAAAACATTTTCAAATCAAATTATTACATTTTTGATTCAAATATCATAGTTATTTCAAAAATATTTTTTTCATATTAATAATCATAAATTCATTAAAAGTGATTGAAAATGGCTTTGAAAGTCATATTTAATCAACAAAAAAAAAACCTTAGCACATTTTTGGCAATACCTTCTAAATGTTGTCAATAATGAGTTTCTTAGACCCTGAAAAGGCGATTCCGCAAGTCTCAGGCATCTAGGACAAAGAGAAAGCGGTTTTTCGAACCAAGCGAATTTGCACAAACGAATGCACTTACCCATTATAATTTCACATGTTTATGATGAGATATGATATAACCAAACATTTTCTAAACAAATTATTACATTTTATTTCAAATTACATTGTTATTTCAAAAATATTAATTTTCATATTCATTATCATAAATTCATTAAATGTGATCGAAAATCGCTTAGAAAGTCATATATAATCAAAAACAAAACAACAGCACATATTTGGCAATGCCTTCTAAGTGTTGTCAATAATGAGTTTCGTAGACCCTGAAAAAGCGATTCCGCAAGTCTCAGGCATCTAGGACAAAGAGAAAGCGGTTTTTCGAACCAAGCGAATTTGCACAACCATCATGCACTTACCCATGATAATTTCACATGTTTATGATGAGATATGATATAAGAAAACATTTTCTAATCAAATTATTAAATTTTTCATTTAAATATCATAGTTATTTCAAAAATAGATTTTCTTTATAGTAGAAAGGGGGCCATAGGATTGATTCTTGTATTGATTGTTGAGGATTCGCGGTTTCAGCGCTTAAGAAGCTCAATCTTGACAGCACTTATGTTTGGCAAGGGCCAAACATAAGATGTTGATACGTTTTTAATGAAAAATTATTTTCTAAAGATTTTCTAAACTTTTTATAGTTTATAACAGTTTTTCGTGAAATTATGATTATGAATATGAAAATTAATATTTTCATAATTACTTTAAATATTTTGGGAAAAAGTAATATTTTTGTCAAAACATGATTTGTTATTGTTTTTTTGGTAAAATGTGATTTGTTGTCACATTTTTCCCTTCAGTCATTGCACCTTATAGTTTTTCATAAAATTATGATCTGGAAAATTAAAATTAATATTTTTATAATAAGTTGTCATATTACCTTTTATTTATTCGTTTACTTTTTGCACCTATAAAACTGTTGTTTTTTTATATATATAAAAATAATATTTTTATATTAGCTATCATGTTTTTATTTTTGGTTATATATTTTGTCAAAACCTGATTTGTAATGTCACTTCTCTGTTTACATTTAGTCAGGAAATTATGCTAATGAATACACACATTTATATTTCCATAATCATTTTTTTTTTTTTTTTTTATCAAAAAGTTATATTTTTGTCAAAACGATTTAAAAAAACATTTGTGGGGGAGTGGTGGGTCCAGCGGTTAAGCCACTGGGTTACCGATCGGAAGGTCGGGAGTTCAAGCCCCGGTATCGCCAAGCTGTCACTCTTGGGCCCTTGAGCAAGGCCCTTAACCCTCTATGCTCCAGGGGACTCTTACGAGAAAAATAAATCAAGGACCGTGACGTCGGAGCGACGTGGGGCCGCCTTCCCGTGGGCTCACCACCTGCAGGAGGGACCATAAGGGACCGGTGCCGAGCGGATTGGGCAGCAGTCGAAGGCGGGGGCCTTGACAGCCCGATCCTTGGACACGGAGAAGTGTCTGGGGAATCTGCTTAGACTGCTGCCCCCGCGACCCGAATTACGGATAAGCGGGAGAAGATGGATGGATGGATAGATGGAATAACCAAAATATTTATTTACAAAATGGCATATTTTTGTCAGAAAATGTTTTGTTATATCTCATTATAAACCTAAAATTATCATAGGCAGGTTGATTCATGATTATAATTAAATTATTATTTATAATATAATTATATATTATAATATAATTATATAATAATCTCTATATATTATTTAATTATATTATAATTTGACTATAATATAATCAAATATTATTAAGCACCCTAGAAGCTCATTGTTGACAGCAACTGTTTTATATAAAAAAAAAACTATGCTTATTAATATGATAAATCAATAACTGTTAAAACTCTTTATTTATGAAAAATATGTAGAAAAATTATTTTGTGTCAGTTTATTGTTTTTCGTTTACTTATTGCAATATTTAATGATTTTCAATTAAATGATGCTTCTAAATATCAAAATTCTTTTTTTCATGAAAAATTGTCTTAATTTTGTCAAAACATGCTTGTTAGGTTATTTTTTTCTTTTGTGTAATAACGTTTTATGTTAATTCTTTAAACGACGCTTATGAATATACTTTTTTTTTTATGGAAAAAAGGCATATTTTTGTCCAACCATAATTTGTCATTAAACTTTTTTCGTTTACTTATTGCAGATTTGAACGTTTTTTAATGAAAATGTGCTTATAAATATGAAAATTCATATTTTCCCAATAATATATTCGTTTAAAAAAAAGACATTGTTTTTAAACCACCGTTTGTCATGTAACATTTTTCGTTTACGTCTTGCACTTTTTATTGTTTTTGACAATAAATTATGCTTACAAATCTGAAAATTCATATTTCATATTTTTTTATAGAATTATGATTATGAATATTAAATGTAATATTTTTTTTATATTTTTAATAAAAAAAGACTTTTTTTAAAAACGTTATCACATTTTGTGTTGCCAATTGATAAACCTTTAACGTTTTTAGTTGATGATGCTTATGAATTTGAAAGGTCAAATTTTTTACAATAACTTGATTTGTCATATATCGTTATTCATTAACAATTTAAACAGTTTTTCATGAAATTATTAATATGAATATGAAAATTTTACCAATTTCATATTTTTAATAAAAAAAAGTTCTATTTTTCTCAGACAATGGTTTTTCATGAAAGTTTTTCGTTTACATATTGCACTTTTTAATTTTTTTTTTTATTAAATGATGCTTATAAATATGGTTATGTACCTAAATCCTTCAAACTGGCAGTTATCCACCCCCTAATTAAGAAACCTGACCTTGACCCATGTCAGCTGTCCAACTACAGGCCAATATCAAATCTCCCCTTTATATCCAAAATTTCAGAAAAGGTTGCGGCACAGCAGTTCTGCTCACATCTACTTATGAATAACATTTTTGAAATGTATCAGTCAGGATTTTGGCCTCATCATAGCACAGAGACGGCGCTAGTTAAGGTGGTAAATGACCTGTTATTGGCCTCTGATCAGGGTTTTGTTTTTTTACTTGTTTTGCTCGACCTTAGTGCAGCTTTTGACACCATTGATCACACTATACTGCTTGCTAGACTTGAGAACGTTGTTGGAATAAAGGGAACAGCTCTCTCTTGGCTCAGGTCTTATTTGACTGATCGCTATCAGTTTGTTGATGTAAATGGTGAGTTCTCCACACTCTCTGAGGTAAAGTTTGGTGTTCCTCAAGGATCTGTCTTAGGCCCACTGCTTTTCTCTTTATATATGCTGCCTCTTGGTGAAATTAAACATAAACATGGTATTCGCTTCCATTGCTATGCTGATGATACACAGTTGTATATTTCAGCAAAGCCAGATGAGAGAGATCAGCTTAGCAATGTTGAGAGGTGTGTAAAGGACATTAGACAGTGGATGCTTGATAACTTTCTTCTGCTTAACTCAGATAAGACGGAAGTACTTTTACTAGCACCACATGCAGCTAGAAGCAAACTTTCCGATTATGTAGCATCTCTGGATGGTGTTTCTGTTTCAGTGTGTACGGCTGTCAAAGACCTTGGTGTTATTATTGACCCTAGTCTTTCCTTTGAGGCTCACGTAATTAATATCACCAGGATTGCCTTCTTTCACCTTAGAAATATTGCTAAAATTAGAAATATGATGTCGTTACAGGATGCAAAAAAACTAGTTCATGTTTTTGTTACTTCTTTATTAAACTACTGTAACGCTTTACTGTCTGGGTGTGCGAGTTAGTTCAGAATGCAGCAGCAAGAGTCCTCACTAGATCTAGGAAATATGACCAATTACTCCTGATTTAATCAGTCTACACTGGCTCCCAATCAAATCTTGCATTGATTAGAAAATACTACTACTGACGTATAAAGCACTTAACGATCTTGCACCACAGTATCTGAGTGAACTTCTGTACCAGTATGATCCTTTTATTTATGATACATTTATTTAGTCAAGCCTTTGATCAGTAGATTCTTTCTTAGGTAAAGGCTGGCATATTTGTATGCTGTCGTTCCCCTCACATTCACACGTTCACACAGGTTCGTTGACAGTGGTGTGCTGGGTCGTCTCTTATCCCAGAGATCCCTCATGTCTGTGTTACCTTCTTGTTCTCCCTTGTAGTTATGCTGCCAAAGCGAGTCCAAACTGCACAGTGATATTAATTAACTTTCATACAACAATAAGGACACATAATAATCCATATCCTTCTCTTCCTGTCACCCTCTTCTCTGTCTCTGTCTCTCTCTCTCTCTCTCTCTCTCTCTCTCTCTCTCTCTCTCTCTCTCTCTCACACACACACACTCTCTCTCTCTCTCTCTCTCTCTCTCTCTCTCTCTCTCTCTCTCTCTCTCTCTCTCTTTCTCTCTCTCTCTCTCTCTCTCTCTCTCACTCTCTCTCTCACACACACACTCTCTCTCTCTCTCTCTCTCTCTCTCTCTCACACACTCTCTCTCTCTCTCTCTCTCTCTCTCTCTCTCTCTATCTGTGTAAAGCTGCTTTGAGACAATGTTCATTGTTAAAAGGGATATACAAATAAAAATTAATTGAATTGAATTGAAATTCATATTTTCACAATATCAAATTTCTTTCTGAAAAAGTATGAAAATATTTCTGTCAAAACACTTGTTTTTCATTGACTTTTTTTAAAGGTTTTCCATATGATTTATAGTTTCACAGTTACTCATATTTTTATAGTAAAGGTTAACGTGTTTTTTTAAATGAAAATATGATTATGAATAGGAAATTATATATTTTACTAATTAATTGCATGTATGACTATGAAATTTATATTTTAATTAAAACAATTTTTTTTTAAAAGAAAGTCAGATTTGTTTCAAACCATTTTCATATCATTTTTAAAAAAAAATAACTTTTCATGAAATTACACTTATATGAAAATTTACATTTTCATAATTATCAAATTTTTTTTATATGTAAAAGCATATTTTTGACAAAACATGATTTGTCATGTCATGTCATGTCACAACACGGGGCTCGCCACCGAGGACATGGATGAGTACAAGGCTGCATCTTACAGTGTTTGCAGAGCGGTGAAGGAAGCAAAGCGGTGCTACGGGAGGAAACTAGAGTCACAGTTCCAACATGGTGGCTCTAGGAGCCTGTGGCAGGGACTAAGAACAATCACGGACTATAGAACACCATCTTCTAAAATCGTGAATGCGGACAGTTCTCTGGCAGATGAGCTAAACACCTTTTACACTTGTTTCGAGGCTGCAGCTAACCACGCTAGCGGCGCTAACAGCGTGCATGCCGAGAGAGCCGGAGAGGTGAACACGTTCGCCATCTCGGAGCATGACGTGAGGAGGGCATTCAAGAGCGTGAATACCAGGAAGGAAGCAGGACCAGATGGCATCACAGGTCGGGTTCTGAAAGTCTGCGCTGACCAGCTAGCACCGGTGTTTACTGAGATATTCAACCTCTCACTGGAACAGTCTGTGCCAGCTGTCCCCTCATGTTTCAAACAGTCCACCATTGTTCCTGTCCCGAAGAATCCCCAGCCCACCTGCCTTAATGACTACCGCCCTGTAGCCCTGACCTCAGTAGTGATAAAGTGCTTTGAAAGACTGGTCAGAGACTTCATCAC
This sequence comes from Silurus aristotelis, assembly GCF_946808225.1. Lineage (NCBI taxonomy): Eukaryota > Metazoa > Chordata > Actinopteri > Siluriformes > Siluridae > Silurus > Silurus aristotelis. The sequence goes on from NC_139591.1 coordinate 10,990,809, forward strand.
TGCATCACTACCAGACACACTGGGCCCACTACAGTTCGCGTACTGTCAGAACCATTTTATTGAGGACGCCATTGCTCATCTCCTCCACACAACGATGAGCCACCTGGACCAAAGAAATGGGAATTATACAAAGATGCTGTTTGTGGACTACAGTTCAGCATTTAACACCGTTATTCCCTCCACACTCACCTCTAAGTTGGAGGTCCTGGGATTATATATCAAATCATGTTTTGATTTCCTGCATCCTATACTTTCCGTTGACTCCGTTTTGTCTCTTTTTGCTTTCGGAAGAGAGCTTTATTCCCTGTTCGAGGGTTCGAAAGCAGTACGTGGAGACCATTCCCACCAGAACTACGAACATACACTACAGTAACCACATTAAGGCGAACATCCAGTTCATTCAGTGTGTGAAGTGTGACATGTTTAGTCACTGTTTCTCCGTTGTTAGCGATAATTTTATCTGTGAGAAGTATAAGCTAGTTTGCTCTTTGACAGAGAAAAACTTCGCATTAGAGAAGCGCATCCAGAGTCTAGAAAGAAGTAATGACTGCGAGAGCTGTCTGCGGTTCTGCAGGGGAAAGTCTGAATGCCCTAGGTGGAGTTAGCATTCCCTATTCCACTATGGTGGGTGACTGCTTAGCGGCATACTCGCAAAGCCAAAGCTAACGCTAAGGCTCGCCCATGGGAGCACCATTCCCCAACATATTTGCTCTCCTCAGTGAAGCACCCGCTGAGAAACCTGAAAGAGCTATGGTGAGACTCTATTCTGAGGCACGTGAAAATAGCTAGACCTTTAGGGGCACCAGAAGCACAGCTTATTTGTATACCGGGAGCCAGGGTGCCGGACATAGCAGGTCAGCTTAGGTTTTTAGGAAAGCACAGGTTCTCTAAGTTTTTCACACAGGAGCTAATGATATACACCTTCGACAGTCAGAGGTTATTAAGAGTAATATAATAGAGGCGTGTAAATTATCGAAGGCAAAGTCCGATGCAGTAACATGCCCATTAACCATCCCAATGCAACGTGGCGATGTAGCCTACAGCAGGTTACGGTCGCTGAACTGCTAGATAGATATATAAAGAGATAAATGATAGATAGATACAGCATTGAAGAGGAATGTGAAGAAGTGAACGTTACAAGATGATGGCATTAAAGAAGTTAACAAGCTAAATAAACAGTCTACTATATATATATATATATATATATATATATATATATAGTACAGACCAAAAGTTTGGACACACCTTCTCATTCAAAGAGTTTTCTTTATTTTCATGACTATGAAAATTGTAGATTCACACTGAAGGCATCAAAACTATGATTTAACATGTGGAATTATATACATAACACAAAAGTGTGAAACAACTAAAAAATGTCATATTCTAGGTTCTTCAAACTTTAGCTCTGCGTTCAATACAGTCCTCCCCACTGTACTGCTCACTAAGCTTAATGACCTGGGTATCTGCACCTCCACTTGCAGATGAATTATGGACTTTCTCACCAACAGACCTCAATCTGTTAGGTTGGACAACCAGGTATCCTCAACCCTCATTCTGAACACTGGCAGCCCTGCAGGATGCCAGTGTTGAGACTTTCTTGAGACCTTTTAAGAACTACAGGCGTTGTTGTGCTTTTTTAACCAGGGCTGAAGTGTTCTGCTGCCATGACAGATCCTCAGAGATGTGAACTCCCTGGAACTTAAAGCTGGAGACTCGATCTACCTTAGCTCCATTGATGTTGACTGGTAGATGTCTCCTGCTGTTGGATTTCCGAAAGTCCACAAAGACTAAAGAGCTCAGGTAGAACTGAGGTAGATCAAGTCTCCAGCTTTAATCCAGGTGGGTGAGGGCTGAATGGAAGGCTGCACCCCTGTTGACCTGTTCGGGCGATAGGCAAACTGGTGTGGGTCCAGTGTAGGTGATAGGCCTACAGTGAGGTGATTCAGGACCAGTTTCTCAAAGCACTTCATAGCGATAGGGGTGAGTGCAACTAGGCAAAAGTGTTTCAGGCATTCGCTGAGTGCTTAGGCACAGGTATGAGTGTTGTGGTCTTCAGACATGTAGGAACCATGGCTTGGGCCAGTGACAGGTTGAAAATGTCAGTGAAAACCTGTTCCAGTTGTCCAGCGCATGCTCTGAAAACACGTATGCCATCTGGGCCAGCTGCCTTGCGTGCAACGCTGAATAGACGTCTGTTATTGAGAGCAAAAGTAAGCTGTAAAAGAGTTGAGGTGAAATGTCCTGTGCTTTGATCGAAACGAGCAAAAAAGCGACTAAGTTCATCCGGTTGGAAGGCACTGCTGGTTGGTTGAGCTGTACATTTGTAGTCTGTGTTGGTCTGGATGCCTTTCCACGTGCGTCTGGGGTCAAAGTTGTGAATGTGCTCTTCTATGTGGAGTTTAAATATGAGTTTTGCTCTCCTAATGCCTCTTTTCAGGTTGGGACTGGCTCTGTTGTAGTCCTCTACGTTGCCAGATTTAAAGGCCGCATCTCTTGCTTTCAACAAGAGACGGAATTCAGAGTTTATCCACGGCTTCTGATTAAGAAAGCATTTCACGTGTTTGACGGTAGTGACCTTGTCAATGCACGTGTTGATGTGGTCCAAAACAGATGAAGTATAAATGTTCATGTGAGAGTCCAGTGTGACCTGTGAGGCAAACATGTTCCAGTCAGTATCCTGAAACTGTTGCTGTAGAGAAGAAATGGCCCCCTCTGGCCATACCTTTACTGTCCGCACAGCTGATTTCACCCGTTTGATCAGTGGTGTGTATTTTGGTAGCATGAACAAAGAGAGGTTATCCGACTGACCCAAGTGGGGGAGGGGAATGGCTGTGTATACCCCAGGTATGTTTGTGTACACCTCGTACAGTGTTTTGTCTCCTCTGGTAGAGCAGGAGACATTGCGGTGAAATTTTGGAAAAACAGATCTCAGGTTGGACTGGTTGAAATCTCCAGCAACAACGATAGCTCCTTTGAGATGTGCAGACTGTTGTTTGCTGATAGCTGCGTGCAGTTCCTCCATAGCTAGTTTCGCATTAGCATCCGGTGGACTGTACACCTCAGTCACAACAACGGCTGAGAATTCTCTCAGTAAATAAAAGGGTCCGGATGAATGAATGGTGCTCCAAAAACAACGTGGGCTTCATAAATTTTGGAGCAATTTTGAGGGCAAGGCTGGACTGTTAAGGCGGGACGGTATCCATGCTATTATTTCTTGTTGTATAGGTCATAGTCTCAGAACAGTGACTGTCCAGAGCCAAGGCCAGGGAGCAGACAGACAGGCTAAACAGATTCTTTAAAATGAACAACGATAATATATATATTATAATATATACGATTTTATTATGAAATGAGATATTCTATATATATATATTCATTTTCATATTCATATTAATCATTTCAATCAAAAACTGTTAAAAAGTGCAATTCTTTAAAACGTCAAAAACAAGAAATTACACCACAAATCGTGTTTTCAAATATATTCCTATTTTACGTATAAATGATATTTAAATATGAATTTTCATATTCAATGCATAATTTCAATAAAATCTATTTAAAAGTGAAATACATGAAGGTAAGGTTACAGAACCAATCAAATTTTCCCACAAAAAACTTTTTTTTTTTTTTTCAAAAAACACTTTTTCAATATGGGTTTTTATATTCATACACAGAATTTCCTTAAAAACCACAAATTATAACATTAGAGCAATTCATAAAAATTTAAAACAAACAGTGATAAGTTTTTTGATATTACTTTTTTATTACAAAATGATAATTCTATAAATATAGTTTTTTATATTCATATTAACAATTTCATTAAAAAGTGCATTTCTTTAAAACATAACAAAAAATTTAAACGACAAATCGTGTTTACAACAATATTACTTTTACATAAAAATATTATAGCTATTCTAAAAATATGAATTTTCAAATTCATAAACATTATTTAACTAAAACCTGTTAAAAAGTGAAATACATAAAGGAAAAGGTGATTTTTATTTTCAAAAGTTTCCTTAAAAACAATTAAAAGGTGCATTTATTAAAAATGAAAACATTAACATGAAAAATCAACTTTTGATATTACAATAACAAATCATTTTCAAAAATATTCATTTTTATAGTCATAAGCATAATTTCTTTAAAAATCGTGTAAAAGTTCAATTCTTTCAACAAAAAAAAAAACGATAATCGTGACATGCCAAATTATGTTTGGAGAACAGTATTATTTTTATATAAATTATATTTATTCTTAAAATATGAGCTTTCATTATCATTACCATAATTTCATTAAAAACCATCAAAAAGTGCCTTTCATTAAAACGAAAATCTAAAAAAGTGACGTTTTGATCATATTACTTTTTTATAAAAAAAATATATTTATTTTTAAATTATTATATTTCATATTAATAAATATAATTTCACTAAAAACCGTTTAAATGTGCCAAACATGAAGGAACTAGTGACAAGACAAATTATATTCTCTCAAGATAATAAGCTCTATCATCAAAAACATATTTTTTATATATAATTTTTTTTATTTTAAAAATATTACTTCTTTTATAAAATATTTATATAGTTTAAAAATATTAATTTTCATATTCATACATGTGCAGAGAAAAATTTAACGTGCGAAAGAAAGGAAAATGTTTTTTTCGAACTAACACTAGCACATACAGCATGCAATTGACCACGATTCTTTTACATGTTAATAATGAAATATGTCATAACAAATCATGTTTTGACAAAAATATAACTTTTTTCCCAAAATATTTAGTTATTATGAAAATAATTTATTGGTATATATAATTGTATTGGACATGCACCTACGATGACAATTTCAGACCCCTCCATGATTTCTAAGTGGGAGAACTTGTAAAATAGCAGAGTGTTCAAATACTTATTTTCCTCACTGTATATAGATCATGTTCAAAACCCTCTGATGTGTATTTATGTGGATATGCGGTTGTAAGATTACCTGATGAATTAGTTGAAGCTAAACTATTACCATACACATCTGCACAAGCTGCAGAGTTGGTCGCACTTACAAGAGCATGTCAGTTGTCTGAAGGTAAAGTAGTGCCTGTATACACTGATTCTAAGTATGCTTATGATGTTGTGCATGATTTTGCCGAAACATGGAAGTGTTGCCGGTCTACTGGTAACCGCTGCTACCGTCTGCGTTGTGTTCAAGAAAGGCTCAGGACACTTTCATTCAGTTCACCAGAGATCATTAGGTATCATTAGAGATGTAGATGGAAAAATGTCTCTGCCTAAAATAGCTTTAATAGTGAAGCATTACCATGGTGAATCATTAGCATACCATGTCACACATTAGCATAGCTAAAGTCACACAGGCTATAAACTCATCAAACTGTATTGCTGTGAAAACTAACATACATTGACCTGTACGACATGATGCGCGTACTTATCCTGAGCAACCTTTCCAACAACATCAGATGGATTTCCTGTAGGAAATTTTAAAATACCTGTTGGTTATAGTTGACAGATTCAGTCAGTGACCAGAAGCATTTGCATGCGTGACAGAGAATGCCAAAACAGTTGAAAAAATATTAACGAAAGAGATCATCTCTAGGTTTGGTATTCCTAGTGTGATTGAAAGTGATAACGGCACACCTTTTGCTTCTAAAGTAACACAACTTTTTGCTAAAAGCTTATCAATTGATTGACATTTTAATATTCCCTATCACCCACAGAACCATTAAGGAACGTGTTACTAAAGCCTGCATTGAAACAGGCTGAAATTGGACTGTTGTTCTCCTGGCAGTACTCACAGAAATGAAAATGACCCCTTCTTCAACTACTAAACTGTCACCTTTTGAAATTCTAATGGGCCGGCCTTTCCTGACCCCATGGGTCAGGCGATGCACTGCTATTTCCTCCTTAGGTAACCTGGTAGTAATGGTGGACGACTACGTTTCTGCCCTAGTTAAAAAATTGAATTCTATTAGTGCTGATGTCTCACTAACTCTTCCCCTGCCTACAGAAAACCCAGCACGCCATTTTGTGCCTAATCAGCATGTCCTGATATGAAGTCCAAGGTCGGTGAGCTGAAGTATCTGGGTCCAGCGACTGTTCTAGCTGAAACCAGAACTGGAGTTCTGACTGATTATCACCCACAATGTATACACGCAAGCAGGATCAAAACAGCAGCCTCTTAATCTTTGCACTAATTGGTCTGTTGGCCTAAGAAACCTGCCTAAGTGAGTATTCAGGGCTGAAATATTTGAGAGCACACGGAAAGATGATTTCTTTATAGTAGAAAGGGGGCCACCTCCCGGGTGAAGCTCTGACGCACTCGACTGTTTTGTTCAGCTTACCCTGATACCTAGGTCTAAATTCTATAACAATATGTGCATAGTTCAAATTACACTCCGAGTTTTCCTTATTCTCTTTGAACACATCATTCAGAGAGAATAAACTGCTACGTATACCTAATAATACTGCTTATAGACATATTGAACAAGCACTGAGAAACAATTGTCTCATGATGTCTTGGAGAACGTGAAATAACTGCTGACAAAGTTTTTTGAGAAGATTAAGAATTTATTCATGAGTGTTGAACACTACTTTGTTTTAGAATTGATTCTTGTACTGATTGTTGCGGATTCGCGGTTTCAGCGCTTAAGAAGCTCAATCTTGACAGCACTTATGTTTGGCAGAGGCCAAACACAAGATGTTGATACGTTTTTATTGAAAAATTATTTTCTAAAGATTTTCTAAACTTTTTATAGTTTTTAACAGTTTTTCGTGAAATTATGATTATGAATATGAAAATTAATATTTTCATAATTACTTTCATAATATTTTGGGTAAAAGTAATATTTTTGTCAAAACATGATTTGTTATTGTTTTTTTGGTAAAATGTGATTTGTTGTCACATTTTTCCCTTCAGTCATTGCACCTTATAGTTTTTCATAAAATTATGATCTGGAAAATTAAAATTAATATTTTTATAATAAGTTGTCATATTACCTTTTATTTATTCGTTTACTTTTTGCACCTATAAAACTGTTGTTTTTTTTTTATATATATATATATATATATATAAATAATATTTTTATATTAGCTATCATGTTTTTTTTTGTGGTTATATATTTTGTCAAAACCTGATTTGTAATGTCACTTTTCTGTTTACATTTAGTCAGGAAATTATGCTAATGAATACACACATTTATATTTCCATAATCATTTTTTATTTATTTATTTTTTTTATCAAAAAGTTATATTTTTGTCAAAACGATTAAAAAAAACATTTGTGGGGGAGTGGTGGTTCCAGCGGTTAAGGCACTGGGTTGCCGATCGGAAGGTCGGCAGTTCTAGCCCCGGTATCGCCAAGCTGCCACTCTTGGGCCCTTGAGCAAGGCCCTTAACCCTCTATGCTCCAGGGGACTCTTACGAGAAAAATAAATCAAGGACCGTGACGTCGGAGCGACGTGGGGCCGCCTTCCTGTGGGCTCACCACCTGCAGAAGGGACCGGTGCCGAGAGGATTGGGCAGCAGTCGAAGGCGGGGGCCTTGACAGCCCGATCCTTGGACACGGAGAAGTGTCTGGGGAATCTGCTTAGATTGCTGCCCCCGCGACCCGAATTACGGATAAGCGGGAGAAGATGGATGGATGGATAGATGGAATAACCAAAATATTTATTTACAAAATACATATTTTTGTCAGAAAATGTTTTGTAATATCTCATTATAAACCTAAAATTATCATAGGCAGGTTGATTAATGATTATAATTAAAATATAATTTATAATATAATTATATATTATAATATAATTGTGATAATCTCTATATATTATTTAATTATATTATAATTTGATTATAATATAATCAAATATTATTAAGCACCCAAGAAGCTCATTGTTGACAGCAACTGTTTTATATAAAAAAAACCTATGCTTATTAATATGATAAATCAATAACTGTTAAAACTCTTTATTTATGAAAAATATGTCGAAAAATAATTGTTTGTGTCAGGTTATTGTTTTTCGTTTACTTATTGCAATATTTAATGATTTTCAATTAAATGATGCTTCTAAATATCAAAATTCTTTTTTTCATGAAAAATTGTCTTAATTTTGTCAAAACATGCTTGTTAGGTTTATTTTTTTCTTTTGTGTAATAACGTTTTATGTTAATTCTTTAAACGATGCTTATGAATATACATTTTTTTAATGAAAAAAAGGCATATTTTTGTCCAACCATAATTTGTCATTAAACTTTTTTCGTTTACTTATTGCAGATTTGAACGTTTTTTAATTGAAAATGTGCTTATAAATATGAAAATTCATATTTTCCCAATAATATATTCGTTTCAAAAAAAGACTGTTTTCAAACCACCGTTTGTCATGTAACATTTTTCGTTTACGTCTTGCACTTTTTATTGTTTTTGACAATAAATTATGCTTACAAATCTGAAAATTCATATTTCATATTTTTTGTATAAAATTATGATTATGAATATTAAATGTAATATTTTTTTTTATAGTTTTCATAAAAAAGACTTTTTTTTTAAACGTTATCACATTTTGTGTTGCCAATTGATAAACCTTTAACGTTTTTAGTTGATGATGCTTATGAATTTGAAAGGTCAAATTTTTTACAATAACTTGATTTGTCATATATCGTTATTCATTAACAATTTAAACAGTTTTTCATGAAATTATTAGTATGAATATAAAAATTTTACCAATTAATTTAATATTATTAATAAAAAAAAGTTCTATTTTTCTCAGACAATGGTTTTTCATGAAAGTTTTTCGCTTACATATTGCACTTTTTAATTGTTTATTTTTTAAATGATGCTTATAAATATGGTTATGTACCTAAATCCTTCAAACTGGCAGTTATCCACCCCCTAATTAAGAAACCTGACCTTGACCCATGTCAGCTGTCCAACTACAGGCCAATATCAAATCTCCCCTTTATATCCAAAATTTCAGAAAAGGTTGTGGCACAGCAGTTCTGCTCACATCTACTTATGAATAACATTTTTGAAATGTATCAGTCAGGATTTTGGCCTCATCATAGCACAGAGACGGCGCTAGTTAAGGTGGTAAATGACCTGTTATTGGCCTCTGATAGGGTTTTGTTTTTTTACTTGTTTTGCTCGACCTTAGTGCAGCTTTTGACACCATTGATCACACTATACTGCTTGCTAGACTTGAGAACGTTGTTGGAATAAAGGGGAACAGCTCTCTCTTGGCTCAGGTCTCATTTGACTGATCGCTATCAGTTTGTTGATGTAAATGGTGAGTTCTCCACACTCTCTGAGGCAAAGTTTGGTGTTCCTCAAGGATCTGTCTGAGGCCCACTGCTTTTCTCTTTATATATGCTGCCTCTTGGTGAAATTAAACATAAACATGGTATTCGCTTCCATTGCTATGCTGATGATACACAGTTGTATATTTCAGCAAAGCCAAATGAGAGAGATCAGCTTAGCAATGTTGAGAGGTGTGTAAAGGACATTAGACAGTGGATGCTTGATAACTTTCTTCTGCTCAACTCAGATAAGACGGAAGTACTTTTACTAGCACCACATGCAGCTAGAAGCAAACTTTCCGATTATGTAGCATCTCTGGATGGTGTTTCTGTTTCAGTGTGTACGGCTGTCAAAGACCTTGGTGTTATTATTGACCCTAGTCTTTCCTTTGAGGGTCACGTGAATAATATCAACAGGATTGCCTTCTTTCACCTTAGAAATATTGCTAAAATTAGAAATATGATGTCGTTACAGGATGCAGAAAAACTAGTTCATGCTTTTGTTACTTCTTTATTAAACTACTGTAACGCTTTACTGTCTGGGTGTGCGAGTTAGTTCAGAATGCAGCAGCAAGAGTCCTCACTAGATCTAGGAAATATGACCAATCACTCCTGATTTAATCAGTCTACACTGGCTCCCAATCAAATCTTGCATTGATTATAAAATACTACTACTGACGTATAAATCACTTAATGATCTTGCACCGCAGTATCTGAGTGAACTTCTGTACCAGTATGATCCTTTTATTTATGATACATTATGATACATTTATTTAGTCAAGCCTTTGATCAGTAGATTCTTTCTTAGGTAAAGGCTGGCATATTTGTATGCTGTCGTTCCCCTCACATTCACACGTTCACACAGGTTCGTTGACAGTGGTGTGCTGGGTCGTCTCTTATCCCAGAGATCCCTCATGTCTGTGTTACCTTCTGGTTCTCCCTTGTAGTTATGCTGCCAAAGCGAGTCCAAAATGCACAGTGATATTAAATTACTTTAATACAACAATAAGGACACATAATAATCCATATCCTTCTCTTCCTGTCACCCTCTTCTCTGTTTCTCTCTGTCTCTCTGTCTCTCTGTCTCTCTCTCTCTCTCTCTCTCTCTCTCTCTCTCTCTCTCTCTCTCTCTCTCGCTCACACACACACACACTCTCTCTCTCTCTCTCTCTCTCTCTCTCACACACACACTCTCTCTCTCTCTCTCTCTCTCTCTCTCTCTCTCTCACTCTCTCTTGGTCGAGTTAAACATGCTCCTGAGGCTCCAGTGACCACTGTTCCTGCCCCTCTCCCCTCCGTGGATCTTCCCACTTCATCCAGGCCTGCCTCTGGATAGTGTTCTCTTCGACTGGCGGCCACTCTGTGCAGCTTGGGACGGTTTTTCATTAATACCGTGGGTGGTTCCATGAAATTCCGGTGAAAGAACGGGCGCTTCGAGGATGGATTTGACTGTAGTTAATGTCAACAGTCTCCTACACTGACTCAGGACTACTTTTCGCTTCTGATCATCATCACTGTACCCCGCAACATCGTATATCTGCTACAAATAGACATTCAGTGCAACCCAGATGAGGATGGGTTCCGTCTTGAATCTGGTTGCTCTCAAGGTTTCTTCCTTATTCCATCTCGGGGAGTTTTTCCCTGCCACAGTCGCCACCGGATTGTTCTTCAGGGACAAACTTACTTATAAATAACATATTCACTTTTAATCACCACATTATCTGTGTAAAGCTGCTTTGAGACAATGTTCATTGTTAAAAGGGATATACAAATAAAAATTAATTGAATTGAAATTCATATTTTCACAATATCAAATTTCTTTATGAAAAAGTCATATTTCTGTCAAAACACTTTTTTGTTTTTCATTGACTTTTTTTTAAAGGTTTTCCATATGATTTATAGTTTCACAGTCACTCATATTTTTATAGTAAAGGTTAACGTGTTTTTATAAATGAAAATATGATTATGAATAGGAAATTATATATTTTACTAATTAATTGCATGTTTATAAAAACGTCATTATTATGTCAAAAAATGGTTTGTCATGTGAAAGTTTTACGTTTATGTATTACACTTTTTAATGTTTTTTAATGAAATTATACTAATGAATATATTACATTTATATGAAAATTAAACTTTTTTCAAATGAAATTTTGGATATGACTATGAAATTTAATATTTTAATTAAAACAATAATTTGTTTTATGAGATGTGAACTCCCAGGAACTTAAAGCTGGAGACTCGAGCTACCTCAGCTCCATTGATGTTGACTGGTAGATGTCTCCTGCTGTTGGATTTCCGAAAGTCCACAAAGACTAAAGAGCTCAGGTAGAACTGAGGTAGATCAAGTCTCCAGCTTTAAGTTCCTGGGAGTTCACATCTCTGAGGATCTGTCATGGCAGCAGAACACTTCAGCGCTGGTTAAAAAAGCACAACAACGCCTGTAGTTCTTAAAAGGTCTCAAGAAAGTCTCAACACTGGCATCCTGCAGGGCTGCCAGTGTTCAGAATGAGGGTTGAGGATACCTGGTTGTCCAACCTAACAGATTGAGGTCTGTTGGTGAGAAAGTCCATAATTCACCTGCAAGTGGAGGTGCAGATACCCAGGTCATTAAGCTTAGTGAGCAGTACAGTCGGGAGGACTGTATTGAACGCAGAGCTAAAGACAATGAACAGCATTCTGATGTAGGTGTTGCTTTTATCCAGGTGGGTGAGGGCTGAATGGAAGGCTGCACCCCTGTTGACCTGTTCGGGCGATAGGCAAACTGGTGTGGGTCCAGTGTAGGTGGTAGGCCTACAGTGAGGTGATTCAGGACCAGTTTCTCAAAGCACTTCATAGCGATAGGGGTGAGTGCAACTAGGCGAAAGTGTTTCAGGCATTCGCTGAGTGCTTAGGCACAGGTATGAGTGTTGTGGTCTTTAGGCATGTAGGAACCATGGCTTGGGCCAGTGACAGGTTGAAAATGTCAGTGAAAACCTGTTCCAGTTGTCCAGCGCATTCTCTGAGAACACGTATGCCATCCGGGCCAGCTGCCTTGCGTGCATCCACTCTACAACGCTGAATAGACGTCTGTTATTGAGAGCAAAAGTAAGCTGTAAAAGAGTTAAGGTGAAATGTCCTGTGCTTTGATCGAAACGAGCAAAAAAGCGACTTAGTTCGTCCGGTTGGAAGGCACTGCTGGTTGGTTGAGCTGTACATTTGTAGTCTGTGTTGGTCTGGATGCCTTTCCACGTGCGTCTGGGGTCAAAGTTGTGAATGTGCTCTTCTATGTGGAGTTTAAATATGAGTTTTGCTCTCCTAATGCCTCTTTTCAGGTTGGCCCTGGCTCTGTTGTAGTCCTCTACGTTGCCAGATTTAAAGGCCGCATCTCTTGCTTTCAACAAGAGACGGACTTCAGAGTTTATCCACGGCTTCTGATTAAGAAAGCATTTCACGTGTTTGACGGTAGTGACCTTGTCAATGCACGTGTTGATATGGTCCAAAACAGATGAAGTATAAATGTTCGTGTGAGAGTCCAGTGTGACCTGTGAGGCAAACATGTTCCAGTCAGTATCCTGAAACTGTTGCTGTAGAAAAGAAATGGCCCCCTCTGGCCATACCTTTACTGTCCGCACAGCTGATTTCAACCGTTTGATCAGTGGTGTGTATTTTGGTAGCATGAACAAAGAGAGGTTATCCGACTGACCCAAGTGGGGGAGGGAAATGGCTGGGGCTATGATTAATATGAATATGAAAATGAATATATATATAGAATATCTCATTTCATAATAAAATCGTATATATTATAATATATATATTATCGTTGTTCATTTTAAAGAATCTGTTTAGCCTGTCTGTCTGCTCCCCCATAAGCATAATTTCTTTAAAAATCGTGTAAAAGTGCAATTCTTTCAAAAAAAAAAAAACGATAATCGTGACATGCCAAATTATGTTTGGAGAACAGTATTATTTTTATATAAATTATATTTATTCTTAAAATATGAGCTTTCATTATCATTACCATAATTTCATTAAAAACCATCAAAAAGTACCTTTCATTAAAACAAAAATCTAAAAAAGTGACGTTTTGATCATATTACTTTTTTATAAAAAAAATATATTTATTTTTAAATTATTATATTTCATATTAATAAATATAATTTCACTAAAAACCGTTTAAATGTGCCAAACATGAAAGAACTCGTGACAAGACAAATTATATTCTCTCCAGAAAATAAGCTCTATCATCAAAAACATATTTTTTATATATAATTTTTTTTATTTTAAAAATATTACTTCTTTTATAAAATATTTATATAGTTTAAAAATATTAATTTTCATATTCATACATGTGCAGGGAAAAATTTAACGTGCGAAAGAAAGGAAAATTTTTTTTTCGAACTAACACTTATTTGCACATACAGCATGCAATTGACCACGATTCTTTTACATGTTTATAATGAAATATGTCATAACAAATTATGTTTTGACAAAAATATAACTTTTTTCCCAAAATATTTAGTTATTATGAAAATAATTTATTGGTATATATAATATATATACCAATATATATATATATATATATATATATATATATATATATATATATATATATATATATATATATATATATATATAAAACCATAATTTCATGAAAAATTTTTAAAAACTTTGAGAAGTGAATAAAAATGCTTTAGAAAGTAATTTTAATTTAAAAAGATTTCAACAGTTTATGTTTGGCATGGTCGTGTAAGTGCTTTCAAGAGTGAGCATCTAATGAGCTGTTTTTCGAACTAACGCTTGTTTGCACATACAGCATGCGATTGACCACGATTTATTTACATGTTTATGATGAAATATGTCATAACATATCATGTTTGACAAAAATATTACTTTTTTCCCACAATATTTATATTACGACAATATTAATTTTCATATTCATAAAAATACATTTAATATAAATATGACATGAAAAGACATATGAAAATATTAATTTTATATACAAACACAGTTTTAAGGTGTAACAAGTAAACGAAAAAAAGGTGAAATGACAAATTATTTTTAATTATAAAATTATGAATTTTTTTTTTCTTAATCATAATTTAATGGAAAACAAAACGATGTTTTTTCAAATCATGTTTTGACAAAAATATAACTTTTTTTATTTAAAAAAAAGATTATGAAAATATAAATTTGTTTATTCATTAGTATCATTTAATGAATAAATGTAAACAGAGAAGTGACATTACAAATCAGGTTTTGACAAAAAATATAACCACAAAAAGATATGATAGCTAATATAAAAATATTCATTTAGTATATTTAAAAAATAAAAGTTTTTTAGGTGCAACAAAAAAAATTTCCCCAACAGGTTTGATCTCCTCAGTGAAGCACCCGCTGAGAAACCTGAAAGATCTATGGTTATAGGAGACTCTATCAGCAGCACAGGTTATGTGTATACCGGGAGCCAGGGTGCCGGACATAGCATAGGTTTTTAGGAAAGCACAGGTTCTCTAAGATAGTTTTTCACACAGGAGCTAATGATATACGCCTTCGACAGTCAAAAGTTCCTAAGAGTAATATTATAGAGGTATGTAAATTATCGAAGGAAATGTAACATGCCCTGGCCCCATTCCAATTCGACGTGGCGATGTAGCCTACAGCAGGATATAATCGCTTAACTGCTGGATAGATGGATGGATTTTCTGACCAAATTATGACATTTCATATAAATATTATAGTTATTTAAAAAATATAAATTTTTATGTTCATAAAATTGAAAAAAAGCGAATGAAAATGGCTTAGAAAGTCATAATTAATCAAAAACAAAACAACAGCACATATTTGGCAAACCCTTCCAAGTGTTGACAATGATGAGTTTCTTAGACCCTGAAAAAGCGATTCCGCAAGTCTCAGGCTTCTAGGACAAAGAGAAAGCGGTTTTTCGAACCAAGCGAATTTGCACAAACATCATACAATTTTCATCATACATACTTACCCATAATAATTTCACATGGTTTTGATGAGATATGATATAAGAAAACATTTCCTGATCAAATTATTACATTTTTCATATAAATATCAGTTATTTCAAAAATATTGATTTTCTTATTCATAATCATCAATTCATAAAAACTGCAAAAAGTCAATGAAAATAGCTTAAAAAGTCATAAATTATCAAAAACAAAACAACAGTACATATTTGGCAAAGCCTTGTACGTGTTGTCAATAATGAGTTTCGCAGACCCTGAAAAAGCGATTCCGCAAGTCTCAGGCTTCTAGGACAAAGAGAAAGCGGTTTTTCGCAACAAGCGAATTTGCACAACCAACATGCACTTACCCATGATAATTGCACATGTTTAAGCTGAGATATGATACAACAAAACATTTTCAAATCAAATTATTACATTTTTCATTCAAATATCATAATTACAAAAATATAAATTTTTATATTCATAATCATAAATTCATAAAAGGGATTGAAAATGGCTTAGCAAGTCATATTTAATTAAAAACAAAACAACAGCACATTTTTGGCAAAGCCTTTGTACGTGTTGTCAATAATGAGTTTCGTAGACCCTGAAAAAGCGATTCCGCAAGTCTCAGGCTTCTAGGACAAAGAGAAAGCGGTTTTTTGAACCAAGCGAATTTGCACAAACATCATGCACTTGCCCATGATCATTTTACATGTTAATGTTGTGATATGATATTTCACAACATTTTCTGACCAAATAATGATATTTTTCATATACATTTTATTAACTTTCAAAAATATAAATTTCCATATTAAAAAATCATAATCTTATAAAAACTGCAAAAAGTGAATGAAAATGGCTTAGAAAGTCATAATTAATAAAAAAACAAAACAACAGCACATATTTGTGTGTTGTCAAAAATGAGTTTCTTAGACCCTGAAAAAGCGATTCCGAAAGTCTCAGGCTTCTAGGGCAACGGTAAAGCGGTTTTTCGAACCAAGCGAATTTGCACGAACATCATGCACTTACCCATGATAATTTCACGTTTTTGATGAGACATGATATTAGAAAACATTTCCTGATCAAATTATTACATTTTTCATATAAATATCACAGTTATTTCAAAAATATTGATTTTCTTATTCATAATCATAAATACATAAAAACTGCAAAAAGTAAATGAAAATAGCTTAAAAAGTCATAAATCATCAAAAACAAAACAACAGTACATATTTGGCAAAGCCTTGTACGTGTTGTCAATAATGAGTTTCGTAGACCCTGAAAAAGCGATTCCGCAAGTCTCAGGCTTCTAGGACAAAGAGAAAGCGGTTTTTCGAACCAAGCGAATTTGCACAACCATCATGCACTTACCCATGATAATTTCACATGTTTATGATGAGATATGATATATCAAAACATTTTCTAATCAAATTATTACATTTTTCATTCAAATATCATAGTTATTTCAAAAATATTAATTTTCATATTCATTATCATAAATTCATTAAAAGTGAATGAAAATGGCTTAGAAAGTCATAATTAATCAAAAACAAAACAACAGCACATATTTGGCAAAGCCTTTCAAGTTTTGACAATAATGAGTTTCTTAGACCCTGAAAAAGCGATTCCGCAAGTCTCAGGCTTCTAGGACAAAGAGAAAGCGGTTTTTCGAACCAAGCGAATTTGCACAGACATCATGCACTTGCCCATGATCATTTTACATGTTAATGTTGTGATATGATATTTCACAACATTTTCTGACCAAATAATGATATTTTTCATATACATTTTATTAACGTTCAAAAATATAAATTTCCATATTAAAAAATCATAATCTTATAAAAACTGCAAAAAGTGAATGAAAATGGCTTAGAAAGTCATAATTAATAAAAAAACAAAACAACAGCACATATTTGTGTGTTGTCAAAAATGAGTTTCTTAGACCCTGAAAAAGCGATTCCGAAAGTCTCAGGCTTCTAGGACAAAGAGAAAGCGGTTTTTCGAACCAAGCGAATTTGCACAAACGAATGCACTTACCCATGATAATTTCACATGTTTATGATGAGATATGATATAACCAAACATTTTCTAATCAAATTATTACATTTTATTTCAAATTACATTGTTATTTAAAAAATATTATTTTCATATTCATTATCATAAATTCATTAAAAGTGATTAAAAATGGTTTAGAAAGTCATATATAAAAAAAAAACAACAGCACATATTTAGCAATGCCTTCTAAATGTTGTCAATAATGAGTTTTTTAGACCCTGAAAAAGCGATTCCGCAAGTCTCAGGCTTCTAGGACAAAGAGAAAACGGTGTTTCAATCCAAGCGTATTTGCACAAACGAATGCACTTACCCATGATAATTTCACATGTTTATGATGAGATATGATATAACCAAACATTTTCTAATCAAATTATTACATTTTTCATTTATAGTTATTTCAAAAATATTAATTTTTATATTCATTATCATAAATTCATTTAAAGTGATTAAAAATGGCTTAGAAAGTCATATTTAATCAAAAACAAAACAACAGCACATATTTGGCAATGCCTTCTAAATGTTGTCAATAATGAGTTTCTTAGACCCTGAAAAAGCGATTTCGCAAGTTTTAGGCTTCTAGGACAAAGAGAAAGCGATTTTTCGAACCACGCGATTTTGCACAACCATCATGCACTTACCCATGATCATTTCACATGTTTATGATGAGATATGATATAACAAAACATTTTCTAATCAAATTATTACATTTTATTTCAAATATCAGTTATTTAAAAAATATTAATTTTCATATTAATTATCATAAATTCATTAAAAGTGATTGAAAATGGCTTAGAAAGTCATATTTAATCAAAAACAAAACAACAGCACATATTTTGCAAAGCCTTGTACGTGTTGTCAATAATGAGTTTCGCAGACCCTGAAAAAGCGATTCCGCAAGTCTCAGGCTTCTAGGACAAAAAGAAAGCGGTTTTTCGAACCAAGCAAATTTGCACAACCTGGAATACCTAGAATATAATCATTGCACATACCCATGATAATTTCACATGTTTATGATGAGATATGATATAACAAAACATTTTCAAATCAAATTATTACATTTTTTATTCAAATATCATAGTTATTTCAAAAATATTATTTTCATATTTTTAATCATAAATTCATTAAAAGTGATTGAAAATGGCTTTGAAAGTCATATTTAATCAAAAAAACAAAACATCAGCACATTTTTGGCAATACCTTCTAAGTGTTGTCAATATTGAGTTTCTTAGACCCTGAAAAAGCGATTCCGCAAGTCTCAGGCTTCTAGGACAAAGAGAAAGCGGTTTTTCGAACCAAGCGAATTTGCACAACCATCATACACTTACCCATGATAATTTCACATGTTTATGATGAGATATGATATAACAAAAAATTTTCTTATCAAATTATTACATTTTATTTCAAATATCATAGTTATTTAAAAAATATTAATTTTTATATTCATTATCATTAATTCATTAAAAGTGAATGAAAATGGCTCAGAAGGTTATATTTAATCAAAAACAAAAGAACAGCTCATATTTGGCAATGCCTTCTAAGTGTTGTCAATAATGAGTTTCTTAGACCCTGAAAAAGCGATTCCGCAAGTCTCAGGCTTCTAGGACAAAGAGATAGCGTTTGTTCTAACCAAACGAATTTGCACAACCATCATGCACTTACCCATGATAATTTCACATGTTTATGATGAGATATGATATAACAAAACATTTTCTAATCAAATTATTACATTTTATTTCAAATATCATAGTTATTTAAAAATATATAAATTTTCATATTCATTATCATAAGATCATTAAAAGTGATTGAAAATGGCTTAGAAAGTCATATTTAATAAAACATACAACAACAGCACACATTTGGCAATGCCTTCTAAGTGTTGTCAATAATGAGTTTCTTAGACCCTGAAAAAGCGATTCCGCAAGTCTCAGGCTTCTAGGACAAAGAGATAGCGTTTGTTCTTACCAAACGAATTTGCACAACCATCATGCACTTACCCATGATAATTTCATATTTTTATGTTGTGATATGATATAACAAAACATGTTCTAATCAAAATATTAAATTTTTTCATTCAAATATCATAGTTATTTCAAAAATATTTATTTTCATATTCATTATCATAAATTCATTAAAAGTGATTGAAAATGGCTTAGAAAATCATATATAATCAAAAACAAAACAACAGCACATATTTGGCAAAGCCTTGTACGTGTTGTCAATAATGAGTTTCGCAGACCCTGAAAAAGCGATTCCGCAAGTCCCAGGCTTCTAGGACAAAGAGATATAGCATAGTAATATGTGCTATTTGGCAATGTTGTTTTGTTTTTGATTATATATGACTTTCTAAGCCATTTTCAATCACATTTAATGAATTTATGATAATGAATATGAAAATTAATATTTTTGAAATAACTATGATATTTAAATGAAAAATTTAATAATTTGATTAGAAAATGTTTTGGTATATCATATCTCATCATAAACATGTTAAATTATCATGGGTAAGTGCATTCGTTTGTGCAAATTCGCTTGGTTCGAAAAACCGCTTTCTCTTTGTCCTAGAAGCCTGAGACATGCGGATTCGCTTTTTCAGGGTCTGCGAAACTCATTATTGAGGTCTGTTGGCCTAAGAGACCTGCCTAAGTGAGTATTCAGGGCTGAACTATTTGAGAGCACACGGAAAGATGATTTCTTTATAGTAGAAAGGCGGCCATAGGATTGATTCTTGTATTGATTGTTGCGGATTCGCGGTTTCAGCGCTTAAGAAGCTCAATCGTGACAGCACTTATGTTTGGCAAGGGCCAAACATAAGATGTTGATACGTTTTTAATGAAAAATTATTTTCTAAAGATTTTCTAAACTTTTTATAGTTTATAACAGTTTTTCGCGAAATTATGATTATGAATATGAAAATTAATATTTTCATAATTACTTTAAATATTTTGGGAAAAAGTAATATTTTTGTCAAAACATGATTTGTTATTGTTTTTTTGGTAAAATGTGATTTGTTGTCACATTTTTTCCTTCAGTCATTGCACCTTATAGTTTTTCATAAAATTATGATCTGGAAAATTAAAATTCATATTTTTATAATAAGTTGTCATATTACCTTTTATTTATTCGTTTACTTTTTGCACCTATAAAACTGTTGTTTTTTTATTTATAAAAATAATATTTTTATATTAGCTATCATGTTTTTATTTTTGGTTATATATTTTGTCAAAACCTGATTTGTAATGTCACTTCTCTGTTTACATTTAGTCAGGAAATTATGCTAATGAATACACATTTATATTTCCATAATCATTTTTTTATTTATTTTTTTTTTTATCAAAAAGTTATATTTTTGTCAAAACGATAAAAAAAAACATTTGTGGGGAGTGGTGGCTCCAGCGGTTAAGCCACTGGGTTACCGATCGGAAGGTCAGGAGTTCAAGCCCCGGTATCGCCAAGCTGTCACTCTTGGGCCCTTGAGCAAGGCCCTTAACCCTCTATGCTCCAGAGGACTCTTACGAGAAAAATAAATCAAGGACCGTGACGTTTGGAGCGACGTGGGGCCGCCTATATGTGGGCTCACCACCTGCAGGAGGGACCGTAAGGGACCGGTGCCGAGAGGATTGGGCAGCAGTCGAAGGCGGGGGCCTTGACAGCCCGATCCTTGGACACGGAGAAGTGTCTGGGGAATCTGCTTAGACTGCTGCCCCGCGACCCGAATTACGGATAAGCGGGAGAAGATGGATGGATGGATAGATGGAATAACCAAAATATTTATTTACAAAATGGCATATTTTTGTCAGAAAATGTTTTGTTATATGTCATAGTTAAATTATGATAGGCAGGTTGATTCATGATTATAATTAAATTATTATTTATAATATAATTATATATTATAATATAATTATATAATAATCTCTATATATTATTTAATTATATTATAATTTGAATAATATAATCAAATATTATCAAGCACCCTAGAAGCTCATTGTTGACAGCAACTGTTTTATATAAAAAAAAACTATGCTTATTAATATGATAAATCAATAACTGTTTAAACTCTTTATTTATGAAAAATATGTAGAAAAATTATTTTGTGTCAGTTTATTGTTTTTCGTTTACTTATTGCAATATTTAATGATTTTCAATTAAATGATGCTTCTAAATATCAAAATACTTTTTTTCATGAAAAATTGTCTTAATTTTGTCAAAACATGCTTGTTAGGTTTATTTTTTTCTTTTGTGTAATAACGTTTTATGTTAATTCTTTAAACGACGCTTATGAATATACATTTTTTTTTATGGAAAAAAGGCATATTTTTGTCCAACCATAATTTGTCATTAAACTTTTTTCGTTTACTTATTGCAGATTTGAACGTTTTTTAATGAAAATGTGCTTATAAATATGAAAATTCATATTTTCCCAATAATATATTCGTTTAAAAAAAAGACTGTTTTCAAACCACCGTTTGTCATGTAACATTTTTCGTTTACGTCTTGCACTTTTTATTGTTTTTGACAATAAATTATGCTTACAAATCTGAAAATTCATATTTCATATTTTTTTATAGAATTATGATTATGAATATTAAATGTAATATTTTTTTTATATTTTTAATAAAAAAGACTTTTTTTAAAAACGTTATCACATTTTGTGTTGCCAATTGATAAACCTTTAACGTTTTTAGTTGATGATGCTTATGAATTTGAAAGGTCAAATTTTTTACAATAACTTGATTTGTCATATATCGTTATTCATTAACAATTTAAACAGTTTTTCATGAAATTATTAATATGAATATGAAAATTTTACAAATTAATTTCATATTTTTAATAAAAAAAAAAGTTCTATTTTTCTCAGACAATGGTTTTTCATGAAAGTTTTTCGCTTACATATGCACTTTTTAATTGTTTTTTTATTAAATGATGCTTATAAATATGGTTATGTACCTAAATCCTTCAAACTGGCAGTTATCCACCCCCTAATTAAGAAACCTGACCTTGACCCATGTCAGCTGTCCAACTACAGGCCAATATCAAACCTCCCCTTTATATCCAAAATTTCAGAAAAGCTTGTGGCACAGCAGTTCTGCTCACATCTACTTATGAATAACATTTTTGAAATGTATCAGTCAGGATTTTGGCCTCATCATAGCACAGAGACGGCGCTAGTTAAGGTGGTAAACGACCTGTTATTGGCCTCTGATCAGGGTTTTGTTTTTTTACTTGTTTTGCTCGACCTTAGTGCAGCTTTTGACACCATTGATCACACTATACTGCTTGCTAGACTTGAGAACGTTGTTGGAATAAAGGGGAACAGCTCTCTCTTGGCTCAGGTCTTATTTGACTGATCGCTATCAGTTTGTTGATGTAAATGGTGAGTTCTCCACACTCTCTGAGGTAAAGTTTGGTGTTCCTCAAGGATCTGTCTTAGGCCCACTGCTTTTCTCTTTATATATGCTGCCTCTTGGTGAAATTAAACATAAACATGGTATTTGCTTCCATTGCTATGCTGATGATACACAGTTGTATATTTCAGCAAAGCCAGATGAGAGAGATCAGCTTAGCAATGTTGAGAGGTGTGTAAAGGACATTAGACAGTGGATGCTTGATAACTTTCTTCTGCTCAACTCAGATAAGACGGAAGTACTTTTACTAGCACCACATGAAGCTAGAAGCAAACTTTCCGATTATGTAGCATCTCTGGATGGTGTTTCTGTTTCAGTGTGTACGGCTGTCAAAGACCTTGGTGTTATTATTGACCCTAGTCTTTCCTTTGAGGCTCACGTAATTAATATCACCAGGATTGCCTTCTTTCACCTTAGAAATATTGCTAAAATTAGAAATATGATGTCGTTACAGGATGCAAAAAAACTAGTTCATGTTTTTGTTACTTCTTTATTAAACTACTATAACGCTTTACTGTCTGGGTGTGCGAGTTAGTTTCAGAATGCAGCAGCAAGAGTCCTCACTAGATCTAGGAAATATGACCAATCACTCCTGATTTAATCAGTCTACACTGGCTCCCAATCAAATCTTGCATTGATTATAAAATACTACTACTGACGTATAAAGCACTTAACGATCTTGCACCGCAGTATCTGAGTGAACTTCTGTACCAGTATGATCCTTTTATTTATGATACATTATGATACAATTATTTAGTCAAGCCTTTGATCAGTAGATTCTTTCTTAGGTAAAGGCTGGCATATTTGTATGCTGTCGTTCCCCTCACATTCACACGTTCACACAGGTTCGTTGACAGTGGTGTGCTGGGTCGTCTCTTATCCCAGAGATCCCTCATGTCTGTGTTACCTTCTGGTTCTCCCTTGTAGTTATGCTGCCAAAGCGAGTCCAAACTGCACAGTGATATTAATTAACTTTCATACAACAATAAGGACACATAATAATCCATATCCTTCTCTTCCTGTCACCCTCTTCTCTGTCTCTCTCTCTCTCTCTCTCTCTCTCTCTCTCTCTCTCTCACACACACACTCTCTCTTGGTCGAGTTAAACATGCTCCTGAGGCTCCAGTGACCACTGTTCCTGCCCCTCTCCCCTCCGTGGATCTTCCCACTTCGTCCAGGCCTGCCTCTGGATAGTGTTCTCTTCGACTGGCGGCCACTCTGTGCAGCTTGGGACGGTTTTTCATCAATACCTTGGGTGGTTCCATGAAATTCCGGTGTAAGAACGGGCGCTTTGAGGATGGATTTGACTGTAGTTAATGTCAACAGTCTCCTACACTGACTCAGGACTACTTTTCGCTTCTGATCATCATCACTGTACCCCGCAACATCGTATATCTGCTACAAATAGACATTCAGTGCAACCCAGATGAGGATGGGTTCCGTCTTGAATCTGGTTCCTCTCAAGGTTTCTTCCTTATGCCATCTCGGGGAGTTTTTCCCTGCCACAGTCGCCACCGGATTGTTCTTCAGGGACAAACTTACTTATAAATAACATTCACTTTTAATCACCACATTATCTGTGTAAAGCTGCTTTGAGACAATGTTCATTGTTAAAAGGGATATACAAATAAAAATTAATTGAATTGAATTGAATTGAAATTCATATTTTCAGAATATAAAATTTCTTTATGAAAAAGTCATATTTCTGTCAAAACACTTTTTTGTTTTTCATTGACTTTTTTTAAAGGTTTTCCATATGATTTATTCATAGTCATATCCAAAATTCCATTTGAAAAAAGTTAAATTTTCATATAAATGTAATATATTCATTAGTATAATTTCATTAAAAACCTTAAAAAATATTAAATTTCCTATTCATAATCATATTTTCATTTAAAAAAACACGTTAAACGTTACTATAAAAATATGAGTGAAAAATATGTGAAACAGTTACTCACAGTTACTCACAGTTACTCATTTTTTTATAGTAACGTTTAACGTGTTTTTTTAAATGAAAATATGATTATGAATAGGAAATTTAATATTTTACTAATTAATTGCATGTTCATAAAAACGTCATTATGTCAAAAAATGGTTTGTCATGTGAAAGTTTTACGTTTATGTATTACACTTTTTAATGGTTTTTAATGAAATTATACTAATGAATATATTACATTTATATGAAAATTTAACTTTTTTCAAATGGAATTTTGGATATGACTATGAAATTTAATATTTTAATTAAAACAATATTTTTTTTTTAAAAGAAAGTCAGATTTGTTTCAAACCATTTTCATATCACTTTTTGCAATGAATTTTTGCACTTTCAACGATTTTTAGTTAGATGATGCTTATGAATATGAACTTTTTTTTTACATTTTTGCACTTTTTTATGAGGTTTTTCATGAAATTATTCCTTTCAATATGAAAATTTATCTTTTACCAATTCATTTCATATTTATATGAAAAAAGTCATATTAATGTCAAAACATGTTATTTCATGAAAATAAATATGACCATTCATATTTTTACAATAACTTAAAACATGATGAATTTTTGCACTTTTTAACAGTTTTTCATGAAATAATTCTAATGAATATGAGAATTTATAATTTCCCAATTAATTTCATATATTTATTTTTTTAAAGGTATATTTTTCTCAGACCATATTTTTTACTGTAAGCTTTTTCACTTGCATATTGCACTTTTTAATGGTTTTTTCTTTAAATGATGCTTATAAATATGAAAATTCATATTTTCACAATAACGATTACATTTTCAATGAAAATGACATTTTTGTCAAAAGATTGAACGATTCTTAGTGAAAATGATGCTTATGAATATGATAATTCATATTTTCACGATAAATATCTAAATTTTTTTTAATGGAAAAGTTATTTTTGTCAAAGCGTGATTTGTACTTTTTTGTTTTTCCTCAAGGCACTTTTTTGAAGGTTTTCCATGATCATATGCTTTATATTTTTACAATTACTCATATTTTCATGGTAAAGGTTAACATATCTTTTTTTTTTATGAAATTATTATTACGAAAATATTTTAAATGAACTATATTATTATATATAACAACTCTAATGTTTAAATGAAAATGTCATATTCTGGACATAAAATGATTTGCTATACATATTTCATTATAAACATGTAAAATTGTCATAGGCAAGTGCATGCTTTATGTAAAAAATACGCTTGGTTCGAAAAACCGCTTTCTCCTTTTCCGAGAAAGCCTGAGATTTGCAAAATCGCATTTTCAGTGCCTAAGAAGCTTATTCTTGACAGCATGTAGAATGCTTTTCCAAATATGTGTTGTTGGTTCGTTTTTGAATAACTAGGACTTTCTAACCCATATTTATTTTTTGCAATAACTCAAATATTTATATGCAAAATGTAATCTTTTGGTTGTTTTCTTTTACGTATTGTTTTTTTTTAAATAACTTTTCATGAAATTACACTTATATGAAAATTTACATTTTCATAATTATCACATTTTTTTTATATGTAAAAGCATATTTTTGACAAAACATCATTTGTCATGTCATGTCATGTCACAACACGGGGCTCGCCACCGAGGACATGGATGAGTACAAGGCTGCGTCTTACAGTGTTTGCAGAGCGGTGAAGGAAGCAAAGCTGTGCTACGGGAGGAAACTAGAGTCACAGTTCCAACATGGTGGCTCTAGGAGCCTGTGGCAGGGACTAAGAACAATCACGGACTATAGAACACCATCTTCTAAAATCGTGAATGCGGACAGTTCTCTGGCAGACGAGCTAAACACCTTTTACACTTAGCGGCGCTAACACCAGAACCACGAACATACACTACAGTAACCACATTAAGGCGAACATCCAGTTCATTCAGTGTGTGAAGTGTGACATGTTTAGTCACTGTTTCTCCGTTGTTAGCGATAATTTTATCTGTGAGAAGTATAAGCTAGTTTGCTCTTTGACGGAGAAAATCTTCACATTAGAGGAGCGCATCCAGAGTCTAGAAAGAAGTAATGACTGCGAGAGCTGTCTGCGGTTCTGCAGGGGAAAGTCTGAATGCCCTAGGTGGAGTTAGCATTCCCTATTCCACTATGGTGGGTGACTGCTTAGCGGCATACTCGCAAAGCCAAAGCTAACACTAAGGCTCGCCCATGGGAGCACCATTCCCCAACATATTTGCTCTCCTCAGTGAAGCACCCGCTGAGAAACCTGAAAGAGCTATGGTTATCGGAGACTCTATTCTGAGGCACGTGAAATTAGCTAGACCTTTAGGGGCACCAGAAGCACAACTTATTTGTATACCGGGAGCCAGGGTGCCGGACATAGCAGGTCAGCTTAGGTTTTTAGGAAAACACAGGTTCTCTAAGTTTTTCACACAGGAGCTAATGATATACACATTCGACAGTCAGAGGTTATTAAGAGTAATATAATAGAGGTGTGTAAATTATCGAAGGCAAAGTCCGATGCAGTAACAGCCCATTAACCGTCCCAATGCGACGTGGCGATGTAGCCTACATGCGGTTACGGTCGCTGAACTGCTAGATAGATATATAAAGAGATAAATGATAGATAGATACAGCATTGAAGAAGAATGTGAAGAAGTGAACGTTACAAGATTATAGCATTTAAGAAGTTAACAAGCTGAATAAACAGTCTACTATATATATATATATATATATATATATATATATATATATATATATAGAGTACAGACCAAAAGTTTTCTTTATTTTCATGACTATGAAAATTGTAGATTCACACTGAAGGCATCAAAACTATGATTTAAAGTGGAATTATATATGGAATTATATACATAACAAAAAAGTGTGAAACAACTAAAAAATGTCATATTCTAGGTTCTTCAAAGTAGCCACCTTTTGCTTTGATTACTGCTTTGCACACTCTTGGCATTTTCTTGATGAGCTTCAAGAGGTAGTCACCTGAAATTGTCTTCCAACAGTCTTGAAGGAGTTCTCCGAGAGATGCTTGGCACTTGTTGGCCCTTTTGCCTTCACTCTGCGGTCCAGCTCACCCCTAAACCATCGATTGGGTTCAGGTCTGGTGACTGTGGAGGCCAGGTTATCTGGCGCAGCACCCCATCACTCTCCTTCTCGGTCAAATAGCCCTTGATGCCTTCAGTGTGACTCTACAATTTTCATAGTCATGAAAATAAAGAAAACTCATTGAATGAGAAGGTGTGTCCAAACTTTCGGTCTGTACTGTATATATATATATATATATATATATATATATATATATATATATATATATATATATATATATATATATATATATATATATATATATATAAAACCATAATTTCATAAAATTTTTTTAAAAACTTTGAGAAGTGAATAAAAATGCTTTAGAAAGTAATTTTAATTTAAAAAGATTTCAACAGTTTATGTTTGGCATGGTCGTGTAAGTGCTTTCAAGAGTGAGCATCTAATGAGCTGTTTTTCGAACTAACGCTTGTTTGCACATACAGCATGCAATTGACCACGATTTATTTACATGTTTATGATGTAATATGTCATAACAAATCATGTTTGACAAAAATATTTATACTTTTTTCCCACAATATTTATATTTATTACGACAATATTATTTTCATATTCATAAAAATACATTTAATATAAATATGACTACAAAAAGACATGATAGCTAATATGAAAATATTAATTTTATATACAAAAACAGTTTTAAGGTGTAACAAGTAAACGAAAAAAAGGTGAAATGACAAATTATTTTTAATTATAAAATTATGATTTTTTTTTTTCTTAATCATAATTTCATGGAAAACGAAACGATGTTTTTTCAAATCATGTTTTGACAAAAATATAACTTTTTTGATTTAAAAAAAAGATTATGAAAATATAAATTTGTTTATTCATTAGTATCATTTAATGAATAAATGTAAACAGAGAAGTGACATTACAAATCAGGTTTTGACAAAAATATAACCACAAAAAGACATGATAGCTAATATAAAAATATTCATTTTATATATATATATATATATATATATATATATATATATATATATATATATATATATATATATATATATATATATATATATATATATAAAAAGTTTTTTAGGTGCAACAAAAAACATTTCCCCAACAGTTTTGATCTCCTCAGTGAAGCACCCGCTGAGAAACCTGAAAGAGCTATGGTTATAGGAGACTCTATTCGGGGCATCAGCAGCACAGGTTATATGTATACCGGAAGACAGGGTGCCGGACATAGCATAGGTTTTTAGGAAAGCACAGGTTCTCTAAGATAGTTTTTCACACAGGAGCTAATGATATACGCCTTCGACAGTCAAAAGATCCTAAAAGTAATATTATAGAGGTATGTAAATTATCGAAGGCAATGTAACATGCCCTGGCCCCATTCCAATTCGACGTGGCGATGTAGCCTACAGCAGGATATAATCGCTTAACTGCTGGATAGATGGATGGATTTTCTGACCAAATTATGACATTTCATATAAATATTATAGTTATTTAAAAAATATTAATTTTCATGTTCATAATCATAGTCATAAAATTGGAAAAAAGCGAATGAAAATGGCTTAGAAAGTCATATTTAATCAAAAACAAAACAACAGCACATATTTGGCAAAGCCTTGTACGTGTTGTCAATAATGAGTTTCTTAGACCCTGAAAAAGCGATTCCGCAAGTCTCAGGCTTCTAGGACAAAGAGAAAGCGGTTTTTCGAACCAACCGTATTTGCACAAACAGCATGCACTTGTCCATGATCATTTAACATTTTTATGATGAGATGATATTATACAACATTTTCTGACCAAATAATGACATTATTCATATAAATTTTATCTTACTTTCAAAAATATTCATTTTCATATTCAAAAGTTATTATTTCATTAAAACTATTTAAAAATGGAAAAAGTGAATGAAAATGGCTTAGAAAATCATATTTAATCAAAAACAAAACAACAGCACATATTTGGCAGTGCCTTCTAAGTGTTGTCAATAATGAGTTTCGTGGACCCTGAAAAAGCGATTCCGCAAGTCTCAGGCTTCTAGGACAAAGAGAAAGCGGTTTTTCGAACCAAGCGAATTTGCACAAACATCATACACTTACCCATTATAATTTCACATGTTTTTGATGAGATATGATATAAGAAAACATTTTCAAATCAAATTATTACATTTTTTATTCAAATATCATAATTTCAAAAATATTAATTTTCATATTCATAATCATAAATTCATAAAAAGTGATTAAAATGGCTTAGAAAGTCAAATTTAATCAAAAACAAAACAACAGCACATATTTGGCAAAGCCTTGTACGTGTTGTCAATAATGAGTTTCGTAAACCCTGAAAAAGCGATTCCGCAAGTCTCAGGCTTCTAGGACAAAGGGAAAGCGGTTTGTCGAACCAAGCGAAGTTGCACAAACAGCATGCACTTACCCATGATAATTTCACATTTTTATGATGAGATGATATCATACAACATTTTCTGACCAAATAATGACACTATTCATATAAATTTTATATTCCTTTCAAAAATATTAATTTTTATTTTCAAAAGTTATTTCATTAAAACTATTTAAAACTGGAAAAAGTGAATGAAAATGGCTTAGAAAGTCATTTAATCAAAAACAAAACAACAGCACATATTTGGCAATGCCTTCTAAGTGTTGTCAATAATGAGTTTAGTTTTCTTCGCAAGTCTCAGGCATCTGGGACATAGAGAACGCGGTTATCGAAACAAGCGAATGTGCACAAACATCATGCACTTACCCATGATAATTTCACATGTTTATGATGAGATATGATATGACACAACATATTCTGATCAAATTATTACATTTTTGATATAAATATCATAGTTATTTCAAAAAATAATGATTTTCATATTCATAATCATAAATTCATAAAAACTGCCAAAAGTGAATGAAAATGGCTTAGAAAGTCATAATTAGCCCGGTTCATAATTAGCTAGGAAGTTTAGTGAAATTGTGACTTTTTAATATTCATAAGAATTATTAAGTAAAAACCATTAAAAGTGCAAATATTTATAGCAAAATGGGATGAAAGAAATCTGACTTTCTTTTTATAATTTTGTTTATTGTTTTATTAAAATATTACATTTTATACTCATAACCCTAATTTCACTAAGAAATACTGAAAGGCTATACAGTCTGCTCCAGCTGTTGGTCTTCAGAATTATGCTAAGCCTTTCCACCTTTATTTGCACGAGCGTGGTGGTACGGCTGCAGGGATTCTAGCCCAGGAACATGGTGACAGATTCCGCCCTGTTGCGTATCTTTCCAAATCTTTAGACAACATAGCACAAGGGTTGCCCTCATGCTTTTGCGTGCAGTGGCTGCTGCGGCTGTCACATCTTTTGATACTGTACACCTCACATCAGGTAACAGCTATTTTACATAACCTTAACACACCTCAAGATATGACAGCACGACGTAGATTTGGTTATGAAATCACGCTCTTGGCAACAAACGGCGTAATCATTAAGCCTTCTTCTCAGAAATATTCAGCTGTAGTAGCGCTGCATGATCTGCTAGACTTTTATTGACTTAGATGGTTTTGACGACGCACACGATTGCCTTAAACACACAGAACAAGAGACCTCTTGTAGGCCGGATCTTTTAGATATCGCACTGGTATAGGGGGATTGCCTATATGTATATAGATCATGTTCAAAACCCTCTGATGTGTATTTATGTGGATATGCGGTTGGAAGATTACCTGCTGAATTAGTTGAAGCTAAACTATTACCATACACATCTGCACAAGCTGCAGAGTTGGTCGCACTTACAAGAGCATGTCAGTTGTCTGAAGGTAAAGTAGTGACTATATACACTGATTCTAAGTATGCTTATGATGTTGTGCATGATTTTGCCGAAACATGGAAGTGTTGCCGGTCTACTGGTAACCGCTGCTACTCTCGTCTGCGTTGTGTTCAAGAAAGGCTCAGGACACTTTCATTCAGTTCACCAGAGATCATTAGGTATCATTAGAGATGTAGATGGAAAAATGTCTCTGCCTAAAATAGCTTTAATAGTGAAGCATTACCATGGTGAATCATTAGCATACTATGTCACACATTAGCATAGCTAAAGTCACACAGGCTATATAAACTCATCAAACTGTATTGCTGATGTGTGATTTGCTGTGAAAACTAACATACATTGACCTGTACGACATGATGCGCGTACTTATCCTGAGCAACCTTTCCAACAACATCAGATGGATTTCCTGTAGGAAATTTGAGATACCTGTTGGTTATAGTTGACAGATTCAGTCAGTGACCAGAAGCATTTGCATGCGTGACAGAGAATGCTAAAACAGTTGAAAAAATATTAACGAAAGAGATCATCTCTAGGTTTGGTATTCCTAGTGTGATTGAAAGTGATAACGGCACACCTTTTGCTTCTAAAGTAACACAACTTTTTGCTAAAAGCTTATCAATTGATTGACATTTTAATATTCCCTATCACCCACTTACTAAAGCCTGCATTGAAACAGGCTGAAATTGGACTGTTGTTCTCCTGGCAGTACTCACAGAAATGAAAATGACCCCTTCTTCAACTACTAAACTGTCACCTTTTGAAATTCTAATGGGCCGGCCTTTCGTGACCCCATGGGTCAGGCGATGCACTGCCATTTCCTCCTTAGAAACCTGGTAGTAATGGTGGACCACTACGTTTCTGCCCTAGTTAAAAAATTGAATTCTATTAGTGCTGATGTCTCACTAACTCTTCCCCTGCCTACAGAAAACCCAGCACGCCATTTTGTGCTTAATCAGCATGATATGAAGTCTGAAGCCTACCAAGGTCGGTGAGCTGAAGTATTCCTGCGACTGTTCTGACTGATTATCACCCACAATGTATACACGCAAGCAGGATTAAAACAGCAGCCTCTTAATCTGTGCACTAATTGGTCTGTTGGCCTAAGAAACCTGCCTAAGTGAGTATTCAGGGCTAAAATATTTGAGAGCACACGGAAAGATGATTTCTTTATAGTAGAAAGGGGGCCACCTCCGGGGTGAAGCTCTGACGCACTCGAATGTTTTGTTTAGCTTACCCTGATACCTAGGTCTAAATTCTATAACAATATGTGCATAGTTGAAATTACACTCCGAGTTTTCCTTATTCTCTTTGAACACATCATTCAGAGAGAATAAACTGCTACGTATACCTAATAATACTGCTTATAGACATATTGAACAAGCACTGAGAAACAATTGTCTCATGATGTCTTGGAGAACGTGAAATAACTGCTGACAAAGTTTTTTGAGAAGATTAAGAATTTATTCATGAGTGTTAAACACTACTTTGTTTTAGAATTGATTCTTGTACTGATTGTTGCGGATTCGCGGTTTCAGCGCTTAAGAAGCTCAATCTTGACAGCACTTATGTTTGGCAGAGGCCAAACACAAGATGTTGATACGTTTTTATTGAAAAATTATTTTCTAAAGATTTTCTAAACTTTTTATAGTTTTTAACAGTTTTTCGTGAAATTATGATTATGAATATGAAAATTAATATTTTCATAATTACTTTCATAATATTTTGGGTAAAAGTAATATTTTTGTCAAAACATGATTTGTTATTGTTTTTTTGGTAAAATGTGATTTGTTGTCACATTTTTCCCTTCAGTCATTGCACCTTATAGTTTTTCATAAAATTATGATCTGGAAAATTAAAATTCATATTTTTATAATAAGTTGTCATATTACCTTTTATTTATTCGTTTACTTTTTGCACCTATAAAACTGTTTTTTTTTTTTTATATATATATATATAAATAATATTTTTATATTAGCTATCATGTTTTTTTTTGTGGTTATATATTTTGTCAAAACCTGATTTGTAATGTCACTTCTCTGTTTACATTTAGTCAGGAAATTATGCTAATGAATACACACATTTATATTTCCATAATCATTTTTTATTTATTTATTTTTTTTATCAAAAAGTTATATTTTTGTCAAAACGATAAAAAAAAACATTTGTGGGGGAGTGGTGGCTCCAGCGGTTAAGGCACTGGGTTGCCGATCGGAAGGTCGGCAGTTCTAGCCCCGGTATCGCCAAGCTGCCACTCTTGGGCCCTTGAGCAAGGCCCTTAACCCTCTATGCTCCAGGGGACTCTTACGAGAAAAATAAATCAAGGACCGTGACGTCGGAGCGACGTGGGGCCGCCTTCCCGTGGGCTCACCACCTGCAGAAGGGACCGGTGCCGAGAGGATTGGGCAGCAGTCGAAGGCGGGGGCCTTGACAGCCCGATCCTTGGACACGGAGAAGTGTCTGGGGAATCTGCTTAGATTGCTGCCCCCGCGACCCGAATTACGGATAAGCGGGAGAAGATGGATGGATGGATAGATGGAATAACCAAAATATTTATTTACAAAATGGCATATTTTTGTCAGAAAATGTTTTGTAATATCTCATTATAAACCTAAAATTATCATAGGCAGGTTGATTAATGATTATAATTAAAATATAATTTATAATATAATTATATATTATAATATAATTGTGATAATCTCTATATATTATTTTATTATATTATAATTTGATTATAATATAATCAAATATTATTAAGCACCCAAGAAGCTCATTGTTGACAGCAACTGTTTTATATAAAAAAAACCTATGCTTATTAATATGATAAATCAATAACTGTTAAAACTCTTTATTTATGAAAAATATGTCGAAAAATAATTGTTTGTGTCAGGTTATTGTTTTTCGTTTACTTATTGCAATATTTAATGATTTTCAAATAAATGATGCTTCTAAATATCAAAATTCTTTTTTTCATGAAAAATTGTCTTAATTTTGTCAAAACATGCTTGTTAGGTTTATTTTTTTCTTTTGTGTAATAAAGTTTTATGTTAATTCTTTAAACGATGCTTATGAATATACATTTTTTTTAATGAAAAAAAGGCATATTTTTGTCCAACCATAATTTGTCATTAAACTTTTTTCGTTTACTTATTGCAGATTTGAACGTTTTTTAATGAAAATGTGCTTATAAATATGAAAATTCATATTTTCCCAATAATATATTCGTTTAAAAAAAAGACATTGTTTTCAAACCAGCGTTTGTCATGTAACATTTTTCGTTTACGTCTTGCACTTTTTATTGTTTTTGACAATAAATTATGCTTACAAATCTGAAAATTCATATTTCATATTTTTTGTATAAAATTATGATTATGAATATTAAATGTAATATTTTTTTTATAGTTTTCATAAAAAAGACTTTTTTTTTAAACGTTATCACATTTTGTGTTGCCAATTGATAAACCTTTAACGTTTTTAGTTGATGATGCTTATGAATTTGAAAGGTCAAATTTTTTACAATAACTTGATTTGTCATATATCGTTATTCATTAACAATTTAAACAGTTTTTCATGAAATTATTAGTATGAATATAAAAATTTTACCAATTAATTTAATATTTTTAATAAAAAAAAGTTCTATTTTTCTCAGACAATGGTTTTTCATGAAAGTTTTTCGCTTACATATTGCACTTTTTAATTGTTTATTTATTAAATGATGCTTATAAATATGGTTATGTACCTAAATCCTTCAAACTGGCAGTTATCCACCCCCTAATTAAGAAACCTGACCTTGACCCATGTCAGCTGTCCAACTACAGGCCAATATCAAATCTCCCCTTTATATCCAAAATTTCAGAAAAGCTTGTGGCACAGCAGTTCTGCTCACATCTACTTATGAATAACATTTTTGAAATGTATCAGTCAGGATTTTGGCCTCATCATAGCACAGAGACGGCGCTAGTTAAGGTGGTAAATGACCTGTTATTGGCCTCTGATCAGGGTTTTGTTTTTTTACTTGTTTTGCTTGACCTTAGTGCAGCTTTTGACACCATTGATCACACTATACTGCTTGCTAGACTTGAGAACGTTGTTGGAATAAAGGGAACAGCTCTCTCTTGGCTCAGGTCTTATTTGACTGATCGCTATCAGTTTGTTGATGTAAATGGTGAGTTCTCCACACTCTCTGAGGTAAAGTTTGGTGTTCCTCAAGGATCTGTCTTAGGCCCACTGCTTTTCTCTTTATAAATGCTGCCTCTTGGTGAAATTAAACATAAACATGGTATTCGCTTCCATTGCTATGCTGATGATACACAGTTGTATATTTCAGCAAAGCCAGATGAGAGAGATCAGCTTAGCAATGTTGAGAGGTGTGTAAAGGACATTAGACAGTGGATGCTTGATAACTTTCTTCTGCTCAACTCAGATAAGACGGAAGTACTTTTACTAGCACCACATGCAGCTAGAAGCAAACTTTCCGATTATGTAGCATCTCTGGATGGTGTTTCTGTTTCAGTGTGTACGGCTGTCAAAGACCTTGGTGTTATTACTGACCCTAGTCTTTCCTTTGAGGCTCACGTGAATAATATCACCAGGATTGCCTTCTTTCACCTTAGAAATAAAAAATTTGAAATATGATGTCGTTACAGGATGCAGAAAAACTAGTTCATGCTTTTGTTACTTCTTTATTAAACTACTGTAACGCTTTACTGTCTGGGTGTGCGAGTTAGTTCAGAATGCAGCAGCAAGAGTCCTCACTAGATCTAGGAAATATGACCAATCACTCCTGATTTAATCAGTCTACACTGGCTCCCAATCAAATCTTGCATTTATTATAAAATACTACTACTGACGTATAAAGCACTTAACGATCTTGCACCGCAGTATCTGAGTGAACTTCTGTACCAGTATGATCCTTTTATTTATGATACATTATAATACATTTATTTAGTCAAGCCTTTGATCAGTAGATTCTTTCTTAGGTAAAGGCTGGCATATTTGTATGCTGTCGTTCCCCTCACATTTACACGTTCACACAGGTTCGTTGACAGTGGTGTGCTGGGTCGTCTCTTATCCCAGAGATCCCTCATGTCTGTGTTACCTTCTGGTTCTCCCTTGTAGTTATGCTGCCAAAGCGAGTCCAAACTGCACAGTGATATTAATTAACTTTCATACAACAATAAGGAAGGGGGGAGTGGTGGCTCCAGCGGTTAAGGCGCTGGGTTGCCGATCGGAAGGTCTGCGGTTCAAGCCCCGGTATCGCCAAGCTGCCACTCTTGGGCCCTTGAGCAAGGCCCTTAACCCTCTATGCTCCGGGGGTCCCTTACGAGGGAAATATCAAGGTCCGTGACGTCGGAGTGACGTGGGGGCCGCCTTCCCGTGGGCTCACCACCTGCAGGAGGGACTGTAAGGGACGGTGCTGTGAGGATTGGGCAGCAGTCGAAGGCGGGGGCCTGCTTGGACTGCTGCCCCCGCGACCCGAATTACGGATAAGCGGGAGAAAATGAATGAATGAATGAATGAATACAACAATAAGGACACATAATAATCCATATCCTTCTCTTCCTGTCACCCTCTTCTCTGTCTCTCTCTCTCTCTCTCTCTCTCTCTCACTCTCTCTTGGTCGAGTTAAACATGCTCCTGAGGCTCCAGTGACCACTGTTCCTGCCCCTCTCCCCTCCGTGGATCTTTCCACTTCGTCCAGGCCTGCCTCTGGATAGTGTTCTCTTCGACTGGCGGCCACTCTGTGCAGCTTGGGACGGTTTTTCATCAATACCGTGGGTGGTTCCATGAAATTCCGGTGTAAGAACGGGCGCTTTGAGGATGGATTTGACTGTAGTTAATGTCAACAGTCTCCTACACTGACTCAGGACTACTTGTCGCTTCTGATCATCATCACTGTACCCCGCAACATCGTATATCTGCTACAAATAGACATTCAGTGCAACCCAGATGAGGATGGGTTCCGTCTTGAATCTGGTTCCTCTCAAGGTTTCTTCCTTATGCCATCTCGGGGAGTTTTTTCCTGCCACAGTCGCCACCGGATTGTTCTTCAGGGACAAACTTACTTTACTATACGTTATAAATAACATATTCACTTTTAATCACCACATTATCTGTGTAAAGCTGCTTTGAGACAATGTTCATTGTTAAAAGGGATATACAAATAAAAATTAATTGAATTGAATTGAATTGAAATTCATATTTTCACAATATCAAATTTCTTTATGAAAAAGTCATATTTCTGTCAAAACACTTTTTTGTTTTTCATTGACTTTTTTTTTAAAGGTTTTCCATATGATTTATAGTTTCACAGTTACTCATATTTTTATAGTAAAGGTTAACGTGTTTTTTTTAAATGAAAATATGATTATGAATAGGAAATTATATATTTTACTAATTAATTGCATGTTTATAAAAACGTCATTATTATGTCAAAAAATGGTTTGTCATGTGAAAGTTTTACGTTTATGTATTACGCTTTTTAATGTTTTTTAATGAAATTATACTAATGAATATATTACATTTATATGAAAATTTAACTTTTTTCAAATGAAATTTTGGATATGACTATGAAATTTAATATTTTAATTAAAACAATAATTTTTTTTTAAAAGAAAGTCAGATTTGTTTCAAACCATTTTCATATCACTTTTTTTTTTAAAATAACTTTTCATGAAATTACACTTATATGAAAATTTATATTTTCATAATTATAACATTTTTTTTATATGTAAAAGCATATTTTTGACAAAACATGATTTGTCATGTCATGTCATGTCACCACATGGGCCTCGCCACCGAGGACATGGATGAGTACAAGGCTGCATCTTACAGTGTTTGGAGAGAGGTGAAGGAAGCAAAGCGGTGCTACGGGAGGAAACTAGAGTCACAGTTCCAACATGGTGGTTCTAGGAGCCTGTGGCAGGGACTAAGAACAATCACGGACTTTAGAACACCATCTTCTAAAATCGTGAATGCGGACAGTTCTCTGGCAGACGAGCTAAACACCTTTTACACTTGTTTCGAGGCTGCAGCTAACCACGCTAGCGGCGCTAACAGCGTGCATGCCGAGAGAGCCGGAGAGATGAACACGTTCGCCATCTCGGAGCATGACGTGAGGAGGGCATTCAAGAGAGTGAATACCAGGAAGGAAGCAGGACCAGATGGCATCACAGGTCGGGTTCTGAAAGTCTGCGCTGACCAGCTAGCACCGGTGTTTACTGAGATATTCAACCTCTCACTGGAACAGTCTGTGCCAGCTGTCCCCTCATGTTTCAAACAGTCCACCATTGTTCCTGTCCCGAAGAATCCCCAGCCCACCTGCCTTAATGACTACCGCCCTGTAGCCCTGACCTCAGTAGTGATAAAGTGCTTTGAAAGACTGGTCAGAGACTTCATCACTACATCACTACCAGACACACTGGGCCCACTACAGTTCGCGTACTGTCAGAACCATTTCATTGAGGACGCCATTGCTCATCTCCTCCACACAACGATGAGCCACCTGGACCAAAGAAATGGGAATTATATAAAGATACTGTTTGTGGACTACAGTTCAGCATTTAACACCGTTATTCCCTCCACACTCACCTCTAAGTTGGAGGTCCTGGGATTATATATCAAATCATGTTTTGATTTCCTGCATCATATACTTTCCGTTGACTCCGTTTTGTCTCTTTTTGCTTTCGGAAGAGAGCTTTATTCCCTGTTCAAGGGGTTCGAAAGCAGTACGTGGAGACCATTCCCACCAGAAATACGAACATACACTACAGTAACCACATTAAGGCGAACATCCAGTTCATTCAGTGTGTGAAGTGTGACATGTTTAGTCACTGTTTCTCCGTTGTTAGCGATAGTTTTATCTGTGAGAAGTATAAGCTAGTTTGCTCTTTGACTGAGAAAATCTTCGCATTAGAGGAGCGCATCCAGAGTCTAGAAAGAAGTAATGACTGCGAGAGCTGTCTACGGTTCTGCAGGGGAAAGTCTGAATGCCCTAGGTGGAGTTAGCATTCCCTATTCCACTATGGTGGGTGACTGCTTAGCGGCATACTCGCAAAGCCAAAGCTAACGCTAAGGCTCGCCCATGGGAGCACCATTCCCCAACATATTTGCTCTCCTCAGTGAAGCACCCGCTGAGAAACCTGAAAGAGCTATGGTGAGACTCTATTCTGAGGCACGTGAAATTAGCTAGACCTTTAGGGGCACCAGAAGCACATCTTATTTGTATACCTGGAGCCAGGGTGCCGGACATAGCAGGTCAGCTTAGGTTTTTAGGAAAGCACAGGTTCTCTAAGTTTTTCACACAGGAGCTAATGATATACACCTTCGACAGTCAGAGGTTATTAAGAGTAATATAATAGAGGCGTGTAAATTATCGAAGGCAAAGTCCGATGCAGTAACATGCCCATTAACCATCCCAATGCGACGTGGCAATGTAGCCTACAGCAGGTTACGGTCGCTGAACTGCTAGATAGATATATAAAGAGATAAATGATAGATAGATACAGCATTGAAGAGGAATGTGAAGAAGTGAACGTTACAAGATTATGGCATTAAAGAAGTTAACAAGCTGAATAAACAGTCAAATATATATATATATATATATATATATATATATATATATATATATATATATATATATATATATATATATATATATATATATATATATATATATATATATAGTACAGACCAAAAGTTTGGACAAACCTTCTCATTCAAAGAGTTTTCTTTATTTTCATGACTATGAAAATTGTAGATTCACACTGAAGGCATCAAAACTATGATTTAACATGTGGAATTATATATGGAATTATATACATAACAAAAAAGTGTGAAACAACTAAAAAATGTCATATTCTAGGTTCTTCAAACTTTAGCTCTGCATTCAATACAGTCCTCCCGACTGTACTGCTCACTAAGCTTAATGACCTGGGTATCTGCACCTCCACTTGCAGATGAATTATGGACTTTCTCACCAACAGACCTCAATCTGTTAGGTTGGACAACCAGGTATCCCCAACCCTCATTCTGAACACTGGCAGCCCTGCAGGATGCCAGTGTTGAGACTTTCTTGAGACCTTTTATGAACTACAGGCGTTGTTGTGCTTTTTTAACCAGGGCTGAAGTGTTCTGCTGCCATGACAGATCCTCAGAGATGTGAACTCCCAGGAACTTAAAGCTGGAGACTCGATCTACCTCAGCTCCATTGATGTTGACTGGTAGATGTCTCCTGCTGTTGGATTTCCGAAAGTCCACAAAGACTAAAGAGCTCAGGTAGAACTGTTTGCACATACAGCATGCGATTGACCACGATTTATTTACGTTTATGATGAAATATGTCATAACAAATCATGTTTGACAAAAATATTACTTTTATTCCACAATATTTATATTACGACAATATTAATTTTCATATTCATAAAAATACATTTAATATAAATATGACTACAAAAAGACATGAAAAGACATATGAAAATATTAATTTTATATACAAAAACAGTTTTAAGGTGTAACAAGTAAACGAAAAAAAGGTGAAATGACAAATTATTTTTAATTATAAAATTATGAATTTTTTTTTTCTTAATCATAATTTCATGGAAAACGAAACGATGTTTTTTCAAATCATGTTTTGACAAAAATATAACTTTTTTGATTTAAAAAAAAGATTATGAAAATATAAATTTGTTTATTCATTAGCATCATTTAATGAATAAATGTAAACAGAGAAGTGACATTACAAATCAGGTTTTGACAAAAAATATAACCACAAAAAGACATGATAGCTAATATAAAAATATTCATTTTCTATATAAAAAAAAAAAAAGGTTTTTTAGGTGCAACAAAAAAAATTTCCCCAACAGTTTTGATCTCCTCAGTGAAGCACCCGCTGAGAAACCTGAAAGAGCTATGGTTATAGGAGACTCTATCAGCAGCACAGGTTATGTGTATACCGAGAGCCAGGATGCCGGACATAGCATAGGTTTTTAGGAAGGCACAGGTTCTCTAAGATAGTTTTTCACACAGGAGCTAATGATATACGCTTTCGCCAGTCAAAAGTTCCTAAGAGTAATATTATAGAGGTATGTAAATTATCGAAGGAAATGTAACATGCCCTGGCCCCATTCCAATTCGACGTGGCGATGTAGCCTACAGCAGGATATAATCGCTTAACTGCTGGATAGATGGATGGATTTTCGGACCAAATTATGACATTTTTATATAAATATTACAGTTATATAAAAAATATTAATTTTCATGTTCATAGTCATAAAATTGGAAAAAAGCGAATGAAAATGGCTTAGAAAGTCATAATTAATCAAAAACAAAACAACAGCACATATTTGGCAAAGCCTTCCAAGTGGTGACAATAATGAGTTTCTTAGACCCTGAAAAAGCGATTCCGCAAGTCTCAGGCTTCTAGGACAAAGAGAAAGCGGTTTTTCGAACCAACCGTATTTGCACAAACAACATGCACTTGTCCATGATCATTTAACATTTTTATGATAAGATGATATTATACAACATTTTCTGACCAAATAATGACATTATTCATATACATTTTATATGACTTTCAAAAATATTAATTTTCATATTCAAAAGTTATTATTTCTAAGAGAAAGCGGTTTTTCGAACCAAGCGAATTTGCACAAACATCATACACTTACCCATAATAATTTCACATGTTTTTGATGAGATATGATATAAGAAAACATTTCCTGATCAAATTATTACATTTTTCATATAAATATCAAAGTTATTTCAAAAATATTGATTTTCTTATTCATAATCATAAATTCATAAAAGAGATTGAAAATGGCTTAGAAAGTAATATTTAATCAAAAACAAAACAACAGCACATATTTGGCAAAGCCTTGTACGTGTTGTCAATAATGAGTTTCGTAGACCCTGAAAAAACGATTCCGCAAGTCTCAGGCTTCTAGGACAAAGAGAAAGCGGTTTTTCGAACCAAGAGAATTTGCACAACCATCATGCACTTACCCATGATAATTTCACATGTTAATGATGAGATATGATATAACAAAACATTTTCTAATCAAATTATTACATTTTTCATTCAAATATCATAGTTATTTCAAAAATATTAATTTTCATATTCATTATCATAAATTACTTAAAAGTGAATGAAAATGGCTTAGAAAGTCATATTTAATCAAAAACAAAACAACAGCACATATTTGGCAAAGCCTTCCAAGTGTTGTCCATAATGAGTTTCTTAGACCCTGAAAAAGCGATTCCGCAAGTCTCAGGCTTCTAGGACAAAGAGAAAGCGTTTTTCGAACCAAGCGAAGTTGCACAAACATCATGCACTTGCCCATGATCATTTTACATGTTAATGTTGTGATATGATATTTCACAACATTTTCTGACCAAATAATGATATTTTTCATATACATTTTATTAACTTTTAAAAATATAAATGTTCATATTAAAAAAATCATAATTTTATAAAAACTGCAAAAAGTGAATGAAAATGGCCTAGAAAGTCATAATTAATAAAAAAAACAAAACAACAGCACATATTTGGCAAAGCCTTGTACGTGTTGTCAATAATGAGTTTCGCAGACCCTGAAAAAGCGATTCAGCAAGTCTCAGGCTTCTAGGACAAAGAGAAAGCGGTTTTTAGAACCAAGCGAAGTTGCACAAACTTCATGCACTTGCCCATGATCATTTTACATGTTAATGTTGTGATATGATATTTCACAACATTTTCTGACCAAATAATGATATTTTTCATATACATTTTATTAACTTTTAAAAATATAAATGTTCATATTAAAAAAAACATAATTTTATAAAAACTGCAAAAAGTGAATGAAAATGGCTTAGAAAGTCATAATTAATATAAAAAACAAAACAACAGCACATATTTGGCAAAGCCTTGTACGTGTTGTCAATAATGAGTTTCGCAGACCCTGAAAAAGCGATTCAGCAAGTCTCAGGCTTCTAGGACAAAGAGAAAGCGGTTTTTCGAACCAACGAAGTTGCACAAACATCATGCACTTGCCCATGATCATTTTACATGTTAATGTTGTGATATGATATTTCACAACATTTTCTGACCAAATAATGATATTTTTCATATACATTTTATTAACTTTTAAAAATATAAATGTTCAATTAAAAAAAAACATAATTTTATAAAAACTGCAAAAAGTGAATGAAAATGGCTTAGAAAGTCATAATTAATAAAAAAAACAAAACAACAGCACATATTTGTAAGTGTTGTCAATAATGAGTTTCGTAGACCCTGAAAAAGCGATTCCGCAAGTCTCAGGCTTCTAGGACAAATGGAAAGCGGTTATTCGAACCAATCGAATTTGCACAACCATCATGCACTTACCCATGATAATTTCACATTTTTATGATATCATACAACATTTTCCGA
Source organism: Silurus aristotelis (assembly GCF_946808225.1). NCBI lineage: Eukaryota > Metazoa > Chordata > Actinopteri > Siluriformes > Siluridae > Silurus > Silurus aristotelis. Next base: position 11,034,759 of record NC_139591.1, read on the forward strand.
CCAAATAATGACATTATTTATATAAATTTTATATTACTTTTATAAATATTAATTTTTATATTCAAAAGTTATTTCATTAAAACTATTTAAAACTGCAAAAAGTGAATGAAAATGGCTTAGAAAGTCATTTAATCTAAAACAAAACAGCACATATTTGGCAATGCCTTATACGTGTTGTCAGTAATGAGTTTCTTAGACCCTGAAAAAGCGATTCCGCAAGTCTCAGGCATCTGGGACAAAGAGAAAGCGGCTATCGAAACAAGCGAATGTGCACAAACATCAATGAACTTACCCATGATAATTTCAAATGTTTATGATGAGATATGATATGACACAACATACTCTGATCAAATTATTACATTTTTTATATAAATATCATAGTTATTTTAAAAAATAATGATTTTCATATTCATAATCATAAATTCATAAAAACTGCCAAAAGTGAATGAAAATGGCTTAGAAAGTCATAATTAGCCCGGATCAATGGGAAGGGTTGCGGTAGGAAGTTTTAGTGAAATTGTGACTTTTTAATATTAATAAGAATTATTAAGTAAAAACCATTAAAAGTGCAAATATTCATAGCAAAATGGGATGAAAGAAATCAGACTTTCTTTTTATAATTTTGTTTATTGTTTTATTAAAATATTTCATTTTATACTCATAACCCTAATTTCACTAAGAAATACTGGAAGGCTATACAGTCTGCTCCAGCTGTTGGTCTTCTGAATTATGCTAAGCCTTTCCACCTTTATTTGCACGACACGGTGACAGATTCCGCCCTGTTGCGTATCTTTCCAAATCTTTAGACAACATAGGTTGCCCTCATGCTTTTGCGTGCAGTGGCTGCTGCGGCTGTCACATCCTTTGATACTGTACACCTCAAATCAGGTAACAGCTATTTTACATAACCTTAACACACCTCAAGATATGACAGCACGACGTAGATTTGGTTATGAAATCACGCTCTTGGCAACAAACGGCGTAACCATTAAGCCTTCTTCTCAGAAGTATTCAGCTGTAGTAGCGCTGCATGTTCTGCTAGACTTTTATTGACTTAGATGTTTTTGACGACGCACACGATTGCCTTAAACACACAGAACAAGAGACCTCTTGTAGGCCCGATCTTTTAGATATCGCCCTGGTAAATGGGGATTGCCTATATGTACAGTGAGGAAAATAAGTATTTGAACACCCTGCTATTTTGCAAGTTCTCCCACTTAGAAATCATGGAGGGGTCTGAAATTGTCATAGTAGGTGCATGTCCACTGTGAGAGACATAATCTAAAAAAAAATCCAGAAATCACAATGTATGATTTTTAAACTATTTATTTGTATGATACAGCTGCAAATAAGTATTTGAACACCTGAGAAAGTTAATATGTTAATATTTGGTACAGTAGCCTTTGTTTGCAATTACAGAGGTCAAACGTTTCCTGTAGTTTTTCACCAGGTTTGCACACACTGCAGGAGGGATTTTGGCCCACTCCTCCACACAGATCTTCTCTAGATCAGTCAGGTTTCTGGCCTGTCGCTGAGAAACACGGAGTTTGAGCTCCCTCCAAAGATTCCCTATTGGGTTTCGGTCTGGAGACTGGCTAGGTCACGCCAGAACCTTGATATGCTTCTTACAGAGCCACACCTTGGTTATCCTGGCTGTGTGCTTCGGGTCATTGTCATGTTGGAAGACCCAGCCTCGACCCATCTTCAATGCTCTAACTGAGGGAAGGAGGTTGTTCCCCAAAATCTCGCAATACAAGGCCCCGGTCATCCTCTCCTTACTACAGTGCAATCGCCCTATCCCATGTGCAGAAAAACACCCCCAAAGCATGATGCTACCACCCCCATGCTTCACAGTAGAGATGGTGTTCTCGGGATGGTACTCATCATTCTTCTTCCTCCAAACACATTTAGTGGAATTATGACCCAAAAGTTCTATTTTGGTCTCATCTGACCACATGACTTTCTCCCATGACTCCTCTGGATCATCCAAATGGTCATTGGAAACTTAAGACGTGCCTGAACGTGTGCTGGTTTAAGCAGGGGAACCTTTCGTGCCATGCATGATTTCAAACCATGACGTCTTAGTGTATTACCAACAGTAACCTTGGAAACGGTGGTCCCAGCTCTTTTCAGGTCATTGACCAGCTCCTCCCGTGTAGTTCTGGGCTGATTTCTCACCTTTCTTAGGATCATTGAGACCCCTCCATGATTTCTAAGTGGGAGAACTTGTAAAATAGCAGAGTGTTCAAATACTTATTTTCCTCACTGTATATAGATCATGTTCAAAACCCTCTGATGTGTATTTATGTGGATATGCGGTTGTAAGATTACCTGATGAATTAGTTGAAGCTAAACTATTACCATACACATCTGCACAAGCTGCAGAGTTGGTCGCACTTACAAGAGCATGTCAGTTGTCTGAAGGTAAAGTAGTGACTATATACACTGATTCTAAGTATGCTTATGATGTTGTGCATGATTTTGCCGAAACATGGAAGTGTTGCCGGTCTACTGGTAACCGCTGCTACTCTCGTCTGCGTTGTGTTCAAGAAAGGCTCAGGACACTTTCATTCAGTTCACCAGAGATTATTAGGTATCATTAGAGATGTAGATGGAAAAATGTCTCTGCCTAAAATAGCTTTAATAGTGAAGCATTACCATGGTGAATCATTAGCATACCATGTCACACATTAGCATAGCTAAAGTCACACAGGCTATAAACTTATCAAACTGTATTGCTGATGTGTGATTGGCTGTGAAAACTAACATACATTGACCTGTACGACATGATGCGCGTACTTATTCTGAGCAACCTTTCCAACAACATCAGATGGATTTCCTGTAGGAAATTTGAGATACCTGTTGGTTATAGTTGACAGATTCAGTCAGTGACCAGAAGCATTTGCATGCATGACAGAGAATGCTAAAACAGTTGAAAAAATATTAACGAAAGAGATCATCTCTAGGTTTGGTATTCCTAGTGTGATTGAAAGTGATAACGGCACACCTTTTGCTTCTAAAGTAACACAACTTTTTGCTAAAAGCTTATCAATTGATTGACATTTTAATATTCCCTATCACCCACAGAACCATTAAGGAACGTGTTACTAAAGCCTGCATTGAAACAGGCTGAAATTGGACTGTTGTTCTCCTGGAAGTACTCACAGAAATGAAAATGACCCCTTCTTCAACTACTAAACTGTCACCTTTTGAAATTCTAATGGGCCGGCCTTTCGTGACCCCATGGGTCAGGCGATGCACTGCCATTTTCTCCTTAGAAACCTGGTAGTAATGGTGGACCACTACGTTTCTGCCCTAGTTAAAAAATTGAATTCTATTAGTGCTGATGTCTCACTAACTCTTCCCCTGCCTACAGAAAACCCAGCACGCCATTTTGTGCCTAATCAGCATGTCCTGATATGAAGTCTGAAGCCTACCAAGGTCGGTGAGCTGAAGTATTCCTGCGACTGTTCTGACTGATTATCACCCACAATGTATACACGCAAGCAGGATTAAAACAGCAGCCTCTTAATCTGTGCACTAATTGGTCTGTTGGCCTAAGAAACCTGCCTAAGTGAGTATTCAGGGCTGAAATATTTGAGAGCACACGGAAAGATGATTTCTTTATAGTAGAAAGGGGGCCACCTCCGGGGTGAAGCTCTGACGCACTCGAATGTTTTGTTTAGCTTACCCTGATACCTAGGTCTAAATTCTATAACAATATGTGCATAGTTGAAATTACACTCCGAGTTTTCCTTATTCTCTTTGAACACATCATTCAGAGAGAATAAACTGCTACGTATACCTAATAATACTGCTTATAGACATATTGAACAAGCACTGAGAAACAATTGTCTCATGATGTCTTGGAGAACGTGAAATAACTGCTGACAAAGTTTTTTGAGAAGATTAGGAATTTATTCATGCGTGTTGAATACTTTGTTTTAGAATTGATTCTTGTATTGATTGTTGCGGATTCGCGGTTTCAGCGCTTAAAAAGCTCAATCTTGACAGCACTTATGTTTGGCAAGGGCCAAACACAAGATGTTGATATGTTTTTATTGAAAAATTATTTTCTAAAGATTTTCTAAACTTTTTATAGTTTTTAACAGTTTTTCATGAAATTATGATTATGAATATGAAAATTAATATTTTCATAATTACTTTCATAATATTTTGGGGAAAAGTTATATTTTTGTCAAAACATGATTTGTTATTGTTTTTTTGGTAAAATGTGATTTGTTGTCACATTTTTCCCTTCAGTCATTGCACCTTATAGTAATTAAAATTCATATTTTTATAATAAGTTGTCATATTACCTTTTATTTATTCGTTTACTTTTTGCACCTATAAAACTGTTTTGGTTTTTTTATATATAAAAATAATATTTTTATATTAGCTATCATGTTTTTTTTTGTGGTTATATATTTTGTCAAAACCTGATTTGTAATGTCACTTCTCTGTTTACATTTAGTCAGGAAATTATGCTAAAGAATACACACATTTTTATTTCCATAATAATTTTTTTTTTTTTTTTTTTATCAAAAAGTTATATTTTTGTCAAAACGATTAAAAAAAACATTTGTGGGGGAGTGGTGGCTCCAGCGGTTAAGGCACTGGGTTACCGATCGGAAGGTCGGGAGTTCAAGCCCCGGTATCGCCAAGCTGCCACTCTTGGGCCCTTGAGCAAGGCCCTTAACCCTCTATGCTCCAGGGGACTCTTACGAGAAAAAAAAATCAAGGGCCGTGACGTCGGAGCGACGTGGGGCCGCTTTCCCGTGGGCTCACCACCTGCAGGAGGGACCGTAAGGGACCGGTGCCGAGAGGATTGGGCAGCAGTCGAAGGCGGGGGCCTTGACAGCCCGATCCTTGGACACGGAGAAGTGTCTGGGGAATCTGCTTAGACTGCTGCCCCCGCGACCCAAATTACGGATAAGCGGGAGAAGATGGATGGATGGATAGATGGAATAACCAAAATATTTATTTACAAAATGGCATATTTTTGTCAGAAAATGTTTTGTTATATCTCATTATAAACCTAAAATTATCATAGGCAGGTTGATTCATGATTATAATTAAATTATTATTTATAATATAATTATATATTATAATATAATATATAATAATCTCTATATATTATTTAATTATATTATAATTTGACTATAATATAATCAAATATTATTAAGCACCCTAGAAGCTCATTGTTGACAGCAACTGTTTTATATAAAAAAAACTATGCTTATTAATATGATAAATCAATAACTGTTAAAACTCTTTATTTATGAAAAATATGTCGAAAAATAATTTTGTGTCAGTTTATTGTTTTTCGTTTACTTATTGCAATATTTAATGATTTTCAATTAAATGATGCTTTCTTAATATTAAAATTCTTTTTTCATGAAAAATTGTCTTAATTTTGTCAAAACATGCTTGTTAGGTTTATTTTTTCTTTTGTGTAATAACGTTTTATGTTAATTCTTTAAACAACGCTTATGAATATAATTTTTTTTTATGGAAAAAAGGAATCTTTTTGTCCAACCATAATTTGTCATTAAACTTTTTTCGTTTACTTATTGCAGATTTGAACGTTTTTTAATGAAAATGTGCTTATAAATATGAAAATTCATATTTTCCCAAATATATATTCGTTTAAAAAAAAGACATTGTTTTCAAACCACCGTTTGTCATGTAACATTTTTCGTTTACGTCTTGCACTTTTTATTGTTTTTGACAATAAATTATGCTTACAAATCTGAAAATTCATATTTCATATTTTTTTTATAAAATTATGATTATGAATATTAAATGTAATATTTTTTTTATATTTTTCATAAAAAAGACTTTTTTTATTTGATGATGCTTATGAATTTGAAAGGTCAAATTTTTTACAATAACTTGATTTGTCATATATCGTTATTCATTAACAATTTAAACAGTTTTTCATGAAATTATTAATATGAATATGAAAATTTTACCAATTAATTTCATATTTTTAATAAAAAAAAGTTATATTTTTCTCAGACAATGGTTTTTCATGAAAGTTTTTCGCTTACATATTGCACTTTTTAATTGTTTTTTTATTAAATGATGCTTATAAATATGGTTATGTACCTAAATCCTTCAAACTGGCAGTTATCCACCCCCTAATTAAAAAACCTGACCTTGACCCATGTCAGCTGTCCAACTACAGGCCAATATCAAATCTCCCCTTTATATCCAAAATTTCAGAAAAGGTTGTGGCACAGCAGTTCTGCTCACATCTACTTATGAATTACATTTTTGAAATGTATCAGTCAGGATTTTGGCCTCATCATAGCACAGAGACGGCGCTAGTTAAGGTGGTAAATGACCTGTTATTGGCCTCTGATCAGGGTTTTGTTTTTTTACTTGTTTTGCTCGACCTTAGTGCAGCTTTTGACACCATTGATCACACTATACTGCTTGCTAGACTTGAGAACGTTGTTGGAATAAAGGGGAACAGCTCTCTCTTGGCTCAGGTCTTATTTGACTGATCGCTATCAGTTTGTTGATGTAAATGGTGAGTTCTCCACACTCTCTGAGGTAAAGTTTGGTGTTCCTCAAGGATCTGTCTTAGGCCCACTGCTTTTCTCTTTATATATGCTGCCTCTTGGTGAAATTAAACATAAACATGGTATTCGCTTCCATTGCTATGCTGATGATACACAGTTGTATATTTCAGCAAAGCCAGATGAGAGAGATCAGCTTAGCAATGTTGAGAGGTGTGTAAAGGACATTAGACAGTGGATGCTTGATAACTTTCTTCTGCTCAACTCAGATAAGACAGAATTACTTTTACTAGCACCACATGAAGCTAGAAGCAAACTTTCCGATTATGTAGCATCTCTGGATGGTGTTTCTGTTTCAGTGTGTATGGCTGTCAAAGACCTTGGTGTTATTATTGACCCTAGTCTTTCCTTTGAGGCTCACGTGAATAATATCACCAGGATTGCCTTCTTTCACCTTAGAAATATTGCTAAATTTAGAAATGTGATGTCGTTACAGGATGCAGAAAAACTAGTTCATGTTTTTGTTACTTCTTTATTAAACTACTGTAACGCTTTACTGTCTGGGTGTGCGAGTTAGTTCAGAATGCAGCAGCAAGAGTCCTCACTAGATCTAGGAAATATGACCAATCACTCCTGATTTAATCAGTCTACACTGGCTCCCAATCAAATCTTGCATTTATAATAAAATACTACTACTGACGTATAAAGCACTTAACGATCTTGCACCGCAGTATCTGAGTGAACTTCTGTACCAGTATGATCCTTTTATTTATGATACATTATGATACATTTATTTAGTCAAACCTTTGATCAGTAGATTCTTTCTTAGGTAAAGGCTGGCATATTTGTATGCTGTCGTTCCCCTCACATTCACACGTTCACACAGGTTCGTTGACAGTGGTGTGCTGGGTCGTCTCTTATCCCAGAGATCCCTCATGTCTGTGTTACCTTCTGGTTCTCCCTTGTAGTTATGCTGCCAAAGCGAGTCCAAACTGCACAGTGATATTAATTAACTTTCATACAACAATAAGGACACATAATAATCCATATCCTTCTCTTCCTGTCACCCTCTTCTCTGTCTTTCTCTGTCTCTCTGTCTCTCTGTCTCTCTCTCTCTCTCTCTCTCTCTCTCTCTCTCTCTCTCTCTCTCACTCACACACACACACTCTCTCTCTCTCTCTCTCTCTCTCTCTTTCTCTCTCTCACACACACACTCTCTCTCTCTCTCTCTCTCTCTCTCTCTCTCTCTCTCTCTCTCTCTCTCTCTCTCTCTCTCTCACTCTCTCTTGGTCGAGTTAAACATGCTCCTGAGGCTTCAGTGACCACTGTTCCTGCCCCTCTCCCCTCCGTGGATAGGCCTGCCTCTGGATAGTGTTCTCTTTGACTGGCGGCCACTCTGTGCAGCTTGGGACGGTTTTTCATTAATACCGTGGGTGGTTCCATGAAATTCCGGTGAAAGAACGGGCGCTTCGAGGATGGATTTGACTGTAGTTAATGTCAACAGTCTCCTACACTGACTCAGGACTACTTTTCGCTTCTGATCATCATCACTGTACCCCGCAACATCGTATATCTGCTACAAATAGACATTCAGTGCAACCCAGATGAGGATGGGTTCCGTCTTGAATCTGGTTCCTCTCAAGGTTTCTTCCTTATGCCATCTCGGGGAGTTTTTCCCTGCCACAGTCGCCACCGGATTGTTCTTCAGGGACAAACTTACTTATAAATAACATATTCACTTTTAATCACCACATTATCTGTGTAAAGCTGCTTTGAGACAATGTTCATTGTTAAAAGGGATATACAAATAAAAATTAATTGAATTGAATTAAATTGAAATTCATATTTTCACAATATCAAATTTCTTTATGAAAAAGTCATATTTCTGTCAAAACACTTTTTTGTTTTTCATTGACTTTTTTTAAAGGTTTTCCATATGATTTATAGTTTCACAGTTACTCATATTTTTATAGTAAAGGTCAACGTGTTTTTTTAAATGAAAATATGATTATGAATAGGAAATTATATATTTTACTAATTAATTGCATGTTTAACCCAGCCATTAGGGGGGCACAAGCCAGTGTACTCTTAGTGCCGGTCCCAAGCCCGGGTAAATGGGGAGGGTTGCGTTAGGAAGGGCATCCAGCGTAAAACATGTGCCAAATCAAATATGCGGATCACAAATGAGAATTTCATACCGGATCGGTCGAGGCCCGGGTTAACAACGACCGCCACAGGTATCGTTAGCCGACAGGGTACCGGTGGAAATTGGGCTACTGTTGGCCGAAGGAGGAGAAGGAGAGGAGGAAGGCGTCTACAGAGACGGCAGGAAAAGGAGCAGTGTAGGAGAGTAGAGGTTCGGGTTGGTACTTTAAATGTTGGTACTATGACAGGTAAAGGGAGAGAGATAGCTGATATGATGGAGAGGAGAAAGGTAGATGTGTTGTGTGTTCAGGAGACCAAGTGGAAAGGGAGTAAGGCCAGAAACATTGGAGGTGGGTTTAAACTGTTTTATCATGGTGTGGATGGGAAGAGAAATGGTGTAGGGGTGATTCTGAAGGAAGCGTACAGTAAGAGTGTAGTGGAGGTGAAGAGAGTTTCTGATAGGGTGATGATCGTGAAGGTGGAAGTTGAAGGGATGATGATAAATGTCATCAGTGCCTATGCTCCACAAGTTGGCTGTGAGATGGAGGAGAAGGAAAGATTCTGGAGTGAATTAGATGAAGTGGTAGATGGTGTACCTAGGAAAGAACGATTGGTGATTGGGGCAGACTTTAATGGGCATGTAGGTGAAGGGAACAGAGGTGATGAGGAGGTGATGGGTAGGTATGGTTTTAAGGAGAGGAATGTGGAAGGGCAGATGGTGGTAGATTTTGCTAAAAGGATGGAAATGGCAGTGGTGAACACGTATTTTAAGAAGAAGGAGGATCATAGGGTGACGTATAAGAGTGGAGGAAGGTGCACACAGGTGGATTATCTTCTGTGTAGGAGATGCAACCTGAAGGAGATTGGAGACTGTAAGGTGTTGGCGGGGGACAGTGTAGCTAGACAGCATCGGATGGTGGTCTGTAGGATGGTTTTGGAGGCGAAGAAGAAGAGGAGGAAAGTAAGGTTTGAAAGAAGAATAAGATGGTGGAAACTGAAGGAGGAAGAGTGTAGTGTGAGGTTCAGGGAAGAGGTCAGACAGGGGCTCGGTGGTGGTGAAGAGGTGCCGGATGATTGGGCAACTACTGGAAGTGCAGGAGAGCATTAGGGGAAAGAGGTTGGCAAAAAAGAAGTGGGATCGACAGAGTGATGAGAAAAGTAGGCAGGAGTACAAGGAGATGCGGCAGCAGGTAAAAAGGGATGTGGTGAAAGCCAAGGAAAAGGCATATGAGGAACTGTATAAGAGGTTGGACACTAAGGAAGGAGAAAAGGATTTATACCGATTGGCCAAGCAGAGTGACCGAGCTGGAAAGGATGTACTGCAAGTTAGAGCAATAAAGGATGGAGAGGGAAATGTGTTGACTAGTGAGGAGAGTGTGTTGAGAAGATGGAGGGAGTATTTTGAGCAGCTGATGAATGAGGAAAATCAGAGAGAGAGAAGGTTGGAGGATGTGGAGTTGGTGAAGCAGGATGTAGATAGGATTAGTAAGGAGGAAGTGAGAGCAGCAATTAAGAGGATGAAGAATGGAAAGTCGGTTGGACCAGATGACATACCGGTAGAAGCGTGGAGATGTTTAGGAGAGATGGCAGTGGAGTTTTTAACCAGATTGTTTAACAGGATTCTGGAAGGGGAGAGGATGCCTGAGGAATGGAGAAGGAGTGTGCTGGTACCGATCTTTAAGCATAAGGGAGATGTGCAGACCTGCAGTAACTACAGGGGAATTAAGTTGATCAGTCACACCATGAAGTTATGGGAAAGAGTAGTGGAAGCCAGGTTGAGAGAAGAGGTGACCATCTGTGAGCAACAGTATGGTTTCATGCCGAGGAAGAGCACCACAGATGCCTTATTTGCTTTGAGGATGTTGATGGAGAAGTATAGAGAAGGACAGAAGGAGCTGCATTGTGTATTTGTGGATTTAGAGAAAGCGTACGACAGGGTGCCGAGAGAGGAGTTGTGGTATTGTATGAGGAAGTCAGGTGTGTCAGAAAAGTATGTGAGGGTGGTGCAGGACATGTATGAGGACAGTGTGATGGCAGTAAAGTGTGCAGTAGGTACGACAGACTGGTTCAGGGTGAAGGTTGGACTGCATCAAGGATCGGCCCTGAGCCCTTTCCTGTTTGCAGTGGTGATGGACAGGTTGACAGACGAGGTCAGACAGGAGTCTCCCTGGACTATGATGTTTGCAGATGATATTGTGATTTGTGGTGAGAGTAGAGAGCAGGTTGAGAAGAGCCTGGAGAGGTGGAGATATGCGCTGGAGAGAAGGGGAATGAAAGTCAGTAGGAGTAAGACAGAGTACATGTGTGTGAATGAGAGGGAGGGCAGTGGAGTGATGCGGTTGCAGGGAGAAGAGGTGGAGAAGGTGGAGGAGTTCAGGTACCTGGGGTCAACAGTGCAAAGTAATGGAGAGTGTGTTAGGGAAGTAAAGAAAAGAGTGCAGGCAGGGTGGAGTGGGTGGAGAAGAGTGACAGGAGTGATTTGTGATAGAAGAGTATCTGCAAGAATGAAAGGGAAAGTTTATAGGACTGTGGTGAGACCTGCGATGTTGTATGGATTAGAGACAGTGGCATTGAGTAAAAGACAGGAGGTGGAGCTGGAGGTAGCAGAGCTGAAGATGTTGAGGTTTTCGTTGGGAGTGACGAGGATGGACAAGATTAGAAATGAGTTTATTAGAGGGACAGCACATGTAGGATGTTTTGGTGACAAGGTGAGGGAGGCGAGATTGAGATGGTTTGGACATGTGCAGAGAAGGGACATGAATTATATTGGTAGAAAAATGCTGAAGATGGAGCCACCAGGTAGGAGGAAAAGAGGAAGGCCAAGGAGGAGGTTCATGGATGTGGTGAGGGAAGACATGCAGGTAGTTGGTGTAAAAGAGGCAGATATAAAGGACAGGGTGGTATGGAGACGGATGATCCGCTGTGGCGACCCCTAATGGGAGCAGCCGAAAGAAGAAGAAGACTAATTAATTGCATGTTTATAAAAAGTCATTATTATGTCAAAAAATGGTTTGTCATGTGAAAGTTTTACGTTTATGTATTACACTTTTTAATGTTTTTTAATGAAATTATACTAATGAATATATTACATTTATATGAAAATTTAACTTTTTTCAAATGAAATTTTGGATATGACTATGAAATTTAATATTTTAATTAAAACAAAAATTTTTTTTTAAAAGAAAGTCAGATTTGTTTCAAACCATTTTCATATCACTTTTTAAAAAAAAATAACTTTTCATGAAATTACACTTATATGAAAATTAATATTTTCATAATTATCAAATTTTTTTTTATGTAAAAGCATATTTTTGACAAAACATGATTTGTCATGTCATGTCATGTCACAACACGGGGCTCGCCACCGAGGACATGGATGAGTACAAGGCTGCATCTTACAGTGTTTGCAGAGCGGTGAAGAAAGCAAAGCGGTGCTACGGGAGGAAACTAGAGTCACAGTTCCAACATGGTGGCTCTAGGAGCCTGTGGCAGAGACTAAGAACAATCACGGACTATAGAACACCATCTTCTTAAATCGTGAATGCGGACAGTTCTCTGGCAGACGAGCTAAACACCTTTTACACTTGTACAGCATTTAACACCGTTATTCCCTCCACACTCACCTCTAAGTTGGAGGTCCTGGGATTATATATCAAATCATGTTTTGATTTCCTGCATCCTATACTTTCCGTTGACTCCGTTTTGTCTCTTTTTGCTTTCGGAAGAGAGCTTTATTCCCTGTTCGAGGGTTCGAAAGCAGTACGTGGAGACCATTCCCACCAGAACCACGAACATACACTACAGTAACCACATTAAGGCGAACATCCAGTTCATTCAGTGTGTGAAGTGTGACATGTTTAGTCACTGTTTCTCTGTTGTTAGCGATAATTTTATCTGTGAGAAGTATAAGCTAGTTTGCTCTTTGACGGAGAAAATCTTCACATTAGAGGAGCGCATCCAGAGTCTAGAAAGAAGTAATGACTGCGAGAGCTGTCTGCGGTTCTGCAGGGGAAAGTCTGAATGCCCTAGGTGGAGTTAGCATTCCCTATTCCACTATGGTGGGTGACTGCTTAGCGGCATACTCGCAAAGCCAAAGCTAACGCTAAGGCTCGCCCATGGGAGCACCATTCCCCAACATATTTGCTCTCCTCAGTGAAGCACCCGCTGAGAAACCTGAAAGAGCTATGGTGAGACTCTATTCTGAGGCACGTGAAATTAGCTAGACCTTTAGGGGCACCAGAAGCACATCTTATTTGTATACCGGGAGCCAGGGTGCCGGACATAGCAGGTCAGCTTAGGTTTTTAGGAAAGCACAGGTTCTCTAAGTTTTTCACACAGGAGCTAATGATATACACCTTTGACAGTCAGAGGTTATTAAGAGTAATATAATAGAGGCGTGTAAATTATCGAAGGCAAAGTCCGATGCAGTAGCATGCCCATTAACCATCCCAATGCGACGTGGCGATGTAGCCTACAGCAGGTTACGGTCGCTGAACTGCTAGATAGATATATAAAGAGATAAATAATAGATAGATACAGCATTGAAGAGGAATGTGAAGAAGTGAACGTTACAAGATTATGGCATTAAAGAAGTTAACAAGCTGAATAAACAGTGTACGATATATATATATATATATATATATATATATATATATATATATATATATATATATATATATATATATATATATATATATATAGTACAGACCAAAAGTTTGGACACACCTTCTTATTCAAAGAGTTTTCTTTATTTTCATGACTATGAAAATTGTAGATTCACACTGAAGGCATCAAAACTATGATTTAACATGTGGAATTATATATGGAATTATATACGTAACAAAAAAGTGTGAAACAACTAAAAAATGTCATATTCTAGGTTCTTCAAACTTTAGCTCTGCGTTCAATACAGTCCTCCCGACTGTACTGCTCACTAAGCTTAATGACCTGGGTATCTGCACCTCCACTTGCAGATGAATTATGGACTTTCTCACCAACAGACCTCAATCTGTTAGGTTGGACAACCAGGTATCCTCAACCCTCATTCTGAACACTGGCAGCCCTGCAGGATGCCAGTGTTGAGACTTTCTTGAGACCTTTTAAGAACTACAGGCGTTGTTGTGCTTTTTTAACCAAAAAGCTGGAGACTCGAGCTACCTCAGCTCCATTGATGTTGACTGGTAGATGTCTCCTGCTGTTGGATTTCCGAAAGTCCACAAAGACTAAAGAGCTCAGGTAGAACTGAGGTAGATCAAGTCTTCAGCTTTAAGTTCCTGGGAGTTCACATCTCTGAGGATCTGTCATGGCAGCAGAACACTTCAGCCCTGGTTAAAAAAGCACAACAACGCCTGTAGTTCTTAAAAGGTCTCAAGAAAGTCTCAACACTGGCATCCTGCAGGGCTGCCAGTGTTCAGAATGAGGGTTGAGGATACCTGGTTGTCCAACCTAACAGATTGAGGTCTGTTGGTGAGAAAGTCCATAATTCACCTGCAAGTGGAGGTGCAGATACCCAGGTCATTAAGCTTGGTGAGCAGTACAGTCGGGAGGACTGTATTGAACGCAGAGCTAAAGTCAATGAACAGCATTCTGATGTAGGTGTTGCTTTTATCCAGGTGGGTGAGGGCTGAATGGAAGGCTGCACCCCTGTTGACCTGTTCAGGCGATAGGCAAACTGGTGTGGGTCCAGTGTAGGTGGTAGGCCTACAGTGAGGTGATTCAGGACCAGTTTCTCAAAGCACTTCATAGCGATAGGGGTGAGTGCAACTAGGCGAAAGTGTTTCAGGCATTCGCTGAGTGTTTAGGCACAGGTATGAGTGTTGTGGTCTTCAGGCATGTAGGAACCATGGCTTGGGCCAGTGACAGGTTGAAAATGTCAGTGAACACCTGTGCCAGTTGTCCAGCGCATGCTCTGAGAACACGTATGCCATCCGGGCCAGCTGCCTTGCGTGCATCCACTCTACAACGCTGAATAGACGTCTGTTATTGAGAGCAAAAGTAAGCTGTAAAAGAGTTAAGGTGAAATGTCCTGTGCTTTGATCGAAACGAGCAAAAAAGCGACTTAGTTCGTCCGGTTGAAAGGCACTGCTGGTTGGTTGAGCTGTACATTTGTAGTCTGTGTTGGTCTGGATGCCTTTCCACGTGCGTCTGGGGTCAAAGTTGTGAATGTGCTCTTCTATGTGGAGTTTAAATATGAGTTTTGCTCTCCTAATGCCTCTTTTCAGGTTGGCCCTGGCTCTGTTGTAGTCCTCTACGTTGCCAGATTTAAAGGCCGCATCTCTTGCTTTCAACAAGAGACGGACTTCAGAGTTTATCCACGGCTTCTGATTAAGAAAGCATTTCACGTGTTTGACGGTAGTGACCTTGTCAATGCACGTGTTGAAATGGTCCAAAACAGATGAAGTATAAATGTTCGTGTGAGAGTCCAGTGTGACCTGTGAGGCAAACATGTTCCAGTCAGTATCCTGAAACTGTTGCTGTAGAGAAGAAATGGCCCCCTCTGGCCATACCTTTACTGTCCGCACAGCTGATTTCACCCGTTTGATCAGTGGTGTGTATTTTGGTAGCATGAACAAAGAGAGGTTATCCGACTGACCCAAGTGGGGGAGGGAAATGGCTGTGTATACCCCAGGTATGTTTGTGTACACCTCGTACAGTGTTTTGTCTCCTCTGGTAGAGCAGGAGACATTGCGGTGAAATTTTGGAAAAACAGATCTCAGGTTGGACTGGTTGAAATCTCCAGCAACAACGATAGCTCCTTTGAGATGTGCAGACTGTTGTTTGCTGATAGCTGCGTGCAGTTCCTCCATAGCTAGTTTCGCATTAGCATCCGGTGGACTGTACACCTCAGTCACAACAACGGCTGAGAATTCTCTCAGTAAATAAAAGGGTCCGGATGAATGAATGGTGCTTCAAAAACAATGTGGGCTTCATAAATTTTGGAGCAATTTTGAGGGCAAGGCTGGACTGTTAAGGCGGGATGGTATCCATGCTATTATTTCTTGTTGTATAGGTCATAGTCTCAGAACAGTGACTGTCCAGAGCCAAGGCCAGGGAGCAGACAGACAGGCTAAACAGATTCTTTAAAATGAACAACGATAATATATATATATTATAATATATACGATTTTATTTATGAAATGAGATATTCTATACATATATTTATTTTCATATTCATATTAATCATTTCAATCAAAAACTGTTAAAAATTGCAATTCTTTAAAACGTCAAAAGCAAGAAATTACACCACAAATCGTGTTTTCAAATATATTCCTATTTTACGTATAAATATGATATTTAAATATGAATTTTCATATTCAATGCATTATTTCAATTAAAATCCATATAAAAGTAAAATACATGAAGGTAAGGTTACAGAACCAATCAAATTTTCCCACAAAAAACTTTTTTTTTTCTTCCAAAAAACACTTTTTCAATATGGGTTTTTATATTCATACACAGAATTTCCTTAAAAACCACAAATTATAACATTAGAGCAATTCATAAAAATTTAAGACGAAAACAGTGATAAGTTTTTTGATAGTACATTTTTATTACAAAATGATAATTCTATAAATATAGTTTTTTATATTCATATTAACAATTTCATTAAAAAGTGCATTTCTTTAAAACGTAACAAAAAATTTACACGACAAATCGTGTTTACAACAATATTACTTTTACATAAAAATATTATAGCTATTCTAAAAATATGAATTTTCAAAATCATAAACATTATTTAACTAAAACCTTTTAAAAAGTGAAATACATGAAGGAAAAGGTGACAAGACAAATCATATTTTCACAAAACAATCGATTTTTTTTCACTCAACAAATATTTTTTAATATAAATTTTTATTTTTAAAAGTTTCTTTGAAAACAATTAAAAGGTGCATTTATTAAAAATGAAAACATTAACATGAAAAATCAACTTTTGATATTACAATAACAAATCATTTTCAAAAATATTCATTTTTATAGTCATAAGCATAATTTCTTTAAAAATCGTGTAAAAGTGCAATTCTTTCAAAAAAAAAAAAAAACGATAATCGTGACATGCCAAATTATGTTTGGAGAACAGTATTATTTTTATATAAATTATATTTATTCTTAAAATATGAGCTTTCATTATCATTACCATAATTTCATTAAAAACCATCAAAAAGTGCCTTTCATTAAAACGAAAATCTAAAAAAGTGACGTTTTGATCATATTACTTTTTTATAAAAAAAATATATTTATTTTTAAATTATTATATTTCATATTAATAAATATAATTTCACTAAAAACCGTTTAAATGTGCCAAACATGAAGGAACTAGTGACAACACAAATTATATTCTCTCAAGAAAATAAGCTCTATCATCAAAAACATTTTTTATATATAATTTTTTTTTATTTTAAAAATATTACTTCTTTTATAAAATATTTATATAGTTTAAAAATATTAATTTTCATATTCATACATGTGCGGGGAAAAATTTAACGTGCGAAAGAAAGGAAAATGTTTTTTTCGAACTAACACTTATTTGCACATACAGCATGCAATTGACCACGATTCTTTTACATGTTTATAATGAAATATGTCATAACAAATCATGTTTTGACAAAAATATTACTTTTTTCCCACAATATTTATATTACGACAATATTAATTTTCATATTCATAAAAATACATTTATATATAAATATGACTACAAAAAGACATGAAAAGACATATGAAAATATTAATTTTATATACAAAAACAGTTTTAAGGTGTAACAAGTAAACGAAAAAAAGGTGAAATGACAAATTATTTTTAATTATAAAATGATGAATTTTTTTTTTCTTAATCATAATTTAATGGAAAACGAAACGATGTTTTTTCAAATCATGTTTTGACAAAAATATTACTTTTTTTTTTTTTTAAAAAGATTATGAAAATATAAATTTGTTTATTCATTAGTATCATTTAATGAATAAATGTAAACAGAGAAGTGACATTACAAATCAGGTTTTGACAAAAAATATAACCACAAAAAGACATGATAGCTAATATAAAAATATTCATTTAGTATATTTAAAAAAAAAAAAGCTTTTTAGGTGCAACAAAAAAAATTTCCCCAACAGGTTTGATCTCCTCAGTGAAGCACCCGCTGAGAAACCTGAAAGAGCTATGGTTATAGGAGATTCTATCAACAGCACAGGTTATGTGTATACCGGGAGCCAGGGTGCCGGACATAGCATAGGTTTTTAGGAAAGCACAGGTTCTCTAAGATAGTTTTTCACACAGGAGCTAATGATATACGCCTTCGACAGTCAAAAGTTCCTAAGAGTAATATTATAGAGGTATGTAAATTATCGAAGGCAATGTAACATGCCCTGGCATTTTCGACGTGGCGATGTAGCCTACAGCAGGATATAATCGCTTAACTGCTGGATAGATGGATGGATTTTCGGACCAAATTATGACATTTTTATATAAATATTATAGTTATTTAAAAAATATTAATTTTCATGTTCATAGTCATAAAATTGGAAAAAAGCGAATGAAAATGGCTTAGAAAGTCATAATTAATCAAAAACAAAACAACAGCACATATTTGGCAAAGCCTTCCAAGTGTTGACAATAATGAGTTTCGTATACCCTGAAAAAGCGATTCCGCAAGTCTCAGGCTTCTAGGACAAAGAAAAAGCGGTTTTTCGAACTAAGCGAATTTGCACAAACATCATGCACTTGCCCATGATCATTTTACATGTTAATGTTGTGATATGATATTTCACAACATTTTCTGACCAAATAATGATATTTTTCATATACAGTTTATTAACTTTCAAAAATATTAATTTCCATATTAAAAAATCATAAGCTTATAAAAACTGCAAAAAGTGAATGAAAATGGCTTAGAAAGTCATAATTAATAAAAAAAAAAAAAACAACAGCACATATTTGTAAGTGTTGTCAAAAATCAATTTCTTTGACCCTGACAAAGCGATTCCGAAAGTCTCAGGCTTCTAGGGCAACAATAAAGCGGTTTTTTGAACCAAGCGAATTTGCACGAACATCATGCACTTACCTATGTTAATTTCACGTTTTTGATGAGACATGATATTAGAAAACATTTCCTGATCAAATTATTAAATTTTTCATATAAATATCACAGTTATTTCAAAAATATTGATTTTCTTATTCATAATCCTAAATTCATAAAAACTGCAAAAAGTAAATGAAAATAGCTTAAAAAGTCATAAATCATCAAAAACAAAACAACAGTACATATTTGGCAAAGCCTTGTACGTGTTGTCAATAATGAGTTTCGCAGACCCTGAAAAAGCGATTCCGCAAGTCTCAGGCTTCTAGGACAAAGAGAAAGCGGTTTTTCGCAACAAGCGAATTTGCACAACCATCATGCACTTTCCCATGATAATTTCACATGTTTTTGATGAGATATGATATAAGAAAACATTTTCTAATCAAATTATTACATTTTTCATTCAAATATCATAGTTATTTCAAAAATATTGATTTTCATATTCATTATCATAAATTCATTAAAAAGGGAATGAAAATGGCTTAGAAAGTCATAATTAATCAAAAACAAAACAACAGCACATATTTGGCAAAGCCTTCCAAGTGTTGACAATAATGAGTTTCTTAGACCCTGAACAAGCGATTCCGCAAGTCTCAGGCTTCTAGGACAAAGAAAAAGCGGTTTTTCGCAACAAGCGAATTTGCACGAACATCATGCACTTACCCATAATAACTTCACATGTTTTTGATGAGATATGATATAAGAAAACATTTCCTGATCAAATTATTAAATTTTTCATATAAATATCAAAGTTATTTCAAAAATATTGATTTTCTTATTCAAAATCCTAAATTCATAAAAACTGCAAAAAGTAAATGAAAATAGCTTAAAAGTCTCAAATCATCAAAAACAAAACAACAGTACATATTTGGCAAAGCCTTGTACGTGTTGTCAATAATGAGTTTTGCAGACCCTGAAAAAGCGATTCCGCAAGTCTCAGGCTTCTAGGACAAAGAGAAAGCGGTTTTTCGCAACAAGCGAATTTGCACAACCATCATGCACTTACCCATGATAATTTCACATGTTTATGATGAAATATGATATAAGAAAACATTTTCTAATCAAATTATTACATTTTTCATTCAAATATCATTCTTATTTCAAAAATATTAATTTTCATATTCATTATCATAAATTCATAAACAAGGGAATGAAAATGGCTTAGAAAGTCATAATTAATCAAAAACAAAACAACAGCACATATTTGACAGAGCCTTCCAAGTGTTGACAATAATGAGTTTCTTAGACCCTGAACAAGCGATTCCGCAAGTCTCAGGCTTCTAGGACAAAGAAAAAGCGGTATTTCGAACCAAGCGAATTTGCACGAACATCATGCACTTACCCATAATAACTTCACATGTTTTTGATGAGATATGATATAAGAAAACATTTCCTGATCAAATTATTACATTTTTCATATAAATATCAAAGTTATTTCAAAAATATTGATTTTCTTATTCATAATCCTAAATTAATAAAAACTGCAAAAAGTAAATGAAAATAGCTTAAAAGTCTCAAATCATCAAAAACAAAACAACAGTACATATTTGGCAAAGCCTTGTACGTTTTGTCAATAATGAGTTTTGCAGACCCTGAAAAAGCGATTCCGCAAGTCTCAGGCTTCTAGGACAAAGAGAAAGCGGTTTTTCGCAACAAGCGAATTTGCACAACCATCATGCACTTACCCATGATAATTTCACATGTTTATGATGAAATATGATATAACAAAACATTTTCTAATCAAATTATTACATTTTTCATTCAAATATCATTCTTATTTCAAAAATATTAATTTTCATATTCATTATCATGAATTCATTAAAAGTGAATAAAAATGGCTTAGAAAGTCATATTTAATCAAAAACAAAACAACAGCACATATTTGGCAAAGCCCTGTACGTGTTGACAATAATGAGTTTCTTAGACCCTGAAAAAGCGATTCCGCAAGTCTCAGGCTTCTAGGACAAAGAGAAAGCGTTGTACGTGTTGTCAGTAATGAGTTTCGCAGACCCTGAACAAGCGATTCAGCAAGTCTCAGGCTTCTAGGACAAAGAGAAAGCGGTTTTTCGAACCAAGCGAATTTGCACAAACAACATGCACTTGCCCATGATCATTTTACATGTTAATGTTGTGATATGATATTTCACAACATTTTCTGACCAAATAATGATATTTTTCATATACATTTTATTAACTTTTAAAAATATAAATGTTCATTTTAAAAAAATCATAATTTTATAAAAACTGCAAAAAGTGAATGAAAATGGCTTAGAAAGTCATAATGAATAATAAAAAAAAAAAAAACAACAGCACATATTTGGCAAAGCCTTCTAAGTTTTGTCAATAATGAGTTTCGCAGACCCTGAAAAAGCGATTCAGCAAGTCTCAGGTTTCTAGGACAAAGAGAAAGCGTTTTTCGAACCAAGCGAATTTGCACAAACATCATACACTTAACCATAATAATTTCACATGTTTTTGATGAGATATGATATAAGAAAACATTTCCTGATCAAATTATTACATTTTTCATATAAATATCAAAGTTATTTCAAAAATATTGATTTTCTTATTCATAATCCTAAATTCATAAAAACTGCAAAAGGTAAATGAAAATAGCTTAAAAAGTCACAAATCATCAAAAACAAAACAACAGTACATATTTGGCAAAGCCTTGTACGTGTTGTCAATAATGAGTTTCGCGGGCCCTGACAAAGCGATTCCGCAAGTCTCAGGCTTCTAGGACAAAGAGAAAGCGGTTTTTCGCAACAAGCGAATTTGCACAACCATCATGCACTTACCCATGATAATTTCACATGTTTAAGCTGAGATATGATATAACAAAACATTTTTAAATCAAATTATTAAATTTTTCATTCAAATATCATAGTTATTTCAAAAATATTAATTTTCATATTAATAATCATAAATTCATAAAAGGGATTGAAAATGGTTTAGCAAGTCATATTTAATCAAAAACAAAACAACAGCACATATTTGGCAAAGCCTTTGTACGTGTTGTCAATAATGAGTTTCGTAGACCCTGAAAAAGCGATTTCGCAAGTCTCAGGCTTCTAGGGCAAAGAGAAAGCGGTTTTTCGCAACAAGCGAATTTGCACAACCATCATGCACTTACCCATGATAATTTCACATGTTTAAGATGAGATATGATATAACAAAACATTTTCTAATCAAATTATTACATTTTTCATATAAATATCAAAGTTATTTCAAAAATATTGATTTTCTTATTCATAATCCTAAATTAATAAAAACTGCAAAAAGTAAATGAAAATAGCTTAAAAGTCTCAAATCATCAAAAACAAAACAACAGTACATATTTGGCAAAGCCTTGTACGTTTTGTCAATAATGAGTTTTTCAGACCCTGAAAAAGCGATTCCGCAAGTCTCAGGTTTCTAGGACAAAGAGAAAGCGGTTTTTCGCAACAAGCGAATTTGCACAACCATCATGCACTTACCCATGATAATTTCACATGTTTATGATGAAATATGATATAACAAAACATTTTCTAATCAAATTATTACATTTTTCATTCAAATATCATTCTTATTTCAAAAATATTAATTTTCATATTCATTATCATGAATTCATTAAAAGTGAATAAAAATGGCTTAGAAAGTCATATTTAATCAAAAACAAAACAACAGCACATATTTGGCAAAGCCCTGTACGTGTTGACAATAATGAGTTTCTTAGACCCTGAAAAAGCGATTCCGCAAGTCTCAGGCTTCTAGGACAAAGAGAAAGCGTTGTACGTGTTGTCAGTAATGAGTTTCGCAGACCCTGAACAAGCGATTCAGCAAGTCTCAGGCTTCTAGGACAAAGAGAAAGCGGTTTTTCGAACCAAGCGAATTTGCACAAACAACATGCACTTGCCCATGATCATTTTACATGTTAATGTTGTGATATGATATTTCACAACATTTTCTGACCAAATAATGATATTTTTCATATACATTTTATTAACTTTTAAAAATATAAATGTTCATATTAAAAAAATCATAATTTTATAAAAACTGCAAAAAGTGAATGAAAATGGCTTAGAAAGTCATAATGAATAATAAAAAAAAACAAAACAACAGCACATATTTGGCAAAGCCTTCTAAGTTTTGTCAATAATGAGTTTCGCAGACCCTGAAAAAGCGATTCAGCAAGTCTCAGGTTTCTAGGACAAAGAGAAAGCGTTTTTCGAACCAAGCGAATTTGCACAAACATCATACACTTAACCATAATAATTTCACATGTTTTTGATGAGATATGATATAAGAAAACATTTCCTGATCAAATTATTACATTTTTCATATAAATATCAAAGTTATTTCAAAAATATTGATTTTCTTATTCATAATCCTAAATTCATAAAAACTGCAAAAGGTAAATGAAAATAGCTTAAAAAGTCACAAATCATCAAAAACAAAACAACAGTACATATTTGGCAAAGCCTTGTACGTGTTGTCAATAATGAGTTTCGCGGGCCCTGAAAAAGCGATTCCGCAAGTCTCAGGCTTCTAGGACAAAGAGAAAGCGGTTTTTCGCAACAAGCGAATTTGCACAACCATCATGCACTTACCCATGATAATTTCACATGTTTAAGCTGAGATATGATATAACAAAACATTTTTAAATCAAATTATTAAATTTTTCATTCAAATATCATAGTTATTTCAAAAATATTAATTTTCATATTAATAATCATAAATTCATAAAAGGGATTGAAAATGGTTTAGCAAGTCATATTTAATCAAAAACAAAACAACAGCACATATTTGGCAAAGCCTTTGTACGTGTTGTCAATAATGAGTTTCGTAGACCCTGAAAAAGCGATTTCGCAAGTCTCAGGCTTCTAGGACAAAGAGAAAGCGGTTTTTCGCAACAAGCGAATTTGCACAACCATCATGCACTTACCCATGATAATTTCACATGTTTAAGATGAGATATGATATAACAAAACATTTTCTAATCAAATTATTACATTTTTCATATAAATATCAAAGTTATTTCAAAAATATTGATTTTCTTATTCATAATCATAAATTCATAAAAACTGCAAAAAGTAAATGAAAATAGCTTAAAAAGTCATAAATCATCAAAAACAAAACAACAGTACATATTTGGCAAAGCCTTGCACGTGTTGTCAATAATGAGTTTCGCAGACCCTGAAAAAGCGATTCCGCAAGTCTCAGGCTTCTAGGACAAAGAGAAAGCGGTTTTTCGCAACAAGCGAATTTGCACAACCATCATGCACTTACCCATGATAATTTCACATGTTTAAGCTGAGATATGATATAACAAAACATTTTCTAATCCAATTATTACATTTTTCATTCCAATATCATTGTTATTTCAAAAATATTAATTTTCATATTCATTATCATAAATTCATTAAAAGTGAATGAAAATGGCTTAGAAAGTCATAATTAATCAAAAACAAAACAACAGCACATATTTGGCAAAGCCTTCCAAGTGTTGACAATAATAAGTTTCTTAGACCCTGAAAAGCGATTCCGCAAGTCTCAGGCTTCTAGGACAAAGAGAAAGCGGTTTTTCGAACCAAGCGAATTTGCACAAACATCATACACTTACCCATAATAATTTCACATGTTTTTGAAGAGATATGATATAAGAAAACATTTCCTGATCAAATTATTACATTTTTCATATAAATATCAAAGTTATTTTAAAAATATTGATTTTCTTATTCATAATCATAAATTCATAAAAACTGCAAAAAGTAAATGAAAATAGCTTAAAAAGTCATAAATCATCAAAAACAAAACAACAGCACATATTTGGCAAATCCTTCCAAGTGTTGTCAAAAATGAGTTTCTTAGACCCTGAAAAAGCGATTCCGAAAGTCTCAGGCTTCTAGGGCAACGATAAAGCGGTTTTTCGAACCAAGCGAATTTGCACGAACATCATGCACTTACCCATGATAATTTCACGTTTTTGATGAGACATGATATTAGAAAACATTTCCTGATCAAATTATTACAATTTTCATATAAATATCACAGTTATTTCAAAAATATTGATTTTCTTATTCATAATCATAAATTCATAAAAACTGCAAAAGATAAATGAAAATAGTTCAAAAAGTCATATATCATCAAAAACAAAACAACAGTACATATTTGGCAAAGCCTTGTACGTGTTGTCAATAATGAGTTTCGCAGACCCTGAAAAAGCGATTCCGCAAGTCTCTGGCTTCTAGGACAAAGAGAAAGCGGTTTGTCGCAAAAAGCGAATTTGCACAACCATCATGCACTTACCCATTAAATTTCACATGTTTATGATGAGATATGATATAAGAAAACATTTCCTGATCAAATTATTACATTTTTTATATAAATATCAAAGTTATTTCAAAAATATTGATTTTCTTATTCATAATCATAAATTCATAAAAACTGCAAAAATTAAATGAAAATAGCTTAAAAAGTCATAAATCATCAAAAACAAAACAACAGTACATATTTGGCAAAGCCTTGCACGTGTTGTCAATAATGAGTTTCGCAGACCCTGAAAAAGCGATTCCGCAAGTCTCAGGCTTCTAGGACAAAGAGAAAGCGGTTTTTCGCAACAAGCGAATTTGCACAACCATCATGCACTTACCCATGATAATTTGACATGTTTAAGATGAGATATGATATAACAAAACATTTTCAAATCAAATTATTACATTTTTCATTCAAATATCACAGTTATTTCAAAAATATTAATTTTCATATTCATAATCATAAATTCATTAAAAGTGAATGAAAATAGCTTAGAAAGTAATATTTAATCAAAAACAAAACAACAGCACATATTTGGCAAAGCCTTGTACGTGTTGTCAATAATAAGTTTCTTAGACCCTGAAAAAGCGATTTCGCAAGTCTCAGGCTTCTAGGACAAAGAGAAAGCGGTATTTCGAACCAAGCGAATTTGCACAACCATCATGCACTTACCCATGATAATTTCACATGTTTATGATGAGAAATGATAAAACAAAAAATTTTCTAATCAAATTATTAAATTTTATTTCAAATATCATAGTTATTTAAAAAATATTTTCATATTCATTATCATAAATTCATTAAAAGTGATTGAAAATGGCTTAGAAAGTCATATTTAATCAAAAACAAAACATCAGCACATTTTTGGCAATACCTTCTAAATGTTGTCAATAATGAGTTTCGCAGACCCTGAAAAAGCTATTCCGCAAGTCTCAGGCTTCTAGGACAAAGAGAAAGCGGTTTTTCGAACCAAGCGAATTTGCACAAAACAATGCACTTACCCATTATAATTTCACATGTTTATGATGAGATATGATATAACCAAACATTTTCTAATTAAATTATTACATTTTATTTCAAATTACATTGTTATTTAAAAAATATTAATTTTCATATTCATTATCATAAATTCATTAAATGTGATCGAAAATCGCTTAGAAAGTCATATATAATCAAAAACAAAACAACAGCACATATTTGGCAATGCCTTCTAATTGTTGTCAATAATGAGTTTCTTAGACCCTGAAAAAGCGATTCCGCAAGTCTCAGGCTTCTAGGACAAAGAGAAAGCGGTATTTCGAACCAAGCGAATTTGCACATCCTGGAATACCTAGAATATAATCATTGCACATACCCATGATAATTTCACATGTTTATGATGAGATATGATATAACAAAACATTTTTAAATCAAATTATTACATTTTTTATTCAAATATCATAGTTATTTAAAAAATATTATTTTCATATTCATAATCATAAATTCATAAAAAGTGATTGAAAATGGCTTAGAAAGTCATATTTAATCAAAAACAAAACAACAGCACATATTTTTCAAAGCCTTGTACGTGTTGTCAATAATTAGTTTCTTAGACCCTGAAAAGCGATTCCGCAAGTCTCAGGCTTCTAGGACAAAGAGAAAGCGGTTTTTCGAACCAAGCGAATTTGCACAAACGAATGCACTTACCCATAATAAATTCACATGTTTTTGATGAGATATGATATAAGAAAACATTTCCTGATCAAATTATTACATTTTTCATATAAATATCAGTTATTTAAAAAATATAATTTTCATATTCATAATCATAAATTCATAAAAACTGCAAAGTAAATGAAAATAGCTTAAAAAGTCATAAATCATCAAAAACAAAACAACAGCACATATTTGGCAAAGCCTTGTACGTGTTGTCAATAATGAGTTTCGCAGACCCTGAAAAAGCGATTCCGCAAGTCTCAGGCTTCTAGGACAAAGAGAAAGCAGTTTTTCGCAACATGCGAATTTGCACAACCATCATGCACTTACCCATGATAATTTGACATGTTTAAGATGAGATATGATATAACAAAACATTTTCAAATCAAATATTACATTTTTCATTCAAATATCACAGTTATTTCAAAAATATTAATTTTCATATTCATAATCATAAATTCATTAAAAGTGAATGAAAATAGCTTAGAAAGTAATATTTAATCAAAAACAAAACAACAGCAAATATTTGGCAAAGCCTTGTACGTGTTGTCAATAATAAGTTTCTTTAGACCCTGAAAAAGCGATTTCGCAAGTCTCAGGCTTCTAGGACAAAGAGAAAGCGGTATTTCGAACCAAGCGAATTTGCACAACCATCATGCACTTACCCATGATAATTTCACATGTTTATGATGAGAAATGATAAAACAAAACATTTTCTAATCAAATTATTTCATTTTATTTCAAATATCATAGTTATTTAAAAAATATTAATTTTCATATTAATTATAAATTCAATGAAAGTGATTAAAAATGGTTTAGAAAGTCATATATAAAAAAAAAAAAACAACAGTACATATTTGGCAATGCCTTCTAAATGTTGTCAATAATGAGTTTCTTAGACCCTGAAAAAGCGATTTCGCAAGTTTTAGGCTTCTAGGACAAAGAGAAAGCGGTTTTTCGAACCACGCGAATTTGCACAACCATCATGCACTTACCCATGATAATTTCACATGTTTATGATAAGATATGATATAACAAAACATTTTCTAATCAAATTATTACATTTTATTTCAAATATCATAGTTATTTCAAAAATATTAATTTTCATATTCATTATCATAAATTCATTAAAAGTGATTGAAAATGGCTTAGAAAGTCATATTTAATCAAAAACAAAACAACAGCACAATTTTTGCAAAGCCTTGTACGTGTTGTCAATAATGAGTTTCTTAGACCCTGAAAAAGCGATTTCGCAAGTATCAGGCTTCTAGGACAAAGAGATAGCGGTTTTTCGAAACAAGCGAATTTGCACAACCATCATGCATTTACCCATGATAATTTGACATGTTTATGATGAGATATGATATAACAAAACATTTTCAAATCAAATTATTACATTTTTTATTCAAATATCATAGTTATTTCAAAAATATTATTTTCATATTTATAATCATAAATTCATTAAAAGTGATTGAAAATGGCTTTGAAAGTCATATTTAATCAACAAAACAAAACATCAGCACATTTTTGGCAATACCTTCTAAGTGTTGTCAATAATGAGTTTCTTAGAACCTGAAAAAGCGATTTCGCAAGGTTTAGGCTTCTAGGACAAAGAGATAGCGGTTTTTCGAACCAAGCGAATTTGCACAACCATCATGCACTTACCCATGATAATTTCACATGTTTATGATGAGAAATGATATTTTAAAACATTTTCTAATCAAATTATTAAATTTTTCATTTAAATATCATAGTTATTTCAAAAATAGATTTTCTTTATAGTAGAAAGGGGGCCATAGGATTGATTCTTGTATTGATTGTTGAGGATTCGCGGTTTCAGCGCTTAAGAAGCTCAATCTTGACAGCACTTATGTTTGGCAAGGGCCAAACATAAGATGTTGATACGTTTTTAATGAAAAATTATTTTCTAAAGATTTTCTAAACTTTTTATAGTTTATAACAGTTTTTCGTGAAATTATGATTATGAATATGAAAATTAATATTTTCATAATTACTTTAAATATTTTGGGAAAAAGTAATATTTTTGTCAAAACATGATTTGTTATTGTTTTTTTGGTAAAATGTGATTTGTTGTCACATTTTTCCCTTCAGTCATTGCACCTTATAGTTTTTCATAAAATTATGATCTGGAAAATTAAAATTCATATTTTTATAATAAGTTGTCATATTACCTTTTATTTATTCGTTTACTTTTTGCACCTATAAAACTGTTGTTTTTTTATATATATAAAAATAATATTTTTATATTAGCTATCATGTTTTTATTTTTGGTTATATATTTTGTCAAAACCTGATTTGTAATGTCACTTCTCTGTTTACATTTAGTCAGGAAATTATGCTAATGAATACACACATTTATATTTCCATAATCATTTTTTTTTTTTTTTTATCAAAAAGTTATATTTTTGTCAAAACGATTTAAAAAAACATTTGTGGGGGAGTGGTGGCTCCAGCGGTTAAGCCACTGGGTTACCGATCGGAAGGTCGGGAGTTCAAGCCCCGGTATCGCCAAGCTGTCACTCTTGGGCCCTTGAGCAAGGCCCTTAACCCTCTATGCTCCAGGGGACTCTTACGAGAAAAATAAATCAAGGACCGTGACGTCGGAGCGACGTGGGGCCGCCTTCCCGTGGGCTCACCACCTGCAGGAGGGACCGTAAGGGATTGTGCCGAGAGGATTGGGCAGCAGTCGAAGGCGGGGGCCTTGACAGCCCGATCCTTGGACACGGAGAAGTGTCTGGGGAATCTGCTTAGACTGCTGCCCCCGCGACCCGAATTACGGATAAGCGGGAGAAGATGGGTGGATGGATAGATGGAATAACCAAAATATTTATTTACAAAATGGCATATTTTTGTCAGAAAATGTTTTGTTATATTATATTATAAACCTAAAATTATCATAGGCAGGTTGATTCATGATTATAATTAAATTATTATTTATAATATAATTATATATTATAATATAATTATATAATAATCTCTATATATTATTTAATTATATTATAATTTGACTATAATATAATCAAATATTATTAAGCACCCTAGAAGCTCATTGTTGACAGCAAATGTTTTATATAAAAAAAAAACTATGCTTATTAATATGATAAATCAATAACTGTTAAAACTCTTTATTTATGAAAAATATGTAGAAAAATTATTTTGTGTCAGGTTATTGTTTTTTGTTTACTTATTGCAATATTTAATGATTTTCAATTAAATGATGCTTCTAAATATCAAAATTCTTTTTTTCATGAAAAATTTTCTTTATTTTGTCAAAACATGCTTGTTAGGTTTATTTTTTTCTTTTGTGTAATAACGTTTTATGTTAATTCTTTAAACGACGCTTATGAATATACTCTTTTTTTTATGGAAAAAAGGCATATTTTTGTCCAACCATAATTTGTCATTAAACTTTTTTCGTTTACTTATTGCAGATTTGAACGTTTTTTAATGAAAATGTGCTTATAAATATGAAAATTCATATTTTCCCAATAATATATTCGTTTAAAAAAAAGACATTGTTTTCAAACCACCGTTTGTCATGTAACATTTTTCGTTTACGTCTTGCACTTTTTATTGTTTTTGACAATAAATTATGCTTACAAATCTGAAAATTCATATTTCATATTTTTTTATAGAATTATGATTATGAATATTAAATGTAATATTTTTTTATATTTTTAATAAAAAAATACTTTTTTTAAAAACGTTATCACATTTTGTGTTGCCAATTGATAAACCTTTAACGTTTTTAGTTGATGATGCTTATGAATTTAAAAGGTCAAATTTTTTACAATAACTTGATTTGTCATATATCGTTATTCATTAACAATTTAAACAGTTTTTCATGAAATTATTAATATGAATATGAAAATTTTACCAATTAATTTCATATTTTTAATAAAAAAAAGTTCTATTTTTCTCAGACAATGGTTTTTCATGAAAGTTTTTCGCTTACATATTGCACTTTTTAATTTTTTTTTTATTAAATGATGCTTATAAATATGGTTATGTACCTAAATCCTTCAAACTGGCAGTTATCCACCCCCTAATTAAGAAACCTGACCTTGACCCATGTCAGCTGTCCAACTACAGGCCAATATCAAATCTCCCCTTTATATCCAAAATTTCAGAAAAGGTTGCGGCACAGCAGTTCTGCTCACATCTACTTATGAATAACATTTTTGAAATGTATCAGTCAGGATTTTGGCCTCATCATAGCACAGAGACGGCGCTAGTTAAGGTGGTAAATGACCTGTTATTGGCCTCTGATCAGGGTTTTGTTTTTTTACTTGTTTTGCTCGACCTTAGTGCAGCTTTTGACACCATTGATCACACTATACTGCTTGCTAGACTTGAGAACGTTGTTGGAATAAAGGGGAACAGCTCTCTCTTGGCTCAGGTCTTATTTGACTGATCGCTATCAGTTTGTTGATGTAAATGGTGAGTTCTCCACACTCTCTGAGGTAAAGTTTGGTGTTCCTCAAGGATCTGTCTCAGGCCCACTGCTTTTCTCTTTATATATGCTGCCTCTTGGTGAAATTAAACATAAACATGGTATTCGCTTCCATTGCTATGCTGATGATACACAGTTGTATATTTCAGCAAAGCCAGATGAGAGAGATCAGCTTAGCAATGTTGAGAGGTGTGTAAAGGTCATTAGACAGTGGATGCTTGATAACTTTCTTCTGCTCAACTCAGATAAGACGGAAGTACTTTTACTAGCACCACATGAAGCTAGAAGCAAACTTTCCGATTATGTAGCATCTCTGGATGGTGTTTCTGTTTCAGTGTGTACGGCTGTCAAAGACCTTGGTGTTATTATTGACCCTAGTCTTTCCTTTGAGGCTCACGTAATTAATATCACCAGGATTGCCTTCTTTCACCTTAGAAATATTGCTAAAATTAGAAATATGATGTCGTTACAGGATGCAAAAAAACTAGTTCATGTTTTTGTTACTTCTTTATTAAACTACTGTAACGCTTTACTGTCTGGGTGTGCGAGTTAGTTCAGAATGCAGCAGCAAGAGTCCTCACTAGATCTAGGAAATATGACCAATCACTCCTGATTTAATCAGTCTACACTGGCTCCCAATCAAATCTTGCATTGATTATAAAATACTACTACTGACGTATAAATCACTTAACGATCTTGCACCGCAGTATCTGAGTGAACTTCTGTACCAGTATGATCCTTTTATTTATGATACATTATGATACATTTATTTAGTCAATCCTTTGATCAGTAGATTCTTTCTTAGGTAAAGGCTGGCATATTTGTATGCTGTCGTTCCCTCACATTCACACGTTCACACAGGTTCGTTGACAGTGGTGTGCTGGGTCGTCTCTTATCCCAGAGATCCCTCATGTCTGTGTTACCTTCTTGTTCTCCCTTGTAGTTATGCTGCCAAAGCGAGTCCAAACTGCACAGTGATATTAATTAACTTTCATACAACAATAAGGACACATAATAATCCATATCCTTCTCTTCCTGTCACCCTCTTCTCTGTCTCTCTCTCTCTCTCTCTCTCTCTCTCTCTCTCTCTCTCTCTCTCTCTCTCTCTCTCTCTCTCTCACACTCTCTCTCTCTCTCTCTCTCTCTCTCTCTATCTGTGTAAAGCTGCTTTGAGACAATGTTCATTGTTAAAAGGGATATACAAATAAAAATTAATTGAATTGAATTGAAATTCATATTTTCACAATATCAAATTTCTTTATGAAAAAGTATGAAAATATTTCTGTCAAAACACTTGTTTTTCATTGACTTTTTTTAAAGGTTTTCCATATGATTTATAGTTTCACAGTTACTCATATTTTTATAGTAAAGGTTAACGTGTTTTTTTAAATGAAAATATGATTATGAATAGGAAATTATATATTTTACTAATTAATTGCATGTATGACTATGAAATTTATATTTTAATTAAAACAATTTTTTTTTTAAAGAAAGTCAGATTTGTTTCAAACCATTTTCATGTCATTTTTTAAAAAAATAACTTTTCATGAAATTACACATATGAAAATTTATATTTTCATAATTATCAAAATTTTTTTATATGTAAAAGCATATTTTTGACAAAACATGATTTGTCATGTCATGTCATGTCACAACACGGGGCTCGCCACCGAGGACATGGATGAGTACAAGGCTGCATCTTACAGTGTTTGCAGAGCGGTGAAGGAAGCAAAGCGGTGCTACGGGAGGAAACTAGAGTCACAGTTCCAACATGGTGGCTCTAGGAGCCTGTGGCAGGGACTAAGAACAATCACGGACTATAGAACACCATCTTCTAAAATCGTGAATGCGGACAGTTCTCTGGCAGATGAGCTAAACACCTTTTACACTTGTTTCGAGGCTGCAGCTAACCACGCTAGCGGCGCTAACAGCGTGCATGCCGAGAGAGCCGGAGAGGTGAACACGTTCGCCATCTCGGAGCATGACGTGAGGAGGGCATTCAAGAGCGTGAATACCAGGAAGGCAGCAGGACCAGATGGCATCACAGGTCGGGTTCTGAAAGTCTGCGCTGACCAGCTAGCACCGGTGTTTACTGAGATATTCAACCTCTCACTGGAACAGTCTGTGCCAGCTGTCCCCTCATGTTTCAAACAGTCCACCATTGTTCCTGTCCCGAAGAATCCCCAGCCCACCTGCCTTAATGACTACCGCCCTGTAGCCCTGACCTCAGTAGTGATAAAGTGCTTTGAAAGACTGGTCAGAGACTTCATCACTGCATCACTACCAGACACACTGGGCCCACTACAGTTCGCGTACTGTCAGAACCATTTTATTGAGGACGCCATTGCTCATCTCCTCCACACAACGATGAGCCACCTGGACCAAAGAAATGGGAATTATACAAAGATGCTGTTTGTGGACTACAGTTCAGCATTTAACACCGTTATTCCCTCCACACTCACCTCTAAGTTGGAGGTCCTGGGATTATATATCAAATCATGTTTTGATTTCCTGCATCCTATACTTTCCGTTGACTCCGTTTTGTCTCTTTTTGCTTTCGGAAGAGAGCTTTATTCCCTGTTCGAGGGTTCGAAAGCAGTACGTGGAGACCATTCCCACCAGAACTACGAACATACACTACAGTAACCACATTAAGGCGAACATCCAGTTCATTCAGTGTGTGAAGTGTGACATGTTTAGTCACTGTTTCTCCGTTGTTAGCGATAATTTTATCTGTGAGAAGTATAAGCTAGTTTGCTCTTTGACATAGAAAAACTTCGCATTAGAGAAGCGCATCCAGAGTCTAGAAAGAAGTAATGACTGCGAGAGCTGTCTGCGGTTCTGCAGGGGAAAGTCTGAATGCCCTAGGTGGAGTTAGCATTCCCTATTCCACTATGGTGGGTGACTGCTTAGCGGCATACTCGCAAAGCCAAAGCTAACGCTAAGGCTCGCCCATGGGAGCACCATTCCCCAACATATTTACTCTCCTCAGTGAAGCACCCGCTGAGAAACCTGAAAGAGCTATGGTGAGACTCTATTCTGAGGCACGTGAAAATAGCTAGACCTAGCTAGGAAAGCACAGGTTCTCTAAGTTTTTCACACAGGAGCTAATGATATACACCTTTGACAGTCAGAGGTTATTAAGAGTAATATAATAGAGGCGTGTAAATGATCGAAGGCAAAGTCCGATGCAGTAACATGCCCATTAACCATCCCAATGCAACGTGGCGATGTAGCCTACAGCAGGTTACGGTCGCTGAACTGCTAGATAGATATATAAAGAGATAAATGATAGATAGATACAGCATTGAAGAGGAATGTGAAGAAGTGAACGTTACAAGATGATGGCATTAAAGAAGTTAACAAGCTAAATAAACAGTCTACTATATATATATATATATATATATATATATATATATATATATATATATATATATATATATATATATATATATATATATATATATATATATATATATATATATATATATATATAGTACAGACCAAAAGTTTGGACACACCTTCTCATTCAAAGAGTTTTCTTTATTTTCATGACTATGAAAATTGTAGATTCACACTGAAGGCATCAAAACTATGATTTAACATGTGGAATTATATACATAACAAAAAAGTGTGAAACAACTAAAAAATGTCATATTCTAGGTTCTTCAAACTTTAGCTCTGCGTTCAATACAGTCCTCCCCACTGTACTGCTCACTAAGCTTAATGACCTGGGTATCTGCACCTCCACTTGCAGATGAATTATGGACTTTCTCACCAACAGACCTCAATCTGTTAGGTTGGACAACCAGGTATCCTCAACCCTCATTCTGAACACTGGCAGCCCTGCAGGATGCCAGTGTTGAGACTTTCTTGAGACCTTTTAAGAACTACAGGCGTTGTTGTGCTTTTTTAACCAGGGCTGAAGTGTTCTGCTGCCATGACAGATCCTCAGAGATGTGAACTCCCAGGAACTTAAAGCTGGAGACTCGATCTACCTTAGCTCCATTGATGTTGACTGGTAGATGTCTCCTGCTGTTGGATTTCCGAAAGTCCACAAAGACTAAAGAGCTCAGGTAGAACTGAGGTAGATCAAGTCTCCAGCTTTAATCCAGGTGGGTGAGGGCTGAATGGAAGGCTGCACCCCTGTTGACCTGTTCGGGCGATAGGCAAACTGGTGTGGGTCCAGTGTAGGTGGTAGGCCTACAGTGAGGTGATTCAGGACCAGTTTCTCAAAGCACTTCATAGCGATAGGGGTGAGTGCAACTAGGCAAAAGTGTTTCAGGCATTCGCTGAGTGCTTAGGCACAGGTATGAGTGTTGTGGTCTTCAGGCATGTAGGAACCATGGCTTGGGCCAGTGACAGGTTGAAAATGTCAGTGAAAACCTGTTCCAGTTGTCCAGCGCATGCTCTGAAAACACGTATGCCATCCGGGCCAGCTGCCTTGCGTGCATCCACTCTACAACGCTGAATAGACGTCTGTTATTGAGAGCAAAAGTAAGCTGTAAAAGAGTTGAGGTGAAATGTCCTGTGCTTTGATCGAAACGAGCAAAAAAGCGACTAAGTTCATCCGGTTGGAAGGCACTGCTGGTTGGTTGAGCTGTACATTTATAGTCTGTGTTGGTCTGGATGCCTTTCCACGTGCGTCTGGGGTCAAAGTTGTGAATGTGCTCTTCTATGTGGAGTTTAAATATGAGTTTTGCTCTCCTAATGCCTCTTTTCAGGTTGGGACTGGCTCTGTTGTAGTCCTCTACGTTGCCAGATTTAAAGGCCGCATCTCTTGCTTTCAACAAGAGACGGAATTCAGAGTTTATCCACGGCTTCTGATTAAGAAAGCATTTCACGTGTTTGACGGTAGTGACCTTGTCAATGCACGTGTTGATGTGGTCCAAAACAGATGAAGTATAAATGTTCATGTGAGAGTCCAGTGTGACCTTGTGAGGCAAACATGTTCCAGTCAGTATCCTGAAACTGTTGCTGTAGAGAAGAAATGGCCCCCTCTGGCCATACCTTTACTGTCCGCACAGCTGATTTCACCCGTTTGATCAGTGGTGTGTATTTTGGTAGCATGAACAAAGAGAGGTTATCCGACTGACCCAAGTGGGGGAGGGAAATGGCTGTGTATACCCCAGGTATGTTTGTGTACACCTCGTACAGTGTTTTGTCTCCTCTGGTAGAGCAGGAGACATTGCGGTGAAATTTTGGAAAAACAGATCTCAGGTTGGACTGGTTGAAATCTCCAGCAACAACGATAGCTCCTTTGAGATGTGCAGACTGTTGTTTGCTGATAGCTGCGTGCAGTTCCTCCATAGCTAGTTTCGCATTAGCATCCGGTGGACTGTACACCTCAGTCACAACAACGGCTGAGAATTCTCTCAGTAAATAAAAGGGTCCGGATGAATGAATGGTGCTCCAAAAACAACGTGGGCTTCATAAATTTTGGAGCAATTTTGAGGGCAAGGCTGGACTGTTAAGGCGGGACGGTATCCATGCTATTATTTCTTGTTGTATAGGTCATAGTCTCAGAACAGTGACTGTCCAGAGCCAAGGCCAGGGAGCAGACAGACAGGCTAAACAGATTCTTTAAAATGAACAACGATAATATATATATATTATAATATATACGATTTTATTATGAAATGAGATATTCTATATATATATATTCATTTTTATATTCATATTAATCATTTCAATCAAAAACTGTTAAAAAGTGCAATTCTTTAAAACGTCAAAAACAAGAAATTACACCACAAATCGTGTTTTCAAATATATTCCTATTTTACGTATAAATGATATTTAAATATGAATTTTCATATTCAATGCATAATTTCAATAAAATCCATTTAAAAGTGAAATACATGAAGGTAAGGTTACAGAACCAATCAAATTTTCCCACAAAAAACTTTTTTTTTTTTTTTCAAAAAACACTTTTTCAATATGGGTTTTTATATTCATACACAGAATTTCCTTAAAAACCACAAATTATAACATTAGAGCAATTCATAAAAATTTAAAACAAACAGTGATAAGTTTTTTGATATTACATTTTTATTACAAAATGATAATTCTATAAATATAGTTTTTTATATTCATATTAACAATTTCATTAAAAAGTGCATTTCTTTAAAACGTAACAAAAAATTTAAACGACAAATCGTGTTTACAACAATATTACTTTTACATAAAAATATTATAGCTATTCTAAAAATATGAATTTTCAAATTCATAAACATTATTTAACTAAAACCTGTTAAAAAGTGAAATACATAAAGGAAAAGGTGATTTTTATTTTCAAAAGTTTCCTTAAAAACAATTAAAAGGTGCATTTATTAAATCATATTTTCACAAAACAATCGATTTTTTTTCACTCAACAAATATTTTTTAATATAAATTTTTATTTTTAAAAGTTTCCTTGAAAACAATTAAAAGGTGCATTTATTAAAAATGAAAACATTAACATGAAAAATAAACTTTTGATATTACAATAACAAATCATTTTCAAAAATATTCATTTTTATAGTCATAAGCATAATTTCTTTAAAAATCGTGTAAAAGTTCAATTCTTTCAACAAAAAAAAAAACGATAATCGTGACATGCCAAATTATGTTTGGAGAACAGTATTATTTTTATATAAATTATATTTATTCTTAAAATATGAGCTTTCATTATCATTACCATAATTTCATTAAAAACCATCAAAAAGTGCCTTTCATTAAAACGAAAATCTAAAAAAGTGACGTTTTGATCATATTACTTTTTTATAAAAAAAATATATTTATTTTTAAATTATTATATTTCATATTAATAAATATAATTTCACTAAAAACCGTTTAAATGTGCCAAACATGAAGGAACTAGTGACAAGACAAATTATATTCTCTCAAGATAATAAGCTCTATCATCAAAAACATATTTTTTATATATAATTTTTTTTATTTTAAAAATATTACTTCTTTTATAAAATATTTATATAGTTTAAAAATATTAATTTTCATATTCATACATGTGCAGAGAAAAATTTAACGTGCGAAAGAAAGAAAAATGTTTTTTTCGAACTAACACTAGCACATACAGCATGCAATTGACCACGATTCTTTTACATGTTATTAATGAAATATGTCATAACAAATCATGTTTTGACAAAAATATAACTTTTTTCCCAAAATATTTAGTTATTATGAAAATAATTTATTGGTATATATAATATATATACCAATATATATATATATATATATATATATATATATATATATATATATATATATATATATATATATATATATATATATATATATATATATATATATATATATATAAAACCATAATTTCATGAAAAATTTTTAAAAACTTTGAGAAGTGAATAAAAATGCTTTAGAAAGTAATTTTAATTTAAAAAGATTTCAACAGTTTATGTTTGGCATGGTCGTGTAAGTGCTTTCTTGAGTGAGCATCTAATGTGCTGTTTTTCGAACTAACGCTTGTTTGCACATACAGCATGCGATTGACCACGATTTATTTACATGTTTATGATGAAATATGTCATAACAAATCATGTTTGACAAAAATATTACTTTTATTCCACAATATTTATATTACGACAATATTAATTTTCATATTCATAAAAATACATTTAATATAAATATGACTAAAAAAAGACATGAAAAGACATATGAAAATATTAATTTTATATACAAAAACAGTTTTAAGGTGTAACAAGTAAACGAAAAAAAGGTGAAATGACAAATTATTTTTAATTATAAAATTATGAATTTTTTTTTTTCTTAATCATAATTTCATGGAAAACGAAACGATGTTTTTTCAAATCATGTTTTGACAAAAATATAACTTTTTTTATTTAAAAAAAAGATTATGAAAATATAAATTTGTTTATTCATTAGCATCATTTAATGAATAAATGTAAACAGAGAAGTGACATTACAAATCAGGTTTTGACAAAAAATATAACCACAAAAAGACATGATAGCTAATATAAAAATATTCATTTTATATATTAAAAAAAAAAAGTTTTTTAGGTGCAACAAAAAAAATTTTCCCAACAGTTTTGATCTCCTCAGTGAAGCACCCGCTGAGAAACCTGAAAGATCTATGGTTATAGGAGACTCTATCAGCAGCACAGGTTATGTGTATACCGGGCGCCAGGGTGCCGGACATAGCATAGGTTTTTAGGAAAGCACAGATTCTCTAAGATAGTTTTTCACACAGGAGCTAATGATATACGCCTTCGACAGTCAAAAGTTCCTAAGAGTAATATTATAGAGGTATGTAAATTATCGAAGGCAATGTAACATGCCCTGGCCCCATTCCAATTCGACGTGGCGATGTAGCTTACAGCAGGATATAATCGCTTAACTGCTGGATAGATGGATGGATTTTCTGACCAAATTATGACATTTCATATAAATATTATAGTTATTTAAAAAATATTAATTTTCATGTTCATAGTCATAAAATTTGAAAAAAGCGAATGAAAATGGCTTAGAAAGTCATAATTAATCAAAAACAAAACAACAGCACATATTTGGCAAAGCCTTCCAAGTGTTGACAATAATGAGTTTCTTAGACCCTGAAAAAGCGATTCCGCAAGTCTCAGGCTTCTGGGACAAAGAGAAAGCGGTTTTTCGAACCAACCGTATTTGCACAAACAGCATGCACTTGTCCATGATCATTTAACATTTTTTTGATAAGATGATATTATACAACATTTTCTGACCAAATAATGACATTATTCATATACATTTTATGTTACTTTCAAAAATATTAATTTTCATATTCAAAAGTTATTATTTCATTAAAACTATTTAAAACTGGAAAAAGTGAATGAAAATGGCTTAGAAAGTCATATTTAATCAAAAACAAAACAACAGCACATATTTGGCAATGCCTTCCAAGTGTTGTCAATAATGAGTTTCGTAGACCCTGAAAAAGCGATTCCGCAAGTCTCAGGCTTCTAGGACAAAGAGAAAGCGGTTTTTCGAACCAAGCGAATTTGCACAAACATCATACACTTACCCATAATAATTTCACATGTTTTTGATGAGATATGATATAAGAAAACATTTCCTGATCAAATTATTACAT
Organism: Silurus aristotelis; assembly: GCF_946808225.1. Classification (NCBI taxonomy): domain Eukaryota; kingdom Metazoa; phylum Chordata; class Actinopteri; order Siluriformes; family Siluridae; genus Silurus; species Silurus aristotelis. The sequence continues at coordinate 11,075,062 of NC_139591.1, forward strand.
TTTTCATATAAATATCAGTTATTTCAAAAATATAGATTTTCTTATTTATAATCATAAATTCATAAAAACTGCAAAAAGTAAATGAAAATAGCTTAAAAAGTCATAAATCATCAAAAACAATACAACAGTACATATTTGGCAAAGCCTTGAACGTGTTGTCAATAATGAGTTTCGCAGACCCTGAAAAAGCGATTCCGCAAGTCTCAGGCTTCTAGGACAAAGAGAAAGCGGTTTTTCGCAACAAGCGAATTTGCACAACCATCATGCACTTACTCATGATAATTTCACATGTTTAAGATGAGATATGATATAACAAAACATTTTCTAATCAAATTATTACATTTTTCATTCAAATATCATAGTTATTTCAAAAATATTAATTTTCATATTAATTATCATAAATTCATTAAAAGTGAATGAAAATGGCTTAGAAAGTCATAATTAATCAAAAACAAAACAACAGCACATATTTGGCAAAGCCTTCCAAGTGTTGACAATAATGAATTTCTTAGACCCTGAAAAAGCGATTCCGCAAGTCTCAGGCTTCTAGGACAAAGAGAAAGCGGTTTTTCGAACCAAGCGAATTTGCACAAACATCATACACTTACCCATAATAATTTCACATGTTTTTGAAGAGATATGATATAAGAAAACATTTCCTGATCAAATTATTACATTTTTCATATAAATATCAAAGTTATTTTAAAAATATTGATTTTCTTATTCATAATCATAAATTCATAAAAACTGCAAAAAGTAAATGAAAATAGCTTAAAAAGTCATAAATCATCAAAAACAAAACAACAGCACATATTGGGCAAATCCTTCCAAGTGTTGTCAAAAATGAGTTTCTTAGACCCTGAAAAAGCGATTCCGAAAGTCTCAGGCTTCTAGGACAAAGAGAAAGCGGTTTTTCGAACCAAGCGAATTTGCACGAACATCATGCACTTACCCATGATAATTTCACGTTTTTGATGAGACATGATATTAGAAAACATTTCCTGATCAAATTATTACAATTTTCATATAAATATCACAGTTATTTCAAAAATATTGATTTTCTTATTCATAATCATAAATTCATAAAAACTGCAAAAGATAAATGAAAATAGTTCAAAAAGTCATAAATCATCAAAAACAAAACAACAGTACATATTTGGCAAAGCCTTGTACGTGTTGTCAATAATGAGTTTCGCAGACCCTGAAAAAGCGATTCCGCAAGTCTCTGGCTTCTAGGACAAAGAGAAAGCGGTTTGTCGCAAAAAGCGAATTTGCACAACCATCATGCACTTACCAATTAAATTTCACATGTTTATGATGAGATATGATATAAGAAAACATTTCCTGATCAAATTATTACATTTTTCATATAAATATCAAAGTTATTTCAAAAATATTGATTTTCTTATTCATAATCATAAATTCATAAAAACTGCAAAAATTAAATGAAAATAGCTTAAAAAGTCATAAATCATCAAAAACAAAACAACAGTACATATTTGGCAAAGCCTTGCACGTGTTGTCAATAATGAGTTTCGCAGACCCTGAAAAAGCGATTCGGCAAGTCTCAGGCTTCTAGGACAAAGAGAAAGCGGTTTTTCGCAACAAGCGAATTTGCACAACCATCATGCACTTACCCATGATAATTTGACATGTTTAAGATGAGATATGATATAACAAAACATTTTCAAATCAAATGAATTCATTTTTCATTCAAATATCACAGTTATTTAAAAAATATTAATTTTCATATTCATTATCATAAATTCAATAAAAGTGATTGAAAATGGCTTAGAAAGTCATATTTAATCAAAAACAAAACAACAGCACATATTTTGCAAAGCCTTGTACGTGTTGTCAATAATGAGTTTCTTAGACCCTGAAAAAGCGATTTCACAAGTATCAGGCTTCTAGGACAAAGAGATAGCGGTTTTTCGAACCAAGCGAATTTGCACAACCATCATGCATTTACCCATGATAATTTCACATGTTTATGATGAGATATGATATACCAAAACATTTTCTAATCAAATTATTAAATTTTTTATTTAAATATCATAGTTATTTAAAAAATATAATTTTCATATTCATAATCATAAATACATTAAAAGTGATTGAAAATGGCTTAGAAAGTCATATTTAATCAAATACAAAACAACAGCACATATTTAGCAATGCCTTCTAAGTGTGGTCAATAATGAGTTTCGCAGACCCTGAAAAAGCGATTCCGCAAGTCTCAGGCTTCTAGGACAAAGAGAAAGCGGTTTTTCGAACCAAGCGAATTTGCACAAACGAATGCACTTACCCATTATAATTTCACATGTTTATGATGAGATATGATATAACCAAACATTTTCTAATCAAATTATTACATTTTATTTCAAATTACATTGTTATTTAAAAAATATTAATTTTCATATTCATTATCATAAATTCATTAAATGTGATCGAAAATCGCTTAGAAAGTCATATATAATCAAAAACAAAACAACAGCACATATTTGGCAATGCCTTCTAAGTGTTGTCAATAATGAGTTTCTTAGACCCTGAAAAAGCGATTCCGCAAGTCTCAGGCTTCTAGGACAAAGAGAAAGCGGTATTTCGAACCAAGCGAATTTGCAACACCTGGAATACCTAGAATATAATCATTGCACATACCCATGATAATTTCACATGTTTATGATTAGATATGATATAAGAAAACATTTTCTAATCAAATTATTACATTTTTCATTCAAATATCATAGTTATTTCAAAAATATTGATTTTCATATTCATTATCATAAATTCATTAAAAAGGGAATGAAAATGGCTTAGAAAGTCATAATTAATCAAAAACAAAACAACAGCACATATTTGGCAAAGCCTTCCAAGTGTTGACAATAATGAGTTTCTTAGACCCTGAACAAGCGATTCCGCAAGTCTCAGGCTTCTAGGACAAAGAAAAAGCGGTTTTTCGCAACAAGCGAATTTGCACGATCATGCACTTACCCATAATAACTTCACATGTTTTTGATGAGATATGATATAAGAAAACATTTCCTGATCAAATTATTACATTTTTCATATAAATATCAAAGTTATTTCAAAAATATTGATTTTCTTATTCATAATCCTAAATTCATAAAAACTGCAAAAAGTAAATGAAAATAGCTTAAAAGTCTCAAATCATCAAAAACAAAACAACAGTACATATTTGGCAAAGCCTTGTACGTGTTGTCAATAATGAGTTTTGCAGACCCTGAAAAAGCGATTCCGCACGTCTCAGGCTTCTAGGACAAAGAGAAAGCGGTTTTTCGCAACAAGCGAATTTGCACAACCATCATGCACTTACCCATGATAATTTCACATGTTTATGATGAAATATGATATAACAAAACATTTTCTAATCAAATTATTACATTTTCATTCAAATATCATTCTTATTTCAAAAATATTAATTTTCATATTCATTATCATAAATTCATTAAAAAGGGAATGAAAATGGCTTAGAAAGTCATAATTAATCAAAAACAAAACAACAGCACATATTTGGCAAAGCCTTCCAAGTGTTGACAATAATGAGTTTCTTAGACCCTGAACAAGCGATTCCGCAAGTCTCAGGCTTCTAGGACAAAGAAAAAGCGGTTTTTCGCAACAAGCGAATTTGCACGAACATCATGCACTTACCCATAATAACTTCACATGTTTTTGATGAGATATGATATAAGAAAACATTTCCTGATCAAATTATTACATTTTTCATATAAATATCAAAGTTATTTCAAAAATATTGATTTTCTTATTCATAATCATAAATTCATAAAAACTGCAAAAAGAAAATGAAAATAGCTTAAAAAGTCATAAATCATCAAAAACAAAACAACAGTACATATTTGGCAAAGCCTTGCACGTGTTGTCAATAATGAGTTTCGCAGACCCTGAAAAAGCGATTCCGCAAGTCTCAGGCTTCTAGGACAAAGAGAAAGCGGTTTTTCGCAACAAGCGAATTTGCACAACCATCATGCACTTACCCATGATAATTTCACATGTTTATGATGAAATATGATATAACAAAACATTTTCTAATCAAATTATTACATTTTTCATTCAAATATCATTCTTATTTCAAAAATATTAATTTTCATATTCATTATCATAAATTCATTAAAAAGTGAATAAAAATGGCTTAGAAAGTCATATTTAATCAAAAACAAAACAACAGCACATATTTGGCAAAGCCCTGTACGTGTTGACAATAATGAGTTTCTTAGACCCTGAACAAGCGATTCCGCAAGTCTCAGGCTTCTAGGACAAAGAGAAAGCGTTGTACGTGTTGTCAGTAATGAGTTTCGCAGACCCTGACCAAGCGATTCAGCAAGTCTCAGGCTTCTAGGACAAAGAGAAAGCGGTTTTTCGAACCAAGCGAAGTTGCACAAACAACATGCACTTGCCCATGATCATTTTACATGTTAATGTTGTGATATGATATTTCACAACATTTTCTGACCAAATAATGATATTTTTCATATACATTTTATAAACTTTTAAAAATATAAATGTTCATATTAAAAAAATCATAATTTTATAAAAACTGCAAAAAGTGAATGAAAATGGCTTAGAAAGTCATAATGAATAATAAAAAAAAAAAAAAACAACAGCACATATTTGGCAAAGCCTTCTAAGTTTTGTCAATAATGAGTTTCGCAGACCCTGAAAAAGCGATTCAGCAAGTCTCAGGTTTCTAGGACAAAGAGAAAGCGTTTTTCGAACCAAGCCAATTTGCACAAACATCATACACTTAACCATAATAATTTCACATGTTTTTGATGAGATATGATATAAGAAAACATTTCCTGATCAAATTATTACATTTTTCATATAAATATCAAAGTTATTTCAAAAATATTGATTTTCTTATTCATAATCCTAAATTCATAAAAACTGCAAAGGTAAATGAAAATAGCTTAAAAAGTCACAAATCATCAAAAACAAAACAACAGTACATATTTGGCAAAGCCTTGTACGTGTTGTCAATAATGAGTTTCGCGGGCCCTGAAAAAGCGATTCCGCAAGTCTCAGGCTTCTAGTACAAAGAGAAAGCGGTTTTTCGCAACAAGCGAATTTGCACAACCATCATGCACTTACCCATGATAATTTCACATGTTTAAGCTGAGATATGATATAACAAAACATTTTCAAATCAAATTATTACATTTTTCATTCAAATATCATAGTTATTTCAAAAATATTAATTTTCATATTCATAATCATAAATTCATAAAAGGGATTGAAAATGGTTTAGCAAGTCATATTTAATCAAAAACAAAACAACAGCACATATTTGGCAAAGCCTTTGTACGTGTTGTCAATAATGAGTTTCGTAGACCCTGAAAAAGCGATTCCGCAAGTCTCAGGCATCTAGGACAAAGAGAAAGCGGTTTTTCGAACCAAGCGAATTTGCACAAACATCATACACTTACCCATAATAATTTCACATGTTTTTGAAGAGATATGATATAAGAAAACATTTCCTGATCAAATTATTACATTTTTCATATAAATATCAAAGTTATTTCAAAAATATTGATTTTCTTATTCATAATCATAAATTCATAAAAACTGCAAAAAGTAAATGAAAATAGCTTAAAAAGTCATAAATCATCAAAAACAAAACAACAGTACATATTTGGCAAAGCCTTGCACGTGTTGTCAATAATGAGTTTCGCAGACCCTGAAAAAGCGATTCCGCAAGTCTCAGGCTTCTAGGACAAAGAGAAAGCGGTTTTTCGAACCAAGCGAATTTGCACAAACGAATGCACTTACCCATGATAATTTCACATGTTTATGATGAGATATGATATAACAAAACATTTTCTAATCAAATTATTAAATTTTTCATTCAAATATCATAGTTATTTCAAAAATATTAATTTTCATATTAATTATCATAAATTCATTAAAAGTGAATGAAAATGGCTTAGAAAGTCATAATTAATCAAAAACAAAACAACAGCACATATTTGGCAAAGCCTTCCAAGTGTTGACAATAATGAGTTTCTTAGACCCTGAAAAAGCGATTCCGCAAGTCTCAGGCTTCTGGGACAAAGAGAAAGCGGTTTTTCGAACCAACCGTATTTGCACAAACAGCATGCACTTGTCCATGATCATTTAACATTTTTTTGATAAGATGATATTATACAACATTTTCTGACCAAATAATGACATTATTCATATACATTTTATGTTACTTTCAAAAATATTAATTTTCATATTCAAAAGTTATTATTTCATTAAAACTATTTAAAACTGGAAAAAGTGAATGAAAATGGCTTAGAAAGTCATATTTAATCAAAAACAAAACAACAGCACATATTTGGCAATTCCTTCCAAGTGTTGTCAATAATGAGTTTCGTAGACCCTGAAAAAGCGATTCCGCAAGTCTCAGGCTTCTAGGACAAAGAGAAAGCGGTTTTTCGAACCAAGCGAATTTGCACAAACATCATACACTTACCCATAATAATTTCACATGTTTTTGATGAGATATGATATAAGAAAACATTTCCTGATCAAATTATTACATTTTTCATATAAATATCAGTTATTTCAAAAATATAGATTTTCTTATTTATAATCATAAATTCATAAAAACTGCAAAAAGTAAATGAAAATAGCTTAAAAAGTCATAAATCATCAAAAACAATACAACAGTACATATTTGGCAAAGCCTTGAACGTGTTGTCAATAATGAGTTTCGCAGACCCTGAAAAAGCGATTCCGCAAGTCTCAGGCTTCTCGGACAAAGAGAAAGCGGTTTTTCGCAACAAGCGAATTTGCACAACCATCATGCACTTACTCATGATAATTTCACATGTTTAAGATGAGATATGATATAACAAAACATTTTCTAATCAAATTATTACATTTTTCATTCAAATATCATAGTTATTTCAAAAATATTAATTTTCATATTAATTATCATAAATTCATTAAAAGTGAATGAAAATGGCTTAGAAAGTCATAATTAATCAAAAACAAAACAACAGCACATATTTGGCAAAGCCTTCCAAGTGTTGACAATAATGAATTTCTTAGACCCTGAAAAAGCGATTCCGCAAGTTTCAGGCTTCTAGGACAAAGAGAAAGCGGTTTTTCGAACCAAGCGAATTTGCACAAACATCATACACTTACCCATAATAATTTCACATGTTTTTGAAGAGATATGATATAAGAAAACATTTCCTGATCAAATTATTACATTTTTCATATAAATATCAAAGTTATTTTAAAAATATTGATTTTCTTATTCATAATCATAAATTCATAAAAACTGCAAAAAGTAAATGAAAATAGCTTAAAAAGTCATAAATCATCAAAAACAAAACAACAGCACATATTTGGCAAATCCTTCCAAGTGTTGTCAAAAATGAGTTTCTTAGACCCTGAAAAAGCGATTCCGAAAGTCTCAGGCTTCTAGGGCAACGATAAAGCGGTTTTTCGAACCAAGCGAATTTGCACGAACATCATGCACTTACCCATGATAATTTCACGTTTTTGATGAGACATGATATTAGAAAACATTTCCTGATCAAATTATTACAATTTTCATATAAATATCACAGTTATTTCAAAAATATTGATTTTCTTATTCATAATCATAAATTCATAAAAACTGCAAAAGATAAATGAAAATAGTTCAAAAAGTCATAAATCATCAAAAACAAAACAACAGTACATATTTGGCAAAGCCTTGTACGTGTTGTCAATAATGAGTTTCGCAGACCCTGAAAAAGCGATTCCGCAAGTCTCTGGCTTCTAGGACAAAGAGAAAGCGGTTTGTCGCAAAAAGCGAATTTGCACAACCATCATGCACTTACCAATTAAATTTCACATGTTTATGATGAGATATGATATAAGAAAACATTTCCTGATCAAATTATTACATTTTTCATATAAATATCAAAGTTATTTCAAAAATATTGATTTTCTTATTCATAATCATAAATTCATAAAAACTGCAAAAATTAAATGAAAATAGCTTAAAAAGTCATAAATCATCAAAAACAAAACAACAGTACATATTTGGCAAAGCCTTGCACGTGTTGTCAATAATGAGTTTCGCAGACCCTGAAAAAGCGATTCGGCAAGTCTCAGGCTTCTAGGACAAAGAGAAAGCGGTTTTTCGCAACAAGCGAATTTGCACAACCATCATGCACTTACCCATGATAATTTGACATGTTTATGATGAGATATGATATAACAAAACATTTTCTAATCAAATTATTAAATTTTTCATTCAAATATCATAGTTATTTCAAAAATATTAATTTTCATATTAATTATCATAAATTCATTAAAAGTGAATGAAAATGGCTTAGAAAGTCATAATTAATCAAAAACAAAACAACAGCACATATTTGGCAAAGCCTTCCAAGTGTTGACAATAATGAGTTTCTTAGACCCTGAAAAAGCGATTCCGCAAGTCTCAGGCTTCTGGGACAAAGAGAAAGCGGTTTTTCGAACCAACCGTATTTGCACAAACAGCATGCACTTGTCCATGATCATTTAACATTTTTTTGATAAGATGATATTATACAACATTTTCTGACCAAATAATGACATTATTCATATACATTTTATGTTACTTTCAAAAATATTAATTTTCATATTCAAAAGTTATTATTTCATTAAAACTATTTAAAACTGGAAAAAGTGAATGAAAATGGCTTAGAAAGTCATATTTAATCAAAAACAAAACAACAGCACATATTTGGCAATTCCTTCCAAGTGTTGTCAATAATGAGTTTCGTAGACCCTGAAAAAGCGATTCCGCAAGTCTCAGGCTTCTAGGACAAAGAGAAAGCGGTTTTTCGAACCAAGCGAATTTGCACAAACATCATACACTTACCCATAATAATTTCACATGTTTTTGATGAGATATGATATAAGAAAACATTTCCTGATCAAATTATTACATTTTTCATATAAATATCAGTTATTTCAAAAATATAGATTTTCTTATTTATAATCATAAATTCATAAAAACTGCAAAAAGTAAATGAAAATAGCTTAAAAAGTCATAAATCATCAAAAACAATACAACAGTACATATTTGGCAAAGCCTTGAACGTGTTGTCAATAATGAGTTTCGCAGACCCTGAAAAAGCGATTCCGCAAGTCTCAGGCTTCTCGGACAAAGAGAAAGCGGTTTTTCGCAACAAGCGAATTTGCACAACCATCATGCACTTACTCATGATAATTTCACATGTTTAAGATGAGATATGATATAACAAAACATTTTCTAATCAAATTATTACATTTTTCATTCAAATATCATAGTTATTTCAAAAATATTAATTTTCATATTAATTATCATAAATTCATTAAAAGTGAATGAAAATGGCTTAGAAAGTCATAATTAATCAAAAACAAAACAACAGCACATATTTGGCAAAGCCTTCCAAGTGTTGACAATAATGAATTTCTTAGACCCTGAAAAAGCGATTCCGCAAGTTTCAGGCTTCTAGGACAAAGAGAAAGCGGTTTTTCGAACCAAGCGAATTTGCACAAACATCATACACTTACCCATAATAATTTCACATGTTTTTGAAGAGATATGATATAAGAAAACATTTCCTGATCAAATTATTACATTTTTCATATAAATATCAAAGTTATTTTAAAAATATTGATTTTCTTATTCATAATCATAAATTCATAAAAACTGCAAAAAGTAAATGAAAATAGCTTAAAAAGTCATAAATCATCAAAAACAAAACAACAGCACATATTTGGCAAATCCTTCCAAGTGTTGTCAAAAATGAGTTTCTTAGACCCTGAAAAAGCGATTCCGAAAGTCTCAGGCTTCTAGGGCAACGATAAAGCGGTTTTTCGAACCAAGCGAATTTGCACGAACATCATGCACTTACCCATGATAATTTCACGTTTTTGATGAGACATGATATTAGAAAACATTTCCTGATCAAATTATTACAATTTTCATATAAATATCACAGTTATTTCAAAAATATTGATTTTCTTATTCATAATCATAAATTCATAAAAACTGCAAAAGATAAATGAAAATAGTTCAAAAAGTCATAAATCATCAAAAACAAAACAACAGTACATATTTGGCAAAGCCTTGTACGTGTTGTCAATAATGAGTTTCGCAGACCCTGAAAAAGCGATTCCGCAAGTCTCTGGCTTCTAGGACAAAGAGAAAGCGGTTTGTCGCAAAAAGCGAATTTGCACAACCATCATGCACTTACCAATTAAATTTCACATGTTTATGATGAGATATGATATAAGAAAACATTTCCTGATCAAATTATTACATTTTTCATATAAATATCAAAGTTATTTCAAAAATATTGATTTTCTTATTCATAATCATAAATTCATAAAAACTGCAAAAATTAAATGAAAATAGCTTAAAAAGTCATAAATCATCAAAAACAAAACAACAGTACATATTTGGCAAAGCCTTGCACGTGTTGTCAATAATGAGTTTCGCAGACCCTGAAAAAGCGATTCGGCAAGTCTCAGGCTTCTAGGACAAAGAGAAAGCGGTTTTTCGCAACAAGCGAATTTGCACAACCATCATGCACTTACCCATGATAATTTGACATGTTTATGATGAGATATGATATAACAAAACATTTTCAAATCAAATGAATTCATTTTTCATTCAAATATCACAGTTATTTAAAAAATATTAATTTTCATATTCATTATCATAAATTCAATAAAAGTGATTGAAAATGGCTTAGAAAGTCATATTTAATCAAAAACAAAACAACAGCACATATTTTGCAAAGCCTTGTACGTGTTGTCAATAATGAGTTTCTTAGACCCTGAAAAAGCTATTTCACAAGTATCAGGCTTCTAGGACAAAGAGATAGCGGTTTTTCGAACCAAGCGAATTTGCACAACCATCATGCATTTACCCATGATAATTTCACATGTTTATGATGAGATATGATATACCAAAACATTTTCTAATCAAATTATTAAATTTTTTATTTAAATATCATAGTTATTTAAAAAATATAATTTTCATATTCATAATCATAAATACATTAAAAGTGATTGAAAATGGCTTAGAAAGTCATATTTAATCAAATACAAAACAACAGCACATATTTAGCAATGCCTTCTAAGTGTGGTCAATAATGAGTTTCGCAGACCCTGAAAAAGCGATTCCGCAAGTCTCAGGCTTCTAGGACAAAGAGAAAGCGGTTTTTCGAACCAAGCGAATTTGCACAAACGAATGCACTTACCCATTATAATTTCACATGTTTATGATGAGATATGATATAACCAAACATTTTCTAATCAAATTATTACATTTTATTTCAATTTACATTGTTATTTAAAAAATATTAATTTTCATATTCATTATCATAAATTCATTAAATGTGATCGAAAATCGCTTAGAAAGTCATATATAATCAAAAACAAAACAACAGCACATATTTGGCAATGCCTTCTAAGTGTTGTCAATAATGAGTTTCTTAGACCCTGAAAAAGCGATTCCGCAAGTCTCAGGCTTCTAGGACAAAGAGAAAGCGGTATTTCGAACCAAGCGAATTTGCACAACCTGGAATACCTAGAATATAATCATTGCACATACCCATGATAATTTCACATGTTTATGATGAGATATGATATAACAAAACATTTTTAAATCAAATTATTACATTTTTTATTCAAATATCATAGTTATTTAAAAAATATTATTTTCATATTCATAATCATAAATTCATAAAAAGTGATTGAAAATGGCTTAGAAAGTCATATTTAATCAAAAACAAAACAACAGCACATATTTTTCAAAGCCTTGTACGTGTTGTCAATAATAAGTTTCTTAGACCCTGAAAAGCGATTCCGCAAGTCTCAGGCTTCTAGGACAAAGAGAAAGCGGTTTTTCGAACCAAGCGAATTTGCACAAACGAATGCACTTACCCATAATAAATTCACATGTTTTTGATGAGATATGATATAAGAAAACATTTCCTGATCAAATTATTACATTTTTCATATAAATATCAGTTATTTAAAAAATATAATTTTCATATTCATAATCATAAATTCATAAAAACTGCAAAGTAAATGAAAATAGCTTAAAAAGTCATAAATCATCAAAAACAAAACAACAGCACATATTTGGCAAAGCCTTGTACGTGTTGTCAATAATGAGTTTCGCAGACCCTGAAAAAGCGATTCCGCAAGTCTCAGGCTTCTAGGACAAAGAGAAAGCGGTTTTTCGCAACATGCGAATTTGCACAACCATCATGCACTTACCCATGATAATTTTACATGTTTAAGATGAGATATGATATAACAAAACATTTTCAAATCAAATTATTACATTTTTCATTCAAATATCATAGTTATTTAAAAAATATTAATTTTCATATTCATAATCATAAATTCATTAAAAGTGAATGAAAATGGTTTAGAAAGTCATATATAAAAAAAAAAAACAACAGTACATATTTGGCAATGCCTTCTAAATGTTGTCAATAATGAGTTTCTTAGACCCTGAAAAAGCGATTTCGCAAGTTTTAGGCTTCTAGGACAAAGAGAAAGCGGTTTTTCGAACCACGCGAATTTGCACAACCATCATGCACTTACCCATGATAATTTCACATGTTTATGATAAGATATGATATAACAAAACATTTTCTAATCAAATTATTACATTTTATTTCAAATATCATAGTTATTTCAAAAATATTAATTTTCATATTCTTTATCATAAATTCATTAAAAGTGATTGAAAATGGCTGAAAAAGTCATAAATCATCAAAAACAAAACAACAGTACATATTTGGCAAAGCCTTGCACGTGTTGTCAATAATGAGTTTCGCAGACCCTGAAAAAGCGATTCCGCAAGTCTCAGGCTTCTAGGACAAAGAGAAAGCGGTTTTTCGAACCAAGCGAATTTGCACAAACGAATGCACTTACCCATTATAATTTCACATGTTTATGATGAGATATGATATAACCAAACATTTTCTAATCAAATTATTACATTTTATTTCAAATTACATTGTTATTTAAAAAATATTAATTTTCATATTCATTATCATAAATTCATTAAATGTGATCGAAAATCGCTTAGAAAGTCATATATAATCAAAAACAAAACAACAGCACATATTTGGCAATGCCTTCTAAGTGTTGTCAATAATGAGTTTCTTAGACCCTGAAAAAGCGATTCCGCAAGTCTCAGGCTTCTAGGACAAAGAGAAAGCGGTATTTCGAACCAAGCGAATTTGCAACACCTGGAATACCTAGAATATAATCATTGCACATACCCATGATAATTTCACATGTTTATGATTAGATATGATATAAGAAAACATTTTCTAATCAAATTATTACATTTTTCATTCAAATATCATAGTTATTTCAAAAATATTGATTTTCATATTCATTATCATAAATTCATTAAAAAGGGAATGAAAATGGCTTAGAAAGTCATAATTAATCAAAAACAAAACAACAGCACATATTTGGCAAAGCCTTCCAAGTGTTGACAATAATGAGTTTCTTAGACCCTGAACAAGCGATTCCGCAAGTCTCAGGCTTCTAGGACAAAGAAAAAGCGGTTTTTCGCAACAAGCGAATTTGCACGATCATGCACTTACCCATAATAACTTCACATGTTTTTGATGAGATATGATATAAGAAAACATTTCCTGATCAAATTATTACATTTTTCATATAAATATCAAAGTTATTTCAAAAATATTGATTTTCTTATTCATAATCCTAAATTCATAAAAACTGCAAAAAGTAAATGAAAATAGCTTAAAAGTCTCAAATCATCAAAAACAAAACAACAGTACATATTTGGCAAAGCCTTGTACGTGTTGTCAATAATGAGTTTTGCAGACCCTGAAAAAGCGATTCCGCACGTCTCAGGCTTCTAGGACAAAGAGAAAGCGGTTTTTCGCAACAAGCGAATTTGCACAACCATCATGCACTTACCCATGATAATTTCACATGTTTATGATGAAATATGATATAACAAAACATTTTCTAATCAAATTATTAAATTTTCATTCAAATATCATTCTTATTTCAAAAATATTAATTTTCATATTCATTATCATAAATTCATTAAAAAGGGAATGAAAATGGCTTAGAAAGTCATAATTAATCAAAAACAAAACAACAGCACATATTTGGCAAAGCCTTCCAAGTGTTGACAATAATGAGTTTCTTAGACCCTGAACAAGCGATTCCGCAAGTCTCAGGCTTCTAGGACAAAGAAAAAGCGGTTTTTCGCAACAAGCGAATTTGCACGAACATCATGCACTTACCCATAATAACTTCACATGTTTTTGATGAGATATGATATAAGAAAACATTTCCTGATCAAATTATTACATTTTTCATATAAATATCAAAGTTATTTCAAAAATATTGATTTTCTTATTCATAATCATAAATTCATAAAAACTGCAAAAAGAAAATGAAAATAGCTTAAAAAGTCATAAATCATCAAAAACAAAACAACAGTACATATTTGGCAAAGCCTTGCACGTGTTGTCAATAATGAGTTTCGCAGACCCTGAAAAAGCGATTCCGCAAGTCTCAGGCTTCTAGGACAAAGAGAAAGCGGTTTTTCGCAACAAGCGAATTTGCACAACCATCATGCACTTACCCATGATAATTTCACATGTTTATGATGAAATATGATATAACAAAACATTTTCTAATCAAATTATTACATTTTTCATTCAAATATCATTCTTATTTCAAAAATATTAATTTTCATATTCATTATCATAAATTCATTAAAAAGTGAATAAAAATGGCTTAGAAAGTCATATTTAATCAAAAACAAAACAACAGCACATATTTGGCAAAGCCCTGTACGTGTTGACAATAATGAGTTTCTTAGACCCTGAAAAAGCGATTCCGCAAGTCTCAGGCTTCTAGGACAAAGAGAAAGCGTTGTACGTGTTGTCAGTAATGAGTTTCGCAGACCCTGAACAAGCGATTCAGCAAGTCTCAGGCTTCTAGGACAAAGAGAAAGCGGTTTTTCGAACCAAGCGAAGTTGCACAAACAACATGCACTTGCCCATGATCATTTTACATGTTAATGTTGTGATATGATATTTCACAACATTTTCTGACCAAATAATGATATTTTTCATATACATTTTATAAACTTTTAAAAATATAAATGTTCATATTAAAAAAATCATAATTTTATAAAAACTGCAAAAAGTGAATGAAAATGGCTTAGAAAGTCATAATGAATAATAATAAAAAAAAAAAACAACAGCACATATTTGGCAAAGCCTTCTAAGTTTTGTCAATAATGAGTTTCGCAGACCCTGAAAAAGCGATTCAGCAAGTCTCAGGTTTCTAGGACAAAGAGAAAGCGTTTTTCGAACCAAGCCAATTTGCACAAACATCATACACTTAACCATAATAATTTCACATGTTTTTGATGAGATATGATATAAGAAAACATTTCCTGATCAAATTATTACATTTTTCATATAAATATCAAAGTTATTTCAAAAATATTGATTTTCTTATTCATAATCCTAAATTCATAAAAACTGCAAAGGTAAATGAAAATAGCTTAAAAAGTCACAAATCATCAAAAACAAAACAACAGTACATATTTGGCAAAGCCTTGTACGTGTTGTCAATAATGAGTTTCGCGGGCCCTGAAAAAGCGATTCCGCAAGTCTCAGGCTTCTAGTACAAAGAGAAAGCGGTTTTTCGCAACAAGCGAATTTGCACAACCATCATGCACTTACCCATGATAATTTCACATGTTTAAGCTGAGATATGATATAACAAAACATTTTCAAATCAAATTATTACATTTTTCATTCAAATATCATAGTTATTTCAAAAATATTAATTTTCATATTCATAATCATAAATTCATAAAAGGGATTGAAAATGGTTTAGCAAGTCATATTTAATCAAAAACAAAACAACAGCACATATTTGGCAAAGCCTTTGTACGTGTTGTCAATAATGAGTTTCGTAGACCCTGAAAAAGCGATTCCGCAAGTCTCAGGCATCTAGGACAAAGAGAAAGCGGTTTTTCGAACCAAGCGAATTTGCACAAACATCATACACTTACCCATAATAATTTCACATGTTTTTGAAGAGATATGATATAAGAAAACATTTCCTGATCAAATTATTACATTTTTCATATAAATATCAAAGTTATTTCAAAAATATTGATTTTCTTATTCATAATCATAAATTCATAAAAACTGCAAAAAGTAAATGAAAATAGCTTAAAAAGTCATAAATCATCAAAAACAAAACAACAGTACATATTTGGCAAAGCCTTGCACGTGTTGTCAATAATGAGTTTCGCAGACCCTGAAAAAGCGATTCCGCAAGTCTCAGGCTTCTAGGACAAAGAGAAAGCGGTTTTTCGAACCAAGCGAATTTGCACAACCATCATGCACTTACCCATGATAATTTCACATGTTTATGATGAGATATGATATAACAAAACATTTTCTAATCAAATTATTAAATTTTTCATTCAAATATCATAGTTATTTCAAAAATATTAATTTTCATATTAATTATCATAAATTCATTAAAAGTGAATGAAAATGGCTTAGAAAGTCATAATTAATCAAAAACAAAACAACAGCACATATTTGGCAAAGCCTTCCAAGTGTTGACAATAATGAGTTTCTTAGACCCTGAAAAAGCGATTCCGCAAGTCTCAGGCTTCTGGGACAAAGAGAAAGCGGTTTTTCGAACCAACCGTATTTGCACAAACAGCATGCACTTGTCCATGATCATTTAACATTTTTTTGATAAGATGATATTATACAACATTTTCTGACCAAATAATGACATTATTCATATACATTTTATGTTACTTTCAAAAATATTAATTTTCATATTCAAAAGTTATTATTTCATTAAAACTATTTAAAACTGGAAAAAGTGAATGAAAATGGCTTAGAAAGTCATATTTAATCAAAAACAAAACAACAGCACATATTTGGCAATGCCTTCCAAGTGTTGTCAATAATGAGTTTCGTAGACCCTGAAAAAGCGATTCCGCAAGTCTCAGGCTTCTAGGACAAAGAGAAAGCGGTTTTTCGAACCAAGCGAATTTGCACAAACATCATACACTTACCCATAATAATTTCACATGTTTTTGATGAGATATGATATAAGAAAACATTTCCTGATCAAATTATTACATTTTTCATATAAATATCAGTTATTTCAAAAATATAGATTTTCTTATTTATAATCATAAATTCATAAAAACTGCAAAAAGTAAATGAAAATAGCTTAAAAAGTCATAAATCATCAAAAACAATACAACAGTACATATTTGGCAAAGCCTTGAACGTGTTGTCAATAATGAGTTTCGCAGACCCTGAAAAAGCGATTCCGCAAGTCTCAGGCTTCTCGGACAAAGAGAAAGCGGTTTTTCGCAACAAGCGAATTTGCACAACCATCATGCACTTACTCATGATAATTTCACATGTTTAAGATGAGATATGATATAACAAAACATTTTCTAATCAAATTATTACATTTTTCATTCAAATATCATAGTTATTTCAAAAATATTAATTTTCATATTAATTATCATAAATTCATTAAAAGTGAATGAAAATGGCTTAGAAAGTCATAATTAATCAAAAACAAAACAACAGCACATATTTGGCAAAGCCTTCCAAGTGTTGACAATAATGAATTTCTTAGACCCTGAAAAAGCGATTCCGCAAGTCTCAGGCTTCTAGGACAAAGAGAAAGCGGTTTTTCGAACCAAGCGAATTTGCACAAACATCATACACTTACCCATAATAATTTCACATGTTTTTGAAGAGATATGATATAAGAAAACATTTCCTGATCAAATTATTACATTTTTCATATAAATATCAAAGTTATTTTAAAAATATTGATTTTCTTATTCATAATCATAAATTCATAAAAACTGCAAAAAGTAAATGAAAATAGCTTAAAAAGTCATAAATCATCAAAAACAAAACAACAGCACATATTTGGCAAATCCTTCCAAGTGTTGTCAAAAATGAGTTTCTTAGACCCTGAAAAAGCGATTCCGAAAGTCTCAGGCTTCTAGGGCAACGATAAAGCGGTTTTTCGAACCAAGCGAATTTGCACGAACATCATGCACTTACCCATGATAATTTCACGTTTTTGATGAGACATGATATTAGAAAACATTTCCTGATCAAATTATTACAATTTTCATATAAATATCACAGTTATTTCAAAAATATTGATTTTCTTATTCATAATCATAAATTCATAAAAACTGCAAAAGATAAATGAAAATAGTTCAAAAAGTCATAAATCATCAAAAACAAAACAACAGTACATATTTGGCAAAGCCTTGTACGTGTTGTCAATAATGAGTTTCGCAGACCCTGAAAAAGCGATTCCGCAAGTCTCTGGCTTCTAGGACAAAGAGAAAGCGGTTTGTCGCAAAAAGCGAATTTGCACAACCATCATGCACTTACCAATTAAATTTCACATGTTTATGATGAGATATGATATAAGAAAACATTTCCTGATCAAATTATTACATTTTTCATATAAATATCAAAGTTATTTCAAAAATATTGATTTTCTTATTCATAATCATAAATTCATAAAAACTGCAAAAATTAAATGAAAATAGCTTAAAAAGTCATAAATCATCAAAAACAAAACAACAGTACATATTTGGCAAAGCCTTGCACGTGTTGTCAATAATGAGTTTCGCAGACCCTGAAAAAGCGATTCGGCAAGTCTCAGGCTTCTAGGACAAAGAGAAAGCGGTTTTTCGCAACAAGCGAATTTGCACAACCATCATGCACTTACCCATGATAATTTGACATGTTTAAGATGAGATATGATATAACAAAACATTTTCAAATCAAATGAATTCATTTTTCATTCAAATATCACAGTTATTTAAAAAATATTAATTTTCATATTCATTATCATAAATTCAATAAAAGTGATTGAAAATGGCTTAGAAAGTCATATTTAATCAAAAACAAAACAACAGCACATATTTTGCAAAGCCTTGTACGTGTTGTCAATAATGAGTTTCTTAGACCCTGAAAAAGCGATTTCACAAGTATCAGGCTTCTAGGACAAAGAGATAGCGGTTTTTCGAACCAAGCGAATTTGCACAACCATCATGCATTTACCCATGATAATTTCACATGTTTATGATGAGATATGATATACCAAAACATTTTCTAATCAAATTATTAAATTTTTTATTTAAATATCATAGTTATTTAAAAAATATAATTTTCATATTCATAATCATAAATACATTAAAAGTGATTGAAAATGGCTTAGAAAGTCATATTTAATCAAATACAAAACAACAGCACATATTTAGCAATGCCTTCTAAGTGTGGTCAATAATGAGTTTCGCAGACCCTGAAAAAGCGATTCCGCAAGTCTCAGGCTTCTAGGACAAAGAGAAAGCGGTTTTTCGAACCAAGCGAATTTGCACAAACGAATGCACTTACCCATTATAATTTCACATGTTTATGATGAGATATGATATAACCAAACATTTTCTAATCAAATTATTACATTTTATTTCAATTTACATTGTTATTTAAAAAATATTAATTTTCATATTCATTATCATAAATTCATTAAATGTGATCGAAAATCGCTTAGAAAGTCATATATAATCAAAAACAAAACAACAGCACATATTTGGCAATGCCTTCTAAGTGTTGTCAATAATGAGTTTCTTAGACCCTGAAAAAGCGATTCCGCAAGTCTCAGGCTTCTAGGACAAAGAGAAAGCGGTATTTCGAACCAAGCGAATTTGCACAACCTGGAATACCTAGAATATAATCATTGCACATACCCATGATAATTTCACATGTTTATGATGAGATATGATATAACAAAACATTTTTAAATCAAATTATTACATTTTTTATTCAAATATCATAGTTATTTAAAAAATATTATTTTCATATTCATAATCATAAATTCATAAAAAGTGATTGAAAATGGCTTAGAAAGTCATATTTAATCAAAAACAAAACAACAGCACATATTTTTCAAAGCCTTGTACGTGTTGTCAATAATAAGTTTCTTAGACCCTGAAAAGCGATTCCGCAAGTCTCAGGCTTCTAGGACAAAGAGAAAGCGGTTTTTCGAACCAAGCGAATTTGCACAAACGAATGCACTTACCCATAATAAATTCACATGTTTTTGATGAGATATGATATAAGAAAAAATTTCCTGATCAAATTATTACATTTTTCATATAAATATCAGTTATTTAAAAAATATAATTTTCATATTCATAATCATAAATTCATAAAAACTGCAAAGTAAATGAAAATAGCTTAAAAAGTCATAAATCATCAAAAACAAAACAACAGCACATATTTGGCAAAGCCTTGTACGTGTTGTCAATAATGAGTTTCGCAGACCCTGAAAAAGCGATTCCGCAAGTCTCAGGCTTCTAGGACAAAGAGAAAGCGGTTTTTCGCAACATGCGAATTTGCACAACCATCATGCACTTACCCATGATAATTTTACATGTTTAAGATGAGATATGATATAACAAAACATTTTCAAATCAAATTATTACATTTTTCATTCAAATATCATAGTTATTTAAAAAATATTAATTTTCATATTCATAATCATAAATTCATTAAAAGTGAATGAAAATGGTTTAGAAAGTCATATATAAAAAAAAAAAACAACAGTACATATTTGGCAATGCCTTCTAAATGTTGTCAATAATGAGTTTCTTAGACCCTGAAAAAGCGATTTCGCAAGTTTTAGGCTTCTAGGACAAAGAGAAAGCGGTTTTTCGAACCACGCGAATTTGCACAACCATCATGCACTTACCCATGATAATTTCACATGTTTATGATAAGATATGATATAACAAAACATTTTCTAATCAAATTATTACATTTTATTTCAAATATCATAGTTATTTCAAAAATATTAATTTTCATATTCTTTATCATAAATTCATTAAAAGTGATTGAAAATGGCTTAGAAAGTCATATTTAATCAAAAACAAAACAACAGCACATATTTTGCAAAGCCTTGTACGTGTTGTCAATAATGAGTTTCTTAGACCCTGAAAAAGCGATTTCGCAAGTATCAGGCTTCTAGGACAAAGAGATAGCGGTTTTTTGAAACAAGCGAATTTGCACAACCATCATGCATTTACCCATGATAATTTGACATGTTTATGATGAGATATGATATAACAAAACATTTTCAAATCAAATTATTACATTTTTTATTCAAATATCATAGTTATTTCAAAAATATTATTTTCATATATATAATCATAAATTCATTAAAAGTGATTGAAAATGGCTTTGAAAGTCATATTTAATCAAAAAAACAAAACATCAGCACATTTTTGGCAATACCTTCTAAGTGTTGTCAATAATGAGTTTCTTAGAACCTGAAAAAGCGATTTCGCAAGGTTTAGGCTTCTAGGACAAAGAGATAGCGGTTTTTCGAACCAAGCGAATTTGCACAACCATCATGCACTTTCCCATGATAATTTCACATGTTTATGATGAGAAATGATATTTTAAAACATTTTCTAATCAAATTATTAAATTTTTCATTTAAATATCATAGTTATTTCAAAAATAGATTTTCTTTATAGTAGAAAGGGGGCCATAGGATTGATTCTTGTATTGATTGTTGAGGATTCGCGGTTTCAGCGCTTAAGAAGCTCAATCTTGACAGCACTTATGTTTGGCAAGGGCCAAACATAAGATGTTGATACGTTTTTAATGAAAAATTATTTTCTAAAGATTTTCTAAACTTTTTATAGTTTATAACAGTATTTCGTGAAATTATGATTATGAATATGAAAATTAATATTTTCATAATTACTTTAAATATTTTGGGAAAAAGTAATATTTTTGTCAAAACATGATTTGTTATTGTTTTTTTGGTAAAATGTGATTTGTTGTCACATTTTTCCCTTCAGTCATTGCAC